>NC_045437.1:89431050-89631750 GCF_002776525.5 Piliocolobus tephrosceles | reverse complement strand
TAATGCTGACTTTATAAATGAGTTAGGAATTGTTTCCTTGCTTCTATTTTCTGGAAAAATGGTCAAGAATTAGTATTATAGGGGCAGGCATGGTGGCTCACGCCTGTAATCTCAGCACTTTGGGAGGCCAAGGTGGGTGGATCACGAGGTCAGGAGATCAAGACCATCCTGGCTAACACGGTGAAACCCCATCTCTACTAAAAATACAAAAAATTAGCCGGGCGTGGTGGTGGGCTCCAGCTACTCTGGAGGCTGAAGCAGGAGAATGGCATGAACCCGGGAGGCGGAGCTTGCAGTGAGCGGAGATTGGGTCACTGCATTCCAGCTTGGGTGACAGAGTGAGACTCGTCTCAAGTAAAAAAAAAAAAAAAAAAAAACAAAAAGAAAGAATTAGTATTATTTCTTCATTAAATTTTTGATATAATTCACTAGTAAAACCATCTTAGACTTTTTTGAAGATTATTAATTATCTATTTCTGTTTTGGAAAGTTATTAATTATAGGCTTTTTGAAGGTTATTAGATAATAATTTCTATTATTTAAAATGTGCCTAAGTATGTTTCGTGGCTGAGAATGTAGATTGTCTTGGTGGGCGTTCTATGGGAACTTTAAAAGAATGTGTATTCTGCTTATGTTTGGTAAAAACAACTTAAAATGTCAATTAGATCAAATTGATTGATAATTCTGTTCTGGATATCATATCCCTACTAATATTCTGCCTTCTTGACATGTAAGTTACTGATAGAGAGGGTTTAAGTATATATCTCTAATTTTGGATTTGTCTGTTTATCCTTTTAGTTCTATTAGTTTTTGCTTCATGCATTTTGACAATGTTATATACATGCATATATAGGATCCGTAAATCTTTTTTGAAGATGGCCTCTTTATCATTATGACATACTTATTTTTTCTCTTTGGTAATCTTTCTTCCTCTGAATTCTGCTATGCCTGAATTTTTTTGTCACTTTTTTTTTTTAAATAAAGACAGGGTCTCACTATGTTGACCAGGCTGGTCTCAAATTCATAGTCTTAGGCAACCCTTCCCACTTTGCCTTCCAAAATGCTGGGATTCTACGCATGAACTGCCATGCCTGGCCTGTCTGAAATTATATATAGCTACTCCAATATTCTTTAGTTTAGCTTTCCTGGGTTATACTGGTGTGGATTCCTTTAATTTTTTTTTCCTGAGACAGAGTCTCGCTCTTTTGCCAGGCTGGAGTGCAGTGGCTGGATCTCAGCTCACCGCAAGTTCAGCCTTCCAGGTTCAAGTGATTTTTCTGCCTCAGCCTCCCAGGTAGCTGGGACTACAGGCATGCGCCACAACACCTGGCTAATTTTTGTATTTTTAGTAGAGACGGGTGTTCACCATGTTGGCCAGGATGGTCTCGATCTCCTGACCTTGTTATCTGCCTGCCTTGGCCTCCCAAAGTGCTGGGATTACAGGCATGAGCCATCATGCCCAGCCTCTTTTAATTTTTAAGTGTTGAGTCTTTATATTTGAAGTGAGTTTCTTTTACATGAGATAAAGTTGCCTCTAGATTATTTTTCACCTACTCATTCAACTTCTATCTTTTAATTAGTACTTTTAGATTATACAGAGATTATTAATATGTATTAATATGTAATAAGTGATTAATATGTATCATAATTATAACTTTAATCACTAACTGTTGCTTATCCTACCCCTTTTTATGCCTTATCTGATATTAAGGATTTTACATGATTCTATTTTATCTTCTTCAGAGTGTATCAATTATACTTGTTTAACAAAGATTTTAGTTATTGCTCTAGAGTTTACAATATACATTTTAATTAATCTAACTTAACCTTCACATAACATTTTTCTCATTTATAAGTAGTGCAGGTAACTTACAGCAGAGCATTCTCAATTCCTGTGACAATGCTGTTTTACATATCATTTATTCTTACCTATAATTACCTAATACATTGTCACTATGATTACTTTAAACATACAGTTGTTTTACAGATCTGTTAAAAATAAGAAAAACAAATCTTGTTTTATCTTACTACATTTTTTCTTTTTTTCTTTAAATGTAGATTCATGTTTTTAGCCTATTTAGCTTTCCTTCAGCATGAAGAACTTCTTTTAACTTTTCTTATAAGGTTGATCATCTTGTAACACAATTTTTCCAGTTTGTCTGAGGATGTCCTTATTTCTCTATTTGGAAGGATAATTTTGCTGAAAATTCTAGGTTTCTTTTTTTTCAACATTTTAAATATTTGACTTTTCTGTCTTGTGAGCATGGTTTCTGATCAGAAATTGCTTAATTATTATCTTTGTTCTTCTATAGGCAAAATATTCTACCTTTATCTCCTGACCCTCAGCTTCCTTCAAGTTTTTCTTTCTTCTGGGTTTTCTGAAGACTGAATATATGATTTATTATATCTAGGTATTTTGTTTTTCTTTTTGTATTTACTCTACTTGGTGCTCTCTAAGCTTCCTGGATCTGTGGTTTTGTGTCTGCCATTCCTTCTTTACTTTCTGAAGTTTACTGAAAATCAACTGACAAAAACCAGATGAATAGGAACAAAAGCCATACAAAATATATTTTAATATACATAGCATGGGAAAATCACAGTAGAATAATTACCCAATAATCCAATGGGATACAGAATCTTAAATTCCTTTCTTCTCAGGGGAGGGAGGAGTTGAAAAATGTCAACAATTTTTTGGGAGATAGTAAATGATTATTAAGGAGAATGAATGGACCCAGATGACAGAAGTAAACTTTTAAATTATTCTCTTTGGAATTTAAATAAGCTGAGGCAGACCTTAGTTTTTGACAAATCCATCCAAATGTGGCTACATTTCTCAGTCTTGTTTTCTGGGGTAAATAATGAGGTTTCCGGGAGGGGATGGAAGATAGTTGATCTCCTCTTTGGGAGTCCGGTTTTTAGGTAAATAAGGAAACTTTAGAGAACAGTCTCATTCTATGCTTCGGGAGAGGCAGAGGGGTTGAGATTTGAGTCAGGGGAAGGTCAGAGAGTGCTTAAGGCTGTTTCTTCAGCGCAATATGTCAGAATGTCACATTTTGGGGCATTGTTTTCTGTGCCATTAGTTTAATGGATACCATTAAACTAGTTTCCCCTTTCTGTGAATAAGTCAGTTCAGTTAAATAGTTGTGTCTCATTTAAGGAGATGGCATTGCAGATGGGATCTCACAGCTAGGCCTCCATGTGAGGTAGGCAAACAGATTTTTAACAAATGGCATTTCCATAGGAACAGAAGGAAAACAAGGTTAATGTCTGGAGTAATCTATAGACTAGTTTCTTTAGCATTTGGAGGGCAGTTAGTTGAAAAGATTAATGGCAATCTAACAGAGTTTTTGGTTTATTATCTCCATGTACAAAATTTATTCAAATATAAGCTCTGTGTTGATTTCTCTTTAAAGCCTGGGTGACTAGCTTCAGTTTTTAGGGCCTCAGAAAAAAGGCAGTTTTAATTTTTAGTAATTCCAAGTGAGAAAGGGGGAATGAAAATTAGAAATGTTAGTCTGGTGAGTCTAAGATAGATATGGGAAGAAATTAAAAATTCAGGATTCAGTCCAGATAATTAAAAAAACTAATGAAAAAATAGATGGTACTAGAACCTAGTAACATGCATACTATAGGTCTTCTGAAACGTAATTTTTCTCTCTCCAGTCTTTCATTTCTACCAAAGATATTTTCCACAAGACTAATTTGTTCATAAATAAGTTCAGTTTCATTAACTCAGCCTGATTATTTATATAAAGTGCAGTAAGAATAATGATTTATCCTATAGCCTCTTTTTAAGTGGCAATTTTGGAACTTTGTATAAGAAATTAAATGTCTCTTGAGACTAGAAAGCCATGCCTAGGATTAACCTCACTCTCAGACGGTGTCTGTAAAACCTATACAAATTAAATAAAAACCTCTGTCAACAAGGTCCCAAAAATATCTTGAGGTCCCTGGGCCGATTAAAAAGTGGCGATTTTTGCTTACTGCGAGGGCAGGAACCCCATAAAGGAACTATGTAGACAAGGTGCTAGATCAATTTTTCCAAGGGGATTTTTATTGTCCCCATTAAAGACAACCTCAATCCCTCAAAGAAGTTTAGCCATATCTAAAAGTATGATTCCAGTCATAACCCTGGTGAAATAACCAGCGTCTGCAATTGTGTCCTATTAAAAAAGAGAGCAGATTCTTACTGAACTTATGTAAAAATACTATATTGCCATCAAATAAAAATATGCATAAACAGCTTCTAAATTCTGGAGAAATCAGGAGAGAAAAAGGTAAATGTTTCAGTTCTGCTCACAAAAAGTATAATTTACCAAATTGCTATAAAGCTACAGACAATCCAAGGGGATTTTTTACAAGAGTTTTAGAATTTTTAGCCAGTTCAATTGTATGGTTTCAAATTTGTTAGAAGCCTGTATTTGTCATTTTTTTTATCCCTTCGCTGAACCTCCTCCTGAAAGACACATTTCAGGATTTGCAAAGAGCTTTTAGGATAAAAAGCATCAGAACAATGCATTTGACTGCGGGCAACACAACTTAAAATGGCCATGGTTAAAGATGCAATTGACAAAGAAATTTGGCTATTTTCTGTGGCCTCAACAATTTAGTATAATAATCATAATGATGATGGATAACATAAACCAGAGCTAAGAGGAAACTTCCTGCTGCTCCTGGGGTTCCATGAAGAAGAGAGGGGGTCCCAATAGTAGGAGGTCAGAGGCACATTTTTGTGTTTTTCAAGGGGTCTCAGAGTTGCTAGAAGAAACAGAGGCAGAGCAAATGGAAGAACAAGTCTTAGAAAAGTCAATTTGGGGAGTTTTAAAGATTTCAAAAGGCCAATGATTAAGTTTTGGTTAGCAAGGGTTTAAGAGAAAGGGTTCTAATCTACTAAGAAGTTTCCTTGGGAGAAAGGATTTAAAAGAGAAGAGAGAAAAATATAAGCTTTCAATTCAGCTGAATTTTGACCTTAGAGCTCTGTTAAAAATAAATAAATAAAGATACAAGCAGCAAACTTTCTGTCACACAACCAGCCAGCCTTTTGCTGGACCCAAGTGTACATGGTGGCAGCGGCAGGAGCAGTGTGTCTCCCTGCACTGCCTGGAGTGGGGTCTACCATACTCGCTCACTACTTTGTTGGTGGTGCTGTGGGGTGTGTCTCTCCAGCTCAATAGGAAGGGAAACACAAATGAAACCAAAAAACTAAAAAACCTAAAGAACCACTTGTATCATAGCCTGAATATAAACCAGTTTTAAACCAGAGATATACCTAGACAAATGATCAAAATCAAAACAAATAAGCATGCATGAGACTAAAATCAAGAAGCCCTTTACGGCCTTAGCCAAGTTTTCCAAAGAAGGAGCAAAAGCTGTAACCATTCCAAAATCCAGATCACTCCCAAGGATAGTATAAAGGAAGAAAAATTTTGCTAGCCACAAATGGGGTACAACCCACATCTCTGTGTGGCCTCATTTTCCAGGACTGCGATGTCTCAGGTGGCATCTGTACACAAAGGCCTGACAACCCGTGTGCTGCATGGACAGAAAATTAAAGGAGACAAATGGTTTGACAACAGGAAATTAAAAAGCTGTCTATGTGAGAAGAAAGGATTATAAACAAATGCATACGCCCAAAGGTCAAGAGTCATACAAATATAAATTAAAAACAATGTAAACTAATTTGTATGAATGTCTTTCTTTTCCTGAGTCAAAGGATTTACATTTCCAAGGAACTGATTTCATGACCTGGAATGAAACCTGGGTTGCACTGGTGAAAGTGCCCAGTCCTATTAGGCTACAGAGTGGAGTGCCTTTCTTGCAAATCCCATAGAAAATCCAAAACAGGCAGTTTGAGCTTTCAAAGGATTTTAACTTTTGTTCTGGGTCAGATTTATGCTTTTTAATTTTGTATCTTTTATCTAATTTGATCTTTCTTTCCATTAATACAAATAAGGAAATTGTTTACAAAGAGACATCTGTAATTTCTTTTTTTCCTATATAGGAGTCTTTTTAACTGAAAGATCCATTGTCTGGCCACTAATGGCTTGAATATCTAATGATGTACTTATTTTAATAGTGATTCAATCTAATAAGGCTCTTTATGGAAAGACCAGGAGATAATTGTCAAGCTTAGAATAAGTTTTACCATATAAGCAAAAGGAGTTCCTGGAAAGGGTGTCAAAGAGACAGTGCCCATGATCACCCAAAATTAATGCCTAAAATTAGACTAAGAGAGCAAAAAGATGGTTATAGGTCACAGAAGGTTGAGAATAGTGTTTTTGTGTACAGTGTCTCCAGTATCTCACAAATTTGTGGGGGGCTGCCAGTTACAGACCCGTTGATCTGCGATATGGGCAGATCCTCCTGGAACTGGACTTTCCCAGTACTAATCGGGCACCAAGAGTTGAGACAGCAAAAGCCCTTATCGATGGTACTTTTTATTAATATAAACTCCCCTGAGAGCTTGGCACATAGGAAACAAAGAGAATGTTGTTTAAAATTGCACGTATCTTGAGGTTTTTAGTCCTTTTGGAATATCTTGAGGTGTTTAGTCCTTTCATATTGGCCATTGGATGAGACCCAAAAATCATACCCCATGATTTTAAGCAAAAATTTAAGCAAAAATTACCACTTTTTGAGTGGCCCAAGGACCTTAAGATATTTTGGGGACCTTGTTAACAGAGGTTTTTATTTAAAAATCCTCTGTTTTAAGGTGGAGACGGACAGAGTGCTCCCACTTGGTCACAAGTCAAGCTCTCAAGAACATAAAACAAGACAAGAGCAGAAACTCATCCAGTTTTTATTTCAATGACCTACACCACAGTTTGTCTTAAACAAGTGCTGATCTGATAAGAACTGTAAAGCTCACCGGTCTATGGAGGCTGGCTCAAACAACAGACTGACAGGGATTTTAGGCCTGTATTTTATTCTACAGTAATCCTCTTCATGATGAAATGACAAAAGAAGACAAAGACAAAGGAAAATCTGTCCTCTAAAAGACCACTAGAGTAGCTAAATAGAAAAGAGTGCTATAAGGTATCTGTTACTGGCAATATTGGTTTGCAAGCCAGGAAGAGGAAATCTCCAGCATGAACTTGAAGGTGCTCTCTTCTCGAAGAGGGGAAGGACAGGTTGGGTTTTATGCCATTCAGGGCCAGTATCATACTTATTTAGCAGGTTTAGAGGGAAAGCTATACATATTTTTTGCATATGAAGGGAGCTGAATGCATGTACAATGGGTAAACACGTGTGTATCATACACACTTTGTTTACTTGGGGCAGTGTTTTAGCATTAACATGAGGTGGAATTTGGCTCCTTACATTAAAAGGCAAACTGTAGGCGGCTGTACTCCCAGAACTTTGGGAGGCTGAGGCAGGGAGATCACGAGTTCAGGAGATTGAGACCATCCTGGCTAACACAATGAAACCCCATCTCTACTAAAAATACAAAAAATTAACCGAGCGTGGTGTCACACACCTGTAGTCCCAGCTACTCAGGAGGCTGACATAAGAAAATTGCTTGAACCTGGGAGGCAGAGATTGCAGTGAGCCAAGACTGCACCACTGTACTTCAGCCTGGGCGACAGAACAAGACTCCATCACAAAAAAAAAAAAAAAAAAAAAAAAAGGCAAACTGTAGGACACAAAGACAATTTGTATGCAGCCTCTGTAAGCTTGCTGAAACTGGTTTAAGGACTGCAATAGCTTATCAAGAAAGAATGTAAGGTCAGTCCTTTGTCCAATCAGAGTTGTAGTGGTCTAGGTTTAAACCAGTTGATAGCTCCTGTTGTTAGGGAGCTGAGCAAGGGTGTGGGTTTTGTTATTGTGATAGTAAGTTAGAATTTGCCATGCTAGCCAGTCCCTGAACCCTCAACCTGTAGATGGCGTTTTTCCCCTTAAATTTAGGGCCCATTTTACTTGATAACAGGGTATCTCTTTTGGTCTCTCAGATCACAAAACAAGGTGCTTCACATCAGCACCTTTCAGCTGCTGTGTCCCTCTGGATGTGACTTTCCAACCAGATTTCAAGGTGGTCATTTGCCTTGTGACATCAGATCCTCGAAGGGGCAAAAAAGACTGATTTTCAGTTTGTCGAATTTTGTATTTTGTATTTCTGGGAGAAAAAGGAGACAGTATGAATATTTATACCAAAAAGACACCAGAGTTTTTACACCTAAGACTAGTCACAGAACTGCTTCACTGGATTCCACAAAATTACATGCAGAATTCTGACTGGTAAGAAAATTTTACTTTTTTTTTTTTTGGCCAACTTATCAGGTCCCTGTTTCTCTACATTGTGGCTTCCAGAAGAGCAGAGCTGTTTGGTTACCCTGCTTGCATTGCCAAAGCTGTAGGGACCAAGAGGGAAAGCTTCCTGCTTTACCTTCTGAAGTTCACTGAAAATCAGCTAACAAAAGGCAGATTAATAGGAACAAAAACCATACAAAATTTATTTTAACACTCACAGCCTGGGGGAATTGCAGGGGAATGATCACCCAATAACTTGCCGTAGTACAGAAGCTTATACTACCTTCTTCATAGAGGAAGGAGGAGATGGGGAATATATAGCAATTCTTTTGAGGAATAGTTAATAATTATTAAGGAGAAAGAGTGAACCCAGTAGACAGAGTAGACAGAAATTAGCTTGTAATTGATTCTCTTTGGACTTTGAATGAGCTGAGAGTCAGACATTACTTGAAAAAGGCTGTCCAGGTATGGTTGCGTTACTCAGTCTTGTTTTCTGAGATAGATAATGAGATTTCAGGCAAGGTATGGAAGGCAATTGTGTTCTTTGGGGTTCTATTACTTAGGTAGATAAGGAAGCTTTAGTTAATAGCTTCATCTTGTGCTTTGGGAGACACAAAAGCACTGAGACACAGGAGTAGGGGTGAGGTTAGAGAGACCTTGAGGTTACTTCTTTAGCTCAGCATGTTAAAGAAAGTGCCATATTTTGGGACACAGTTTTCTCTGTGCCAAATTAGCATGCCTTGTAACACTTTTTTAAAAGCTGGAATGTTGAATTGTGTAATAGGAACTGAAGGAAGTAAGCCTTTTGTGTGTAATTTTGATATGGTTTGCCACTGTAATCCCGAGTGTTGGGGGAGGGACCTGGTGGGAGGTGATTGGATCATGGGAGCAGATTTCCCCCTTGCTGTTCTTGTGATAGTGAGTGAGCTCTCAGGAGAGCTGGCTGTTTAAAAGTGTGTAGCACCTCCCCGTTTGCTCTCTGTCTCTCCTGCCACCTTGTCAAGAGGGTACTTGCTTCCCCCTTTGCTTTCTGCCATGATTGTAAGTTTTCTCAGGTCTTATGTGGCCTCACAAGGCCTGTGAGTCTTTAATTGACTCACAATTTAAAGCATGACTTTAAACTATGAGTCAATTTAACCTGTTAAGCCTGTGGAACTTGCTTCCTGTTAAGTCTGTGGAACTGTGAGTCAATTAAACCTCTTTTCTTCATAAATTACCCAGTCTCAGGTAGTTCTTTATAGCAGTGTGAGAATGGACTAACACAGATTTTATGGTAATCTAGCTAAGAGTTTGACTGTTTAATGTGTGCTGCAGCTGTAGGTGCCAAAGCCTTCAAATTCCTCTAACATCCTTATTTTTGGCTCCCATCTTTGCTTGGAGTTTCCCTTTGTTCCGCTCCTCAGATACTGTCTGTGTCTTGCAGCTCTTTCAGCTGTAACCCACTGATGTTTTGCTGGAAGCTTGTTGTCATGGTCCTAAAGTATGGGGAAAGGGAGTCTTCTATACTCTTCAGAATAAATCACAGTGTGTATTTTGGAGCTGTAACCATCATGCGTGTTTCTTCACTGGTAAAAGTTTCCTTCCCCTGCCCTCTATTCTCTTCCTTGGCTGCAGCGTTCATCATCTATTTCCTTGAAGTTCTGGTCCCTGTGATCATCCCCCATAGGCAACACAGAAAGATAAGAGAGAGCTGTAGTTGGGATGAATTCTCTTCTCTCTGCTGGGATAATGCTTTGGAGTTGAGCTCTGGCAATGTCCTTTCCCTGGATGTAGGGCCTTTGTTATAGACAAGACTCTAGGCACATTTCCCAATGGTTACTCTTCTTTTCCCTTGCCAGAGCTATGAGAGTTCTTTCCTGAATTCTCATTTTGAAAATCTGATGGGGTTCTCAGGGGAAAAGCCCACAAAACTGTCGCATTCTTCGTGAGACTGCAGGCCCTGGAGGGCTCTCACTCTCTTGCTAGTTTACCTTCATTCTCCAGTCATTCATCAAAATTACCATTTAAGTGTTTTAACCAGCTCATGGCTTAATTGGCTTCTGCTCCACATCAGCACCTTTCAGCTGCTGTGTCCCTCTGGATGTGACTTTCCAACCAGATTTCAAGGTGGTCATTTGCCTTGTGACATCAGATCCTGGAAGGGGCAAAAAAGACTGATTTTCAGTTTGCCGAATTTTGTCTTATTTTAAAGATGAGAGTGACAACTTCTAAGCACTACCAGTGTTTCACAGCTGAAACTGGATATTCCTTCTCTGCTTATTTGCTTATGTATTTATCGCAATCTAACAGGTTGTATCCATTTATTTACTCATTTATAGTTTTTTCCCCCACAAATTGGCATAAAAAGTTTAATGCAGGCATGACATTCTGTCTTTTTAAAAGATTTTTATTGCTGTATCATTAACATTTAGAATAGTACCTGTTTTATAACATTACTCAAAGATGTTTATTAATTTAATGGGTTTATGTTATTTTAAATATATATATATATATATATACACACACACTAAGGTTGTCAAATAACCCTACTTTCATTTAATCTCCTTTTCATTTCTTTCTTTTGATATCTGTTTCATATACCATTCTGTCTCTATAACATTCTACTTATTGGCAGCAATCCAAGATGAATGCTTGATCATTCATGAAAAAACAATTGGTTGGATGGTAGTTGTTTAGGTAATTCAACCATTTCTGGAATAATTGATTTCAGAGATGAGAAATAATTCTCATCTCATGTACCAATTCTATTAGATTAGTAGTAATTGCTTAGAAAGCTGTGCTGTGAAGTCAGATTGAAAATTTCATTGTCAGTGAGGTTTGTTGTTTTACTTAGTAGGAAGAAAGAGTTATAGCTCTCTTGGTCTGTATGCACCATCTCTGGCCACTGGCACAAAAGCATAAGTTAATAATTTTTAAGTAGGTGGCACATGGGTTCCATAGGCCTGTCTTAGCTGTGCATTTTCTAAATTGTCAATCCCTACAACTATGTGTGTATAATTTTAATAGCATATTAAATACTATTACTATATAATTAATTATATATCATATAATTACTTATTTAAACAAATAATTTTAACTTGATTTTAGTTCTTTCCAGCAAAGGAAAACACCTTTATTTCATTTTTGTTTTGTTAAAAAAATTTATTGTTATCATTTTTTGAGACAGGATCTTTCTCTCTTTCTCTCCCCCCGCCCCTCTCTCTCTCTCTTTCTCTCTCTCTCTCTCTCTCTCTCTGTTGCCCAGGCTGGACTTGAACTCCTGAGCTCAAGTGATCTTCCAATCTGAGCCCCCCAGTAGCTAGGACTACAGGTGTGTGCCATATTGCCCGGTTCAGAAAACACCTTTAATTTCCACTAACTAGCGAGCTTTCTATAAATTTGATTAATCTTAGTTCATTTTACTTACATTTAAACTTGTATTCTCAAATAGCTTATATATGTGGGATTTTTCCATTTGAATCATATTTTCATCAGCCCTGTAATATTACATTCACTGGGATCAAATGCAATCAATTTAAAAACTATTCAGATAGATGTGATTTCTGGGAATTCATATTCAGATAAGTGGTTGGAATTTAACATCTTCATTTTAAACAGTAAAAATTTTCAACAACTGGCAGTCTAAAGTTATGAATATAATCACTTAAATCCATAGGAAAGCCTACCAGATAGCATATCCAACCCAAAATAACACAGTGGGTTTTTGTATCTTGTACAGGAGAAATGTTGAATAGAATATTTTGAACATTTTCTTTTTTCATATTGGTACAACACTATCAGTAAAATCATTTGGACAAAGAGCTTCTAAGTTTCATTTTTAAGTCTAAAAAGTATTAGGAAAATGTTTTCCACTACACGTTAATTGCAGAATGAAACATGGTGGCCACTTTTTCTATTTGTAAAAGCCTTGACACAATGTAGTCTGGCTTCTTGTCACTGAGATATTTATTATTATTATATTATTTGATAATTTTATATTTTTTGAATTAAAATTAATTCAGATTACTGATGGTATTTTCAAAAATTAACAACCCTAAAATAACCTTAAAACAGTAAAATTCAGGGGACTAAACCTGTATTATCTGAAAGCAATGTAGGTTTGATTTGCTGAAAGATAGAGATGAAGCACAGCGAAGTACAATAGGATGTATACCATTGATGTATTTGGATTGAATCCAGGTCTGCTCTAGAAATTCCATTATTTTTATCCCATGGAGTAGTTCAATATAATTGTTTGATATCCTGCCCTTACTGACCTTCTCCTACATCATGCCTATTTTGGTTCCTTGGGCTGGCATTTAAGGCCTGAGAGTAAAGCATGAAGTAAAATTAGACCTAGTTATATGTTCTAAAATGCCTTAATGCAATTGGATACATTAAAACCTAGCTTAAGAAAATTAGAAGAACATCTCAATTTTAAAAGTCACTAAACTAGAGCTAATCTCTCTAATATGTCTAGGGACAAGCAATACCTTTCTT
Organism: Piliocolobus tephrosceles; assembly: GCF_002776525.5. Taxonomy (NCBI): domain Eukaryota; kingdom Metazoa; phylum Chordata; class Mammalia; order Primates; family Cercopithecidae; genus Piliocolobus; species Piliocolobus tephrosceles. Next base: position 89,619,025 of record NC_045437.1, on the reverse strand, counting down.
TTTCCCTCTCTTGATTTACTTTGCTTTGCTGCTATGGAGGTATTAATTTTGTTCCATCTAGTTTTTAAATATTAATTGCACGTGTCAAAACAAAAAATTTCTCCTGGAACTGGATGTCATATAAAAATGTCATACTGAAAGAAACTGAAACATTAACTCTAAAAGCTTTGGTTAGCTAAATGAATATTGACTGGCAAATACTACATATAATGAAAAGCACCTTATAGGATCTCAATTAATAATATGAAGGCTGTGTCTCAGTTACCAATGTTTTATCACATCTAAAACATCAAAAATGCAACATTATTAAGATGGTCAGACTGATCTGAAAGTATCTGTAACCTCCTATTTAGTCTGTCAGATGTGTAAGGACTAGAATGGAGTTAAATATGTAATTCTCTTCACTATATAGAATTCATTCTGATGGTTAAAGTCCAAGAACTTAATCATTTTCAGGTATTTTTTACACTATACAATGAAGAATCAGAAGAAGTTGCATCATGAAATGATTACATCCAGAAGTTACATCACTGGCAACGTCTTTCATACAATGTTCATTTAATAGTAGTTTATGGAATATGTTACATACAAAAAACAGTTCCAGGAAAGATAGGAGGCAACATTTATTGTGTACCAAAGATTGTACTAAGCACTTTGCATGGAAGAAAGCACTTAATGTTCAGAAGTACTAGAGAAAACATATTTTTATCACCCCCTTTCCAGGTGAAAAAAACCGAGAAGGCACAGAGAGCTTAAGTCACTTGCCTGGCCCCCTAGGGCCACATGACTAGTAAATGGATGGTGGGATTTGGATGAATCCTGACATACTTTACCCTTCGCCTTGTTCTCAAATATAATAAGCTATATTCTTAGAAACATAACTAGAGGCAAAAGTAATTAAGGAGAGATTTGAATCATAGTTTATCCACTATGAATATTAGGTCTCCTCTCCCTGATTTATTTCTTTTGTTGCTGCTGTGTAGATACAGTATGGTAGGCAGAGTAGCAGCTCCCCAAAGATGTCTTTGTCCTAATTACCAAATCTGTGAATATGTTACCTTACAAGGCAAAAGGGACTTGGAAAATGTGATTAAGGATTTTAAGATGAGGAGATTATCCTGGTTTATCCTCATGAGTCCAATGTAACCACAAGGATCCTTATAAGTGAAAGAGGGAGGCAAGAGAGTCAGATGATGGAATGTGGGAAGAACCCAGTCCATCATTGCCAGCTTTGAAGATGGAGGGAAAAGATTATGAACCAAGGAATTCAGACAGCCTCTAGAAGCTAGAAAAGGCAGGGAATAGACGGTGCCCTGGAGTCTCCATAAGGAACATAATCCTGACAACATTTTGGTTTTAGTCCTATGAAAGCCATTTCATATTCTTGACCTCTAAAACTATCAGAGAATAATTTTTTTTTTTTTTTTTTGAGACAGAGTCTCCCTCTGCTCAGGCTGGAGTGCAGTGGTGCAACCTTGGCTCACTGCAACCTCTGCTTCCCAGGTTCAAGTGATTCTCCTGCCTCAGCCTCCCAACTAGCTGGGACTACAGGCACCCACCACCACGCCTGGCTAATTTTTGTATTTTTTAGTAGAGATGGGCTTCACCATATTGGCCAGGCTGGTCTTGTACTCCTGACCTTGTGATCTGCCTGCCTCGGCTTCTCAAAGTGCTGGGATTACAGGTGTGAGCCAATGTGCCCAGCCCAATTTGTTGTTTTAAGTCACTAAATTTTTGGTAATTTGTTACAGCAGCAATAGAAAACTAATATATAGGCCCAAAGCAAAATCTTTACAAGACAGTCTCCCTCCTTCCTTCCCTTCTTCCCTTCCCCTTCCCCTTCCTTCCTTCCTTCCTTCCTTCCTTCCTTCCTTCCTTCCTTCCTTCCTTCCTTCCTTCCTTCCTTCTTTCCATTTTCCTCCCCTGCCCTATATTCTATAAAAGACTTCGAATGTTTGGGCAAGGCATACTTCACTGAACTTTATTACCAACCACCCTGTTTAAGAGATAATCAGAGCACCAATCACTGCATTGCATGCATTAAACATGCGAAGTTCTGTCACCCCAACCCCCTACCCCCTACTCTGATCTCTGATGTTCTCAATGTTAGTTCATTTAAGGCAAAAGATGGATTTTCATTTCAGTTGCCATGCTGGTTATGATCAAATGCTAGTGTAATCTTGAAGTACAAGTTTGAGAAAGATTCTGAGGCCGTGATGAGGTTCAGTAGAGAAAAGCACTGTGGTCAATTATCAATGTAAATATTTACCATGAGCTTAGGAGGAGAGAAGCAATGCCACAACCCGAGGTGAAAGAGTGAGAAGGCCCACTTTAGAGAAATGAAAGAGAATTGAGTCATGGGGAACTTTCAATTTATAAAGAATCTTGGAGGTATTGAGTAAATGGTGAGCGAAGCACCTGAAGGGAAAGATCTTGCCTTATTTCAAATATTTTTTCTTAGGGATTAGCTGGAACGGTATGTCCTGGACCTCATGACTTGCTTAAGAATGTGCATGTCACTGTGTATTTGAATAACAGACTTCATAGCCTTCAAGGTTTCTAGCCGACTGTAATCCATGCATAATAAGAGTCCCTTTGGCTCAAGAAGATTTACAGACTATTCAAAACCACGAGTTTTTTTACTCATTATTACCGTTGATAAAAATACTGTCAGCAACTTTTTGTAGCTACCAAGCATCCCAAACTTAAAAGGCATATGGCCAAGGAAAAACTGAAGATTAAGTGGCACAATTATGAACTCTGGATTGTGTTTGTTGGGCCGTAGTTAAATATCAGATTAGTGATTTTTCTGCCTTATTCAAAAACAAATTACTCGAAAAAAAAATTGTAGAAATGATTTGTCGGATGTTCCATTTCATCATGACAGCAATGTCTTAAAACTAGAGAGAAAGATCAAAATACCGACTTTTGCTTGAAGTTCTCCATGCTTACTATCTGCAAAAGCTGGAAAGTTCTTAACCTCAGGGAATATGATGGTCTAGAATGCATTGTTAAGCAATGGGCATTGCTTCTCAAATATTAAATTCTTTAGTTTTCATTTTATTTGCATATACCATATGTTTCCTTAAGTCATTTTTATTTATTGTTTTTATTAACTAAGATTTATAAACACATTATTATCTAACCATGGGGGAAAAAGTCTTCTCAATTAATGTGTTTATCATTTTAATTGGACATAGTTATAATTACATAAACTTGACAAAGGACACATTTACAATTAAAGCTTCTCTACATTGGTTGTGACATTAGCTTTTTATGGCCAACTCAGCATTTCAATCACGTGCTAATTTAATGCTAGATATACGCTGCAATTGAAATGCTCATAGTATCAAAATATTAGTAGGTTAAAAATAAAAGTATCTCCTGTATGCAACTAAATCTACTAACTGGCAATCTATTCATGTTGAGTTTATGGCACACAAACTTGTCACCAATCAAATGAATCTTGTTGCCAGGTTGAAAAGAAAAAAATAAGTGCTATACGAGTATTCCAAAAATACAGATTCCTAACATATAATAATCATGTAAGACTCAATCTAAATGTCTGTGGTTACATATAAGTAGGGCATAACACATAGAGAAGTGGAAAAAGAGCAATGTTTTAGGATTGATATACAGTGAATAGCTTTGCATGAAAAATTAAGATTCTTCTGAACCTACCTTAAATAAAGCATCCGGCACATGATAGAGATGGATCACTTGCTCTCATAAATCTGGCATTTAAACTGAACTAGTTATGAATATTCCTGACAGAAAGATTTAGCTGTATGCTTCGTCCCCCCCACCAGTGACTAAATAATTAGTCTTTCAGTTAATCTTCATTACCATTGTCATCTTCCACCTTGTCCTTTGAAAACAAGATTGAAATAGAAGGATATCTAGAAATTCATGTTGAGAAATATGAGGGCGGTAAGCCATTCATATGACAAAGGGGCTTAGAAGAGACAGCAAAAGTTATTTCATCTAATCTATAGATACACCAATGTTAAATTGATTAAAATTTCAAAGGGGATTTCAGCTCATGGTAATTCTGATGAATAGTCCATAGACAGCAAAGGGTAAGATGAAATGCAGGCTAGGGGGAAGCACTAAATTGTCTTTCACGTTCTTTGTAGCTCTCTATTGTTCCTGCTCCCTGCCTCCCAACATATCTAGCTATTACTTTAATCTTACAGCGCAAATTCGCTAATGGAAAGGAAATTAGGTGGTGTGAACTAAAGTCACAGATATGTCTTTTGATTCTCTCATGGGTTCTATAAGAGACAAGAGGCTGGGCTCGGTGGCTCATGTCTGTAATCCCAGCACTTTGGGAAGCCGAGGCGGGTGAATCACGAGGTCGGGAGCTCGAGACCAGCCTGGCCAACATGGTGAAACCCTGTCTCTACTAAAAATACAAAAAATTAGCTGGGTGTTGTGGCAGTCACCTGTAATCCCAGTTACTTGAGAGGCTGAGGCAGGAGAATCGCTTGAACCCGGGAGGCGGAGGTTGCAGTGAGCAGAAATCGCGCCACTGCACTCCAGCCTGGCGACAGTGCCAGACTCTGTCTCAAAAGCAACAACAACAACAAACAAACAAACTAGAACAACAGAGATTGAAACTTTTTCTTAGGAGTTAAATACTCCATCAACAGATGGCAACTTCATTTAAGCACTATTGGCTAGTAAATCACCAGAAGTAGAAATCTGTTTATTTACAGCAAACAAAAATCAAAACTAAAACTAATTATAATACTACTTATTTAGCATTTGCTAGGTACTTGGCAATTTGATCACATGTTACCTAATTTTTACCACCATCCTACCCTATAGGTATGAATTTCCTTTAATAGATGAGAAAATTAAGGGCAAAGAAATAAAGCAATTTGTTCAAAGTAATTGCAAGTTTGTCATTGAACAGGAGCTTAAAATGATATTTGTCATATTTCAAGCAAAAATTGTCAGATGGTTTTACCTGTTTGAAGCACATCTCAGTGACCTTTTTTTTGGTGAATCAAGGAGGAATAAGGAGTGTTGAAAAAAATCAAGGTATGTGAAGAAAATTTGAAGTAGAAGGAAATACACTTAATCAAAAGAATATAGTGTTTTCTTAAGGTTAGATTGTTAACCTGCAATTATGCTACTCATAGCCATTTTATTAATTAAAATAAACCTCTTTGGCTGTATATCTGTCCAGGAATCACAAATTTCTGTATAAGCAAGTTGCACTGATATTAACTCTTATAAAATACAAATTGAAGCTATTGGTAAAATACTGAGGTTTCATCCTTTTTCGTCTTTACATTACAGACAGCTTTTTAAGGAGGTTCTCTGAGCTCTTTACTTGACCTCCATTCTTTGTTTGCATGAGTCCCTAAACGGAAGCTTTATTGACACTCAACCAGAGTGAATGTTTTCAGTGAAATTTAGAGAATTCATCTTCCTGTCATCAACAGATTTAAGAAAGTTTTGTTTTCAATAGTCTTATATAACCTGAGTCACTCATTTTTTGATACTTTCTTTCAGGACCTAGTATCTAAATCAAGCAAGAACATCTTGTATTGTCACCAAGTGATAAATTTATTTATGAAAAAAGGTGTTGCTCTTTTAATTTAGAAATAAATAAATGCATTTTTCTTCCTAGACATAAATTAATTGGTGCTTTTCTGTCCCAGACATCTATGACATGAGAAGAATGTAAATCCACAACTATCAAGGTGATTAACATTGTAAACAGAAGAGTTACACTAGAGAAGTCAAGCAATAAATGTATACACTTTTAAGTCTATCATAAGCTAATTAAATATGTTGTGAATTAAAAGGAAAAAGAAAACTCATTGGATTTCCAATGAGTTACTTTCTAGTTATGCTGTGTTATCTTCCATGTATCGTCCTGCCACAGTAAGCTATTAAAACCGAAGTAACTGGTTACTTTAACATACAAAATCGTGACATTTTCAGTGCCCAATCTGGAAGAAACTAACGCCTTTGCTCTTAGGTGCCCCTTCTTTGGTGGCGAAGTTTCTTCTAACCAGGTTAGAACATTAGTTAAGATCATTATGATTTAAAAGTAGAAAGCTTTGGCACCTATTTTAGAGATGTAAATATTTTGAAACTAAACAGCAGCACAAAAGCATAGAAGTTGGGCTCTTTTCAAAAGTTAGGTTCAGGGAAGCATTCAGTCACTCCTCCTTAAGACACTTTTAACTCAAGACCTGGATTACATCACCAAAGAGTACCTAATTAGGTGAAATTAGATCAAGTCAGGAAGAGTAAATATCATTCTTCCAGTCAAGAAAGACATTACTATTTGAGGCCACACTGATTCTAGAACTGGCTATAAACTCGTTTTGGAGAGTATTGTGTTTTCTCTGTTCCCTGGAATCATATTCATAAAGTTATATTTTAATATTACGTTGCTAAGTTTTCTTAGAGGATGTTTTAAAAAACTCAAAATTTCTGTTTGAATTGGTCATACAAAGTTTGAGGATGTGAATCTCAAGAATAAACCTTGTTTCTCCCTGATAAATTGAAATTCTTCCTCCTTTCCAATAAGATCACATAACTATATGCTATGGTCTGAATGTGTCCCCCAAAATTTATGTGTTGAAAACTTAATCTCCAGTGCAACAGCATTGGGAGGTGGGGCCTACTGGGAGGTGTTTCGGTCATGAAAGCTCCATCCTCATGAATGGATGAATACTGTTATGAAAAGGTTTTTGGGAGTGGATTCCCTCTCTTCCACTCTTTTGTTATGTGAAGGCATAATGCTCCTCTCCATTTGCCTTTCCACCTTCTGCCATGTGAAGGTGCAGCAAGAAGGCCCTCACTAGACTTCAGATGCGTGCTTTGATCTTGGACCTCCCAGCTTCCAGAACCATGACAAACAAATTTCTATTATTTTACAAATTACCCAGTCTCAGGTTTGGGTTATATATAGCAGCATAAAATGAACTTACACAGTGTTTTTCATTTTTGTTTAACTCCTGGAAAATTCAGATCCAGATTTTTTTTTTTTTTTTTTTTTTTTTTGAGATGGAGTCTCGCTCTGTTGCCCAGGCTAGAGTGCAGTGGTGTGATCTTGGCTCACTGCAACCTCCGCCTCCTGAGTTCAAGAGATTCTTCTGCTTCAGTCTCCCCAGTAGCTGGGACTACTGCCACATACCACCATGTCTGGCTAATTTTTGCATTTTTGGTACAGACGGGGTTTCACCATGTTGGCCAGGCTGATCTTGAACTGCTGATCTCATGATTCACCTGCCTATGCCTCCCAAAGTGCTGGGATTACAGGTGTGAACCATTGTGCCTGGCCCAGACTTTATGCAAGCACAATCCCTTTAGATGTGTTTGGGCCATACACCATCAGCTAGAAAAATGCCTGCTATTTTTTCAGTGATGTTTTCATTGAAAAAAAAGAATTCTTGTTCCAAGTAAACTTTCACATATTTGAATGTTTAGGATTTTAAAGCTCATGCAATGCATTAAATATTAAAGATGACATAAAAACTCGGGATTTTGAGGTTCTTAATCCCTTGACCCAAACCCATTTGCATAAACATACCTCTTTCTATTGTGCTTTACAATTATTGTGTGTTTTACAAATTGAAGATTTATGACAACCTTGCATCAAGCAAGTCTACTGGCACCATTTTTCCAACAATGTGCTCACTTTGTGTCTCTGTGTGACATTTTGTTAATTCTCACACTTTCAAACATTTGTATAATTATTATGTCTGTTATGTTGATCTGTGATTAGTGATCTTTGATGATATTATTGTAATCGTTTTGAGGTGCCATGGACCATACCCATAAATATATTTATAATACAGTAAACTTTATAAATAAATATATGTGTCCTGATTGCTTTATTAATCAGCCATTACCACATCTTTCTCTCTCTCCTCTGGCCTGCCTATTCCCTGAGACACAATATTGAAATTAGGCCAATTAATAACCCTACAATGGCCTCTACTTGTTCAAGAAAATGAAAAATTCTACTCCAGTGAACACACAAATTATAAGAAAGTCAAACAGTTTTATTTCTTATATGTAGAGAGTGTGAGTGGCCTTGACAGAAGATAATACCACCTAAAACATTCCCTTTAGCCGAAGCTTAATCCAGAACAAGGCCCCAACTCTTTTCAAGCCTATGAAGGCTGAGAGAAGTGAGGAAGCTGCAGAAGAAAAGGTGGGAGCTAGCAGAGGCTGGCTCAGGAGGCTTAAGGAAAGAAGTCATCTCCATAACACAACGTGAAACGGCAAGTTATCCAGAAGATCTAGCTAAGATCATTGATGAAGGTGGCTACACTAAACAATAGATTTTTAATGTAGATGAAACGGCTTTCTATTAGAAGACATCATCTAGAACTTTAATAGCTAGGACATAAATGCCTGGCTTCAAAGCTTGAAAGGAAAGGTTGAGTCTCTTGTTAGGGGCTAATGCAGCCAGTGATTTTAAGTTGAAGCCAATGCTCATTGACCATTCAAAAACCCTAGGGACTTTAAGAATTATTTATAAAAAAATATCTCATTTGATATGCAAAGTGAGCCAGTGAGATGATAGTTTATTGTCATTCTAGTTTTACAGATAAGGAAACTGAGGGTTAGTATTAAAAGAGTAATCTGTAGGTCAAACAGTTAGTTAAATTATGGAGCCAGAAAAACTAGAAAAATGGTGGTGTCAGAACTTCTATCTAGGTCTTTCTGGTCTGCCAAACAAATCTAGCCAGTGAAGCAAATATTTAAAGTCACCATTCTTCACTAACCAACTCTAACATTTATGCCCGGTTATAGATGCATCTACGAAGGGATATAACCAAATTCCTGGTGAAACTCTTTGAGACCTTTAGAATAAAAGAAATCTATATTCTCGTGTTCAAACTTATGTCTATAAAGCAAACATGTAGAATGTGGGGCATATCTCTTCTCAGTTAATTTTATAGATGTTCTATTGAAAATGCTTTTCCTACTGATTAAGCAATTAAAGAAAAAATAATGGTGTTATAAATAGAAGAGAAAATTTTACTGTACTCTTTATGGAACAATAGAATACAACACAATCTGAAGAATGTTTCAACTTTCATTAACACAAGATTGACATAAATATGGAAGAGGTTTTCTTTGTAAACATGGTATTTGTAGGTACTGTATTGAGGGTTCTAAATGTTTGCCATTAACCTGTGTCTGCTAAAGTGTAGACTTTGATCTAAGGTCCACACTGTCTATTTTGAAACAGCATCATCATCTCAGGCTAGCCCACAAAACACTGCAACTTTTCAAAGTTCTGTAGCATACATTCAACTCATGAAGTTCTTCCCACTCATCAATGAAACTAATGCATTCAGCCCAGTTTATAGTTCAGACTTCCAGAATGACATACTATTGGCAGCATCAGCTACCCCAAAAACAGTGTCTCTTATCTAGTAGCTGAAATTTCTGTTTCCACAGTAAGGGCCCAGTGAGACTTGCACCCTTGCCATGATTTATAAAAAGTGCTTTATTCATCTAGACTTCAGAAGGTTCCCAGTTCAGTGCTGCATAATTAAGGCAGGTTTTATGAAACAAAACAAAACAAACACTTGTTCCAAACTTTAAATATGCAGATTCCTTAAATTTTAAAATGATGATGATGATGATATAATAAAAATGTAATAATAACTACACGAAAGATCCACTCATTTTTAGTGAGGAATTTATTGACTTACCATATAGATTCTGTATAAATTAGATTTTTGTAGTCGATTTCAGCATAACACAAAACATGTGGGAGCCAAGTAAATTTTGCTATATCTTATTGTTGTTAACCTTAACTCATAATTTTGAAATTTAATTTTTTGCAAGTTTAGCTCTTTAAAGTTCTCTGAGAGCAATAACAGTATGATCTCACTCGCATAGTAAATTTCTATCATATAAAAGACCCAGTAACTATGGGATGAATTAGTATTTGTGGATAAGAAGCATAACCGATTTTTTAAAAATGTTGTAATACATCAAAATCATTCAGAATAACTGAATCATGATATCTTTTCAAATCGCCACTATTAAGAAAAATTCTCTATTTCACATTTCTATTGTTACATGTTTCTATGGGTATAATGTGTTATGTATTATATATTTGATATAAATCATTATAAATATATTTATGTACATATATGTTATGTATATATTCATTATGTATATACATTCAACTTATTCTCCTGAAAATACTAAAACTTTTAATAAAATAATTACAAGCAAAAGTTAAAGTAGCAGCTAAGTTTGAAAAATGGTGTTTGGGTCAATTCCTCTTCAACAAGTAAATTAACTATTGTGGTACTATTTTTAAGATAAATTTTGGAAAATTTACAGATTTTTCAGTTCTTTAGCCTAAAATCAGCAGAATGTCTTGAACATGCAGGGGAGTAAGAATGCAGAAAATAATTGCCATGCAAAACAATTCAATTGGGATCTAAATTTCTAAACAAACCTGTTGTTTCATCATTTTATATTAAGCCCTGTTAAAAAATAGTGCTTTAATCCTAATTCCCCCTCCTGAATTATTAAGGCATAAACACACAGAGAAAAGTATGTAGAAGAAAGTGAAAAGCATTTATAACCCCAACACCCAGAGATAATTGCTATTAACGTGTTGGCATGTAAATAATGATCCCAAACCAAAAGCAACCTAAATGTCCATTAGACAAAGTGTGTCATATCTATATGATGGAATACTATTCACCAATTCAAAGGAACAAACACTGACATAGTTTAAGTCATAAACGAACTTCAAAAACAACATGCTAAGTGAAAGAAGCCAGGATGACAGATCACATATTGCATGATTCAATTTATATAAAATGTCCAGAAAAGCCTTATTTATACAAACAGAAAGTAGATTGTTGGTTGCTAAAGACTGGTAATGGAAAAGGGGATTAACTAACTTTAAAAAGGCAAGAGGAAGGTTACTGGAGGTAGAAAATGTTCTGAAATTGATATATAGTGATGGCCTTACCACTACCTGGTAAAGTTACTTAAACCATTGAATTGTATATTTGAAAACAGTAAATTTTATGATATAAATACCCAATAAAGTGGTTAAGCATATATATGTTGATATAAAACTTTCTCAACCTTCTCTAATGGGTATAAAGGCTCATAATATATACGCTGGTTTACCACACACACACACACACAGAAACATGCATATTTATTAAGCCTTTACAATGGACATTTTTTACTTTAGCATAGTGCTACCTCATCATTTTTGATGAACTATAATACACTATTGTACAGGTGTACAATAATTATTATTTTTCTAGTGTTTTGTCTTTTACATTCTTGTAAATAACAAGAATAATTTATGCAAATAACCAAACCAATGTGTGAAGGTGTATATATATATATATATAATGTTTCTTAATTTTTCTTATATATATATCTATATATCTTTAGATATTGTTTATTTGCATAAATTAAAATCTTATAATTTGAAATTCTGAGAGTAGCGAAAATATATATACATTCATACATAAAATTACGTATTATGCCTATCTATATCTATTTTTCTATTAGCAGGTTGTCCTCAGAAACATTGTGCCAATTTTTATTTCATCTCTATATAAGAGGAATAGCCATTTACCTTACCCTTTAGAAGAAAATGGATATTGCAAATCTTATTAAATCTAAGCCCATCTTTGAAAGATTAATCCAGTGCTACATTAATTTCTAGTATCTACATGAAGAAGTTTAACATCTCTTTACATATTGTATGTTCATTTGCATTTCTTCTTTTATGAATTGCCTATTTGTTTACCACTCCCATTTTTTCAATTGAGTTGTTTTTAATTTATTGCTTGTTAAGATTTATTTATTGATTAACATTATTAATAATACATGCTTCATAATCACATCTATTAAATTTTTGAATTGATTTTTCTTTTGATGTTATGCTTAGGAAATCTTCCCTCCTCCAAGATTATAAAAGCATTCACTTATTTTTTTCAGTACTTCTTTGGTTTTCATGTTAATTTTAACTATTTTAACACTTTGTAATTTAAGGTTTGTGTGGTGGCTCACGCCTGTAATCGCAGCATTTTGGGAGGCTGAAGCGGGCAGATCACATCAGGCCAGAATTTCGAGACCGGCCTGGCCAACATGGTGAAACCCTCTTTCTACTAGAAATACAAAAATTATCTGGATGTGGTGGCATACACCTGTAATCCCGGCTACTCTGGAGGCTGAGGCACGAGAATCACTTGAACCTGGGAGGTGCAGGTTACAGTGAGCTGAGAGTGCACCACTGCACTCCAGCCTGAGTGAAAGACAGAGAATCTGTCTCAAAAAAAAAAAAAAGAAAGAAATAAAGAAATTTGTAATTTAGTTCTATATAAGTGTTATGCAAAAAATCCAACTTTACTTCTTACCTTTATGACTCAGTCTTAGCAATAGTGACTGAATAATCTATTTCTTCCCTAACTTAGTTTGAAGTCAGCATATGGGTTTCAGCTAATTTTGAGAAAGTACAAGTATTAAAAATCTCTGGCATGGTATTCCAATTCCTGGGAGACAGTTTTGCAGCTGTTAGCTATTGTCACCAAAATCAATAAAAATTTAGGGCAATGTTTTCTATTTCAGAGATGAACTAGGAACCTTGTCCCTACAGATGCAGATTGGCACTTGACAGTGAGTTTTCTAATTGAAAAGATGCAATGCCCTTTGTTACTTCTCATAAACTTCTGCTTCATCACTGATTTGGAGTGAATTCTCACTGTGTATCACTCCTTTCTGGACGGGGGTATTTTAATTTAAAAGAAAATGTACAAATCCCTATGAATTATGATAGATACGATAAAAAGGTAAATATAAAATAAAAGATTTATATATTTATATAAAATAATATGGTACTTAAAGTATAGCATTTAAAGAAAGCACAGGTTGCCATGCTTTATGGTGCATTATAGAATACATACATGTATTTGAAGACAAATTATACAGAAAAATTTGAAGAAACCACTTTCCTTCTAGCCCAGGGTAGAAAGGGCCCTTGGCTAGAAATAATAAACACTGCCATCTATTGAGTATTTTCTAGTTGGTAGGCACTGCTCTAAGCAATTTATATGTGTTGACTCCTTTGATTCTCACAATAACTCTATTATAGTAGAGTCCACTGAAGCACCAAGAGATTAGGTAACTTGCTCAAGGGCTCACACTTATAAAAGGCAGAGCCTAGATTAACTCCAAGGAGTCCACTCTCAAGTCCACGTCCTTAACCACTACTTTACCTCTCTCCAAAGACTCCAGTGATTCCCAGCTCTGCATCCTTAATGGCCTTATGCTTTTTGAATGTCACCTGCTTACGCAGACTTTTCGGCTTTTACTAAAAGGGGTGGTATATAGACTGATTTCTGTGCAGTATAAATACACAAAACAAATTAAAATGTTTGGCATACTGTTAACAAGTTAAAGCACAATGCAAAAGATAAGTTTCTATCAGCATTACAAAAAAAAAATTCCTAATCATTTTATGCTGTTCATAATGAAAGCCCAGAGTAATGACTGTAGACTTTATACTTACAAATACTTCCCACACTTACTCATCTATCATTCATTCAAGTAATAAAAGAAGATAACTTATTATGAGTCAGTCTTTTTAAGTGTTGAAAATATAGTGATGAACAAGGTAGTGAAAGTCCCTTCTCTCATGGAGCTTTCGAGAAGTTTGGGTAGGAGAGGAGGGCTTTGCAGAAAATAATCAACATTTTAGGAGACGTATTGTTCCAAGATGATGCTGATTAAATTAATCCAAAAGAAGCATAATTTTTTATACTTAATACCATGAAAATCAATTGAACTGGAGAAAAATGTTATGAAATTCTTTTCCAAATTAAAACCATATCATATTAGAAAGCAGAGTAATTTTGTAACGTGGAAAAATGTTTTAAAGCTGCTACATCTCAAATCACTATTGATGAAAGTTATGACACCCTAGAAAAAGATCCTTAACAATAAAACTAAGACCGAATACTGTGTAACGTCAGTGTGTAATTTTTTCTATTTTAGTGTTAGGTTAAAAGCTAATACTTGAAAACTAAGATTCTGAGCCTTGCTATCAACCAAGGATAGCAGTAACCAAGTAAAAACTTTCAGTTTCCTGTTTCTGGAGGAAGCAGGCAACAGGCAACAGAATTAGCCAAATTTCCAATTAAGCATTTTGTCAATACCTGAGAACAAAATATTAGATTCAACTAATCTTAATAATTAGCCAGGAAAACAACAGAACTTCCATCAAGTAAGATAAATAGGGTTTCTAATACCAGCAGATCTATTTTACTGCAAGATCAATAAGCCAAGATGTTAACCTAAGCCTAGTCTTTGGTTTTATTTTATAGTTGTCAACTTAGTTAGATAGTACCCCGAAACAATGTGACCAGAAAAGGAAGGAAGCTAAGTAGAAGCCATACTCCAAGATAAATTGCAAGATGTTAGTAATCTTTTAAATATTAATATCTTGCTAAGAGATATCCTACATGGCAGTGAGCCTGTCCTCGTAGCTCCTCATGGGCTTCCTTACTGTAGTTTATTTATGATGCATTTCCATATTAATGTATGTATTTTTCTAGATACCCCATCAGTAACTTCTTAACACCAAAATCTAATGAACAAGGTTAAGTGATGAATTTCTCAATTTTAATATGAAATATTAAAACCAACTCATTTAAAACCACCCCTAAATATCACCATCAGCCATTATCTGAACTGGATTAGCTGAGTTGAGTGCTTCCAGGATCATCAATTCTCATATCTACCATTTTCATGTTTTCTGTCCCCCAAATATGACTGAGGTTAACTCCTTAATTTGGTATCTCAGAGTTTTGTGCTTTTCCTGAAATTGTCCTGTCTGCATTTTGGACTAAAATACCAGTGTCCTCAGAGTATAACTGGTGCCTTTTTATTCACCCAATCATTGCATTATCATCTTATACTGGGGCTGACATAAAATAGGTGTTCAATAAATTCTTATTTCATTAAGGAAATAAAACAATAAATACATATTCCTAGTAGTCTGATGTGTTATTAGTGATTAATAGTTTGAAAAAGTGAATTCTATCTAGTAAGATGAGTTAGAGATTTCAGAACAGGAAGAAGTATATTTGAAATGTTAAGAGTTGTATTCTGTTATTTTTATAGTTTCACATTCACATGATGTATGGAATGCTTTTTAATTAATTAAAATACTTTCATCTTTAAAGGTCCAAAATCCCAATCAGGATAATACTTGTAAGAAAACTTAAGATTGTTGTTGGCACTAACAATTATTCCCTCTTTGTCCCTGCCCCTCCCACCATCACACATATACACACACAACAAAAACTTGGCATTCAAAACACACAACAAAAACGTGGCGTTCACAATTTCCAACTAATTCAACACTACTAAAAGTTTTAGGAGGAAGCTTTTCAGAGATGGAGGATGTAGAAACTTTCCTCCTTGTCTTTTAATCAAAGGAAGGATTCATTTCTGAAAGCTGTCCATCTGGTTCCTTTCATGAGCTCTAAATTTACATGATAAAAAGGCAGAAATATAATTAATATATTTTTCAATAAGAGACAGTTTTAGGCATGTACTTCAGCAATGAATTGTGAAAGATTTGACACATCTAATTTTGAAATAGATGTTTCCACCCTGAGAAGGATGAAGGAGAAGGCAGGGCCCGCAGCCTTTTGCTTATGCGAAGATCTTTTTAGTGATCTATAGCTGCAATCCATGAGAGGGTAGTTTCAATTTTGCTCTTGAAACATGTATCAAGCCCTATTTCCAACATAGTCTTTCCTGTCACACATTTCACTGATTCTAAATCAGTGAAGGAGCTATGTCTTCTGGCAGGATTACTGCATTTGAATCTCTTCTCTTTCAAATCCAATCTGCAATTGCTAAACCTGGCAATCTGCATTTTAAGAAAAAAATGGTAGTGACTGTCATAATTTTATGCCATTAATATTCCCAAGAAGTGAAATTACTAGCAAGGAGCCTACTATAGTACAGAGAAAATATGTGAGAGAAGCCCATAGTATATTTTCAAAAGTGAAAAGACCAGGAGGA
Source organism: Piliocolobus tephrosceles (assembly GCF_002776525.5). Lineage (NCBI taxonomy): Eukaryota > Metazoa > Chordata > Mammalia > Primates > Cercopithecidae > Piliocolobus > Piliocolobus tephrosceles. The sequence continues at coordinate 89,602,951 of NC_045437.1, read as the reverse complement.
AGCAGGATATGATTGTCAGTCTTTGAAGGTTAAATACATTGATTTCACTACAGAGGTTCAGTCACAACAACATCAGCATATGACTGACACACACACAAAAAGAAAGAAATGTATAGTTGTTGAGTAATATACTGGAAACCTGAGACCTCTGATTCATAAATACCAGATTTACTAATAACTGTTGCATGGCAAACCACTTAATTTCTGTCAGCATTTTCTATAAAATATTAGACATGTGTTGAATCTACCTGATGAAATTCTTGTGATTAGTGCCTAAACTGGCACTAGGAATGATATTACAGGAATGAGGTTTATAGTTTGTGGGTTTGTTCTTGCACCTTTTTCGTTGTTAACAGATGCCTATAAATTGAAAATTGATTATTCTTACTGTATAGCCCTTCAAGATGTTGTTCAACAGGGGTGGCCAGGATGCTGAGAGTTTCAGAGAAGTGTATTAGGATACGATTCTGTTAGAAGCTTTCACAAATACACATAAAAAACATAATGAGACCAGGTGTGGTGGCTCAAGCCTGTAATCCCAGCACTTTGGGAGGCTGAGGCGGGCAAATCACGAGATCAGGAGATGGAGACCATCCTGGCTAACATGGTGAAACTTTGTCTCTATTAAAAATACAAAAAATTAGCCGGGTGTGGTGGCACATGCCTGTAATCCCAGCTACTCGACAGACTGAGGCAGGAGAATCACTTGAACCCGGGAGGTTGCAGTGGGCCAAGATCACATCACTGCACTCCAGCCTGGGTGACAGAGCAAGACTCCATCTCAAAACAAACAAAATAATGAACCAGATTCTTCTTCACTGGTTAATATGAGTTGGTAGAAAAGGTTTGAAAACAAGCATTGTTGTTAGAATATATTTATGGAAAGAAGAGAGAAGTCACTTATGCCTGCATATCCATGCCAACTGCATATTTTGAGTAATGACAAGTTATTGTCTCGTATGGCTTAGAAGGCACAGTCTAGATTTCCTAGGCTGCCATGTCCAGAGAATACAGCCTGGTATGGCAAGACAATTTACTTTTGAATATATGCTGCAGTCCATCCAGGAAACACAGACATTCATGGAAATTTGAACCCAGTTAACTCTTGATTGAAGGTAGGGAAACCTTATAATGTATAAGAAAAGAAAACATTCTAAATAGAAACTAATCATAACTCTTAGTATAGTCATTCTAGCAAAGAACCAGAAGTTTTCGCCTAGAATATTTTAGTGAGTTTCTTTCTTTCTTTCTTTCTTTCTTTCTTTCTTTCTTTCTTTCTTTCTTTCTTTCTTTCTTTCTTTCTTTCTTTCTTTCTTTCTCTCTCTCTCTCTTTCTTTTTCTTTCTTTCTTTCTTTTGACAAATCAGAAGCAGATTGACCTGTGTATTCACGTCAACCCCCTTTCAATATGTGAACAGTTTTTGTTTTGAGTGCCTAACTCAATTTTCCCCATAACTGTCCAGTCATAAGCAATACCTTAAATTAGTGCTGAAAACCATATTCCTCGCTCATTTTATACATGTTAAATTGAATCTCCAAGAAGGCGGTCGGGAATCTTTTATTTTATTTTATTTATTTATTTATTTATTTATTTATTTATTTATTGAGATGGAGATTTGCTTTTGTCACCCAGGCTGGAGTGCCATGCCTGATCTCGGCTCACTGCAACCTCTACCTCCTGGGTTCAAGTGATTCTCTTGCCTCAGCCTCCCCAGTAACTGGAACTACAGGTGCATGCCACCATTCCCGGCTAACTTTTTGTATTTTTAGTAGAGACAGGGTTTCACTATGTTGGCCAGGCTGGTCTTGAACTCCTGACCTCAGGTGATCCACCCACCTCAGCCTCCGAAAGTGCTGGGATTACAGGCACGAGCTACTGTGCCCGACCGGGAATCTGTATATTTTAAAATACAAATCCCAAATGTGATTCTGAGACAAGTTAGGGAAATAAAATCCCAAATTATTGCCTTTTTTAAATACTTGTGAACAGTCAGAATTCCACAGATTGGATAAATACATTTATTTTTCTGTGTGTTTTATACTGAAGGCAATGTAGGGGTTAATACCTTGAAGGTGACAGTAAGTGACAGTACATGTTAATAATTATGTTGTTGAATACTAACATAATTTAGGTTAAAAATTCTGAATAAGCTAAACCATTTGTGCAATTTATGAGAAAAATGATTTGTCCTTCTTTGGACTCACTATGTAATTTTTAGCAGATGTTCTGAGTGACTTGCATTTCTCTGGTCAACCAAATTACATGAAAAATGTCAAATCAGATCGGTGATCTGTCATCACATTTTAATAACTCTTAGGCACTTATGGGATTTTTTATAATCTTGTGTTAATTACTAACTGCCCTATTTGTGGGACAAAAATAACTAAGAGAATAAGAGAATGAAGACTAGGAATTAGTTTTGGCACTTAGTCAATAAGTTTGATATTTGATGCTATTTGTCCTTAGGTTGCTAAATACATTTATTCATACACCATTACAAGGTAAACAAACAAAACCAAAAAAAGGTGAGAAGGTGGAATTTAATCTTTTAATAATCTAGTTCCCAAACAAAATTTGTAATATAAAAGTGTCAGCTATGTTTTCTTCTAAAACTTTCCACAATGTCACCTACCACATGATGAAATTATCTATTAATTAAATCACTGATTGGTGATTCAGTGAATAATTGAAAATCTACTGTGGGTTAAGAGCTGGAGAAAATAAGTCAGACTCAGCTCTTACCTTCCTTCCTGGAGTTCATAGTCAGGATGGAGACAGGTGGTGGATGGGGTTTATTACAGATTTGCAAAGTTCTGAAGCAATGAAGAAAGTGATGCTTTTACAAAACTACTTCCAGGGCCACGAATACAGTTGCAGGTGCAGGAGGGAACACAGTCTTGAGGCTGATCTACCTCCCTGTTTTCATTTAGGGCATACTCCTCCTTGGAATGTGCATTTCTGTACATCATACATTTTGTGGAAGTTCCAGTTTTCTAGGTCTTTTGTTACCAGGACAATCAGACCTACCATGCAGTGCCCATCCCCCAGCCTAATGTCTTCAACTTCTACAACGCTCTGATCCACAAAGACCTCCAATCTATGGTAGTCTAGGCTCTTCAGGCCTAGCTTCATGAACATACGACCTGCCCTGCATAGACAGGTCAGTGCTTAGTTTAATGCTTCACTGCCACCATCTTGAAATTTTAAATAATTTTTAAACAAGGGGTATCACATTTTCATTTTGCGTTGAACCCTGATAATTTTCTAAAAGTTCCAATTACCTACCTTGTAACTGATACCTTACGTTCTTGAGATTTGAGGGATTCATTCTGGCTTTCAATTGTTAATTAAAAATTAACAATTGCTAATTCAACTCTTCAAACAGTGGTGCCTTTTTTTTTTTTTTTTTTTTTTGAGACGGAGTCTCGCTCTGTCGCCCAGGCTGGAGGGCAGTGGCCGGATCTCAGCTCACTGCAAGCTCCGCCTCCCGGGTTTACGCCATTCTCCTGCCTCAGCCTCCCGAGTAGCTGGGACTACAGGGGCCCGCCACTACGTCCGGCTAGTTTTTTGTATTTTTTTTATTAGAGACAGGGTTTTACCGTGTTAGCCAGGATGGTCTTGATCTACCTCGTGATCCGCCCGTCTCGGCCTCCCAAAGTGCTGGGATTACAGGCTTGAGCCAACAGTGGTGCATTTTTAAAAGATCTTAGAAATTTTACCTTCTCAGAGAGGTTTTACTCAACTACCATTTTTGAAGTTCCATCTACTCAATCACTTTCATTCACGTTATTGCTTACTATCACTAATGCATCTAGAATAATATTGAACTATTTTGCTTTTTAAAATTTATTTCTCTACTGTAAGTATGCTTCACGAAGGGAAGGACCTTATTTAGTCTTATTCACTACTTTGTCTCCATGCCTTACAGTGTGAGCCAATATTTATTGATTAAGTAAATGAATATATGAAGTTCAGTGAATCTGAAGGCTAGGAAACATGAGAGTGAGTGAGACGAGATAAAGCTGTCAAAGTTAGGAAGAAACACAGATAAGGGCTGTTTGTCCTTAGCCTCTCAAAGAGGGAAGATACAAACTGGAGTGATTTTTTTTCAATATTAGAAAGCTTGAAATTGCATTTTTGTTTAAAACTTCCTTTCCTGATAAAAATCTATTTTTCATTATAAATCATCATATATCCTGGTACTTTATATAGAGAAAAAAATAAGAATAATTGATACTTTAAGCTTTTTGGACTTCAGAATATTTTAATACTCTCCCTAAATGTGCAACAAACACTATCTTTTGAATATGAGAATAAAATAGACCAATTATCCTCAGTTTGGTGCTACTTAAAAAATATGGCTGCCATTTTGGTAGTATTTCTACCTTTTTTTCAGGAAATATAAAAAGGAAGAAGAAATAATGTCTAAATTAAAATCTCAATGGTCATCGTGTGTATCACCAAATTTCCACATCGTTCAGCACATGATAGTAACTGTAGTCCAAAATTACACTATTTTTTCTTGTGAACATCTTTTCTTTCTTGGGCATATATTCTTTTCTCTGAAAAAAATTATATATTCAGTTAAAATGATCTTATAATCAAGTGAGTAGGCGTATAGAAATGTCAAATAGGAATGATAATATTTCCCACCTACTTGCCTTCACAGGGTGTTATGAGAATTGATATGAAAATGTCTTTGAAGTGTTTTGAATTCCTTGGAAGAAAGATATAATATAAATAGAGAGTTGTATTTTTGAAAGTATGATTCCAGTGGTCCCTCTGATAAGTCCTGTCACTTTTGAGCTAGAAGAGTTATAATCACTTTCTCGTCCTAACTGCTCCCCATGGACTTGAAGCCCAGAGCAGTGATCTTTTTACATTCCACTGTGATACCTTTTATTTTTCAAGCAAGAGTAGGCATTGATTCAGTGGATACTTAGCATTGATTTCATAGGTTTGGACATTAAAGATGCTGTACTGACATCTCAATGTATTAGTTGGCTAAGGCTGTCATAACAAAATACCACAGACCAGGTGGCTTAAACAACAGGACTTTATTTTCTCACAATTCTAGATACTAAAAGTGTGAAAACAAAGTAACAGTACATGTGGTTTCTCTGAGGCCTCTCTCCTTGGCTAGTAGATGGCCATCTTCTCCCTGTTTCTTCATGTGATCTTCCCTTTGTATCTCTGTGTCCTAGTTTTCTTTGGAAAATTAATCCTGTTGGATTAAGGCTCACCCTAATGACCTCATTTAAACCTGATTACCTATTTAAAGACCACATCTCCAAATACAGTGGCATTCTGATGTATTTTGAAGTTAGAACTTCAAAATTTAAACTTGGCAACAATGCAATTCAGTCCATAGCACTGGGTTTGGGCATAACATGGATTAGGGTTTAGCATAAAGCATGGGTTGAGCCTAGCATAATGTTGCTTATGAGTTATTCTATATACCCAAGCTTACGGCCTTTTAATGCTTCCCATTCTTGGAATAAAATGTAAACCCCTTCCTACCACCCACGTGGACATATATCTCTGGCTTTGGTCATGTGCCGTTCTCCCTTCCACTCACTTGTTTTCCGGACATACTGTCCTCCTTTTAAGTTCTCAAACAAATGCAGCCCTTTCTCTCAGGATCTTTGCAATTGCCTTTGTCAGGTAGGTTCTTTTCTTTTCTTTCTTTCTTTCTCTCTCTCTCTCTCTCTCTCTTTCTCTCTCTCTCTATCTCTCTCTCTCTCCTTTCTTTTGAGACAAGGTCTCACTCTGAGTTGCCAGACTGGAGTGCAGTGGTACGGTCTCGGCTTCCTGCAAACTTCACCTCCCGAGTTCAAGCAATTCTCCTGCCTCAGCCTCCTGAGTAGCTGGGACTACAGGTGCGTACCACCGTTCCCAGCTAATTTTTGTAGTTTTAGTAGAGACAGGGTTTCACCATGTTGGCCAGGATGATCTGGATCTCTTGACCTTGTGATCTGCCTGCCTCAGTCTCCCAAAATGCTAGGATTACAGGTATCAGCCACTGCGCCAGCAGGCAGGTTCTTTTCTAAGCTCTTCATATCACCTCCCCTCAGGTCTTAGCTTAATGTTATCTTCACAAAGTGGTCTTCTCGGCCACATTATGTCAATGAGTCCTAGTAATATTTATCATGTTTTTCTGTTCATTTCCCAAATAATCTGTGAGAGAAAAAAAGCAGTAGCTTTTGATGCTTAAGAACTGCTATGACACTCAAACCTAAGCCTCAATATTATTATCAGAATATTATTAATACAAACTGATATGACTCTTACAGCTAAGCCACTCTTGTTCTGCTGTTGAACATAAAAATCTCACAGAACATTCCCATCTGGGCAAACGGGATCACTGGGTAATCCACAAAACAACAACCAATCCCCTTTCTTACTGAGTGGCTACTACTTTTCTAACCAGTTACAGTTTTAACCCTGCTCTAATCTGCCCTTTCTGCAGATAAGATTTATTGAGATATTCAAAGGCATAAAATCACCCCTGTTCTATGACAGAACTCAATCTAGAGCAATCTTGTTCCCTTAACCTGTTCCCAGTGTTACCCAACTAGAGCACAAATCCCTTAATAGTTTTTCTCTAATGTGCTCTCATTGAGATGCACTACACTTCCCTAAGGCATATGGTCGCCCTCCCTGCAACAAGTAACACACACAACGTGCTCACCTGAAGGTGTTCCTGGTAATCTTGGGCTGAGTTAATTATAGTCTACGTTGCTTATTTGGAAGGGTAAGCCACCTGAGGGAAAGACCTAGGCTTTCTTCCTCAGTTCTTCATTGCTAGAAGCTTGTGTCACAACTTTCACTGTGCCAGGCATACATCAGGACCTCAGTTAATATTTGATAAATGAATGAATCAATCAATGCCAGAATATTTGTGACTTTAGTTTACAACCCTTTCAGTGCCTCTTATTATAAATGTTAGGTTTTTCCGGTAATATAATTGTACTATGAGGGGCAGCATTATTTCTTGATAAGGGACTGACATATTGTAAATGGTGTATGAGGAAGTATTTTCCTGCTGCTGGAGAAATAACTGGTTCCACAGAAAAGAAAAGAAAGATTGTTGTGTTAGGTAATGAAAATGAGATTTTGAATGGATGCTAGGGTAAAGTAAGCACATGGCCTATTTGAGAAATGCACTACTGTGTCTTGAGCACATGTTGGTTATAAGGAGCCAATATAATACATTAGATAAAATAACTACAAGATTGTGAGTCTCCAGAGTTATCATTACATTTCTCTTTGTTCTCATTCAATATTCACTGTTTGTACCTGTGATGGAAATCTACAAAAAATGTTGACTGCTTTCCTAGTCAATGTAAACTTATATTGTAGAAATGGCGTGTATCTATTCTTTTTAAAGTCATTTTTAAGTGAGATAAGTAGATGAATTGTCCATATTAGATCTCTGCACTTTAAGTTATTATAGGAAAACATTTGGTAATTTATGTGTCATGCAGTTTTTGGTTTTCAAAATTGTTTGCTTTCAAAACACTAAATTATAGCTACACAATTCATGAAAACAAGTCAACACAAAACACTTGTGCTGAATTTAAAAATTTTATTAGAAAAAAACTGTATCCTATCAAGTATGAAATATTATATTAATAGAAAAATATTTAATTTTACAAATATTTTTGAGAGCTAAGTTTTTGTAAAATAATGTACAACATGGGAATAACAGAGATAGAGTACACTTAATCTCTGTTTTGTATCTAATTTACATGGGCAATCCATATAGTAAATTCTAATTCTAAATTTTAAATTCTAGATCTATTGCTTCAATGCGTTTAGGATAATCCTACAGAAAACAGATGTTGTGAATTTTATAATAGGATAATAATTTGCTCAAAAACTTAGAAATAATGGATTCAAAAATAATAGAAATTTGTATTGTTTTATCTAGAGTAATATAAAATGTTAATTTAAATTTCTGCAAGTAAAGATAATATGTATCCAGATGTTTTTAATTTCACATAACCTTTGTTTTGGACTTCGTGCAAAGCAAAACAAAATAAAAACAAATAATCAAAATAACAACCACAAAACCTCTGATGATTGAATTTAACAGTGTATAATTCTATATGAAAATTATTTCTGAAGAAGTAAATAGTAGTATATTTATGTTTTATAAGAATAAACATAGACTCACTTATAATCTGTTACATTTTTAATTTGTGAAATCAAATTTGTTTTAGTGACCAATAATTAAAACTTCTAAGAAATAATTACACTTCTCCTAATGCATATGCCTAGATGTTTCATTTCTAAATATGTAAGTTGAAAGCTTAATACTTCCTTTCTATGGTTTAAGCTTCTAGGGACTTTTCACCTTTTACCATGAGTTACTGTATTTAATTTCATGTCTTAAAGTCTTTTGAACTGTGAGTTACACATTTAAATCTCCCAAAATGTAAGCTTAAAATGCGTTGTTTCTATCAGACAGCTAACTTTATTTTATGGAGTGTGAACATTGATAAATATCGACTTAATGTTAGAATCACCACTGGGAAAAAAGGTGTAGAGTTTTTGTTGCTTTAATTAAAAAAACATATTGTTTTCAAGTTCCACTTTCATACGTGTGACAGGAACAAAAGAAAGAAGAAAAACCAATAGATATTATATTATTCCTTCATGGGACTAGAAAACAATCCACCACAAGAACTTGCTGTATCCCACTGTGAGTTCTCTCATTATAATTTTTTGTTTGTTTGTTTATATCTCTGCATGCAGCATCATGTACTCAAGTATATACTTGTCAAAAGAGGTTTTTTATTTTTTATTTTTTTGGACTCAGATAATTTCTGAACTAGTTAGTTTTTTGGTTCTCAACTATCTAAAAAAGTTATAGTAGAAAAGGGATTCTCGTGTGTCTTTCACCTAAAGAGGCAAGGTTAAGGCAGCATCAAGGGAATGCACCTATGGGTGTTTCTGTCAGGAATTTATCTCGAACGGTGTTTGTAGTCTGCGAGTCATCTTTCTTTAAAATAAACACAAAGAGCTCCTTAATCTGAGGTGGACAAAAGAATGGTGGCGGGAGAGCTTTAGAGATTTTTCTTCTGCGGGTCTCCAAAGAAAGGCTATTTGCTTATTTTCACCAGAATATGAGATGAGAATGGCTATAGTAGAGAAGGTTTATTTTCTCTTTTTTAAGAGTTAAACATGGGACACTCATGTCCCAAATCTGGACAGAAAGAATCAGCTTTCCACTTGGCCATTTTCTTCTTCCAGACTTCCAGTGTTTGGGGGAAAGAACAACCAGTAGCCTTTATTTTTATGATCTATAGCTATTGTTAGAATTAAAAAGGAAAAAACCTGTAGAGTAACCTATTTAATCCAATTTAAAAATGTTTGGTTCAGAAATTTTTGTGGAGGGTGATATTTTGAAGATTGGAATAGAATGGGATAATATTCTCATTTTGCCTCTATCTACTACATACGTGTTCTACCTACTAAGTCCCCCATTCTTTTATACTGTCAACGTTATTGGATGTGGGTTTCCCCAAAAAATAATAAATGGATTCCTGAAGCACAGCCAATTAACTACTAGGGACTTATAGGATAGTCCTTGTTAATGCTCATATTTATGATTTTTAAAAAAGGACCAGATCCTTGCTAAATAACATTTTTATCTTAAACATTTCACAATTCATGAATGTTCTTCTCAAAATTACTCCATCTATTTTACTTGTATTAACGCTGGTAAATCTTCTACTTTTACTTTGTTTTTTTTTCGTTTCAACAGGATTTTACTTGATACTTTCTACCATGATTTACACATAAATACATTTCTGAAATTAATAAGTAATCTCCTTGAGATACAGTTCTCTGAATTGTATCACAAACATTTACACACTCTTTTCAGTATTTATATAAGTTCTAAAAGCAAAAATATACAAAGAAATTTGTTTGTCTTTTGCTTCATCTAATACTTTATAAAGACGCTATTTGACAACCATACAGCAAGTCAAGTTTTCTGCACAAAATTAGTCAAAGTTTCTGGAGTTCTGCATAGGTCTCACACTGACATTTTCTGACATAGGCCTTGAATTTTATCAGAAAAGGTATTAGAATGTCTCAAATTGAACCACTGGTAAAATTATTTTAAACAAAAACAACAACCGTGTTCCCCAAATGCTTTCAGATAAAGGTGAAGTATTTTGGAAACATCAACTTAAAAGATGGTGGACTCCCTCAGGTACCAGAACATGGAGCACTAGCACACAATAAACTCATCTTCTACATTTGGATGCATAATCATTAGGACTTACCAGTCTGTCAGTCTGTCATCTGTGTTTCTTCTTTTAGGTAAGCACCAGATAGCATACCATCAATAATGCATTGGAAACTGGAAACTTAATTGCGTACTTATATTTGTAAAACTTAAGCTCACTCATCTATTTCCCTAACAGTTAATTTTCAGAACTGTGAAATCCCATTTCTTCCAATAAGCTACATGAATACTTTAGATAACATTAAAAATATTTTAAATTCCATTCCTGTTCAAAATGTGTATCTGTATATATCACTAAACTGGCATTTCCCAAACATGTCTCATCATCAGAATTATATGGGAAAGTAGAAAGAAGGAGAAAGGAAAGGAAAGGAAAGGAGAGGAGAGGAGAGGAGAGGAGAGGAGAGGGGTGGGGAGGGGAGGGAAGGGGGGAGGAGGGGAGGGGAGGGGAGGGGAGAGGGAGGAAAGGAAGGAAAGGGAAAAAGGAAAAGAGAAAAAGAAAGAAAAAGAGAAAAAGAAGAGGAGGAAAGACAGAAAAATCTTTCAGTAGATATTCGGATTCTATAAATCTGGATTGGAACTTAGGAAACTATTTAAGTACCCTAGTTTATTCAAATTATTGTGCATGTTTGGGACAACTATACTAGATTTATTTATTGATCTTCACTCATATTTTATAAATACTTATTAAAAGCTAATTTTCACTTAATGTTTTTGATAGCATTTTCTATTATAGATGATAATTTCTACTAGAAAATGAATCACTGCTGACTATGATTTTTATTAGTTTGTGTTCTTCTTACTATCATGGTCAGCTACTTACACACAGGAATCCCAATGAAGTTTAGTTGGCTGATTTATTAGCTACTTCCTATCCTTGGCTCCTCTTCTTCCCTTGTCCATTATTTGTGGCTCCTCAGGGTGTTTGACCTATTTGGTCTTCTGCTACATTACCTCAGTTGAAGATGTTATCTGCCTGCTTATATTTAATAATCATTTATCAATACATATCTCTTAAGTTTGAATCTTGAGCTTGAACATCTTCATGCTCCATGCAATTTTATATAACTCCAAATCCAAAATACAATGTATGTAAATTCAACAAGTTCTCAATAAATACAGAATTTATTAAACATTGAAAAACTGTTTATATTTTTGTCCATATCTAGCATAGAAGTTGTCTCATATAAATTTATAAAAGAAATGATTCTGAATTCTAGAGACACCAAGGTATCTATCACTGTAAGACACCAAAACAATCTTTACTAAGCTAGGAGTACAGAAGAAAATGATGGAGTAACACAAGCTAGAAAAATGAAGACATAGGGTGTGAATTTGAATCCTGGTTTTGTCATGTAGTACATGAATTCAAGCTATCAATTTATCTAAACCTCGGTTTTCTTATTTTATTTAAAAATAAAATCACATTTTTTATTGAAAAAGAAGATAACAATGGCATACAGGGTTGTTGGAAGATTAGCCAGATTCTTATGTTGACTGAGCATAAAGAGCTGCAAAATGATATTTAATATTATTGTTGATGTTGTTATTACTACTCTATTTTTCTTACTTGCAAGGAATCTGATTTTACCAGAATAAATATCTGCTTATGCTTTGAGTACACTAAGCATATAGGATAAAGTTGAATTAAGTCTCTCGAAACCAGCTTGTTTATTTCTTATGGCAATGGGACTGACTGATCCTACACTCTTTATATCTCTTGACTATTTTATCTGAGTAACTATATAATCATTTCTACTGGTTTTTGGAGAAAGACTAACAACTTGGATTTAGTGGATTATACAAGAATACATGCAAGAAAGAAGAAAAAGATATTTTCACATTTTAAAGCTTTCATTGAGAAAAGGAAGGCCACAAAGTCAAAGTGAAAGCCATCCAAAAAGCAGTAGTTATCTCCCCTTTATAAAAACACGCCTGGAAGAAAAGTATATCCTTGAAATTTAAGAGTTGGTTGCATCCTAAGTAGTATTAGGCTGTGTCAGTAGTTTACAAGGTGTTTGCCCAAGGACGTTTTGCTCTCCTTTCCATGATTTTCACAGGCTTCTGATGTACTTTTTACAATCAAAGTTCTGTTCAGTATTTGATATTTGTAGCTGACTCTGTGTAAAAGATAAGGAGAAACCATTAGATTGGTTTCCACTTCCTTATAGTTTTACAACATTCTGTTTGGAAGAGTGATCATGCTATGTAGAATATACTGTTGTCTTAGTTTTGTTAAATACATTTCCAGAAGGTTGAGACATTTTCAGTCTTCCTCACTTCCTAGCCCACTTTCACATGTTGTCTTATATCACCTGCCATGTGCTCTTCTGAGATTTATAGAGGTACATGAGGTAGATTAAATTAAGAGTAATTTAAATCAGTCCTAGAAATGGCCTAAGGAAATTAAGGATAAACCTCTAGAATTTGTTTGGTTTTGTTTCTTTAAAGAGATTGGGTCTCACCATGCTGTGCGGGCTGACCTTGAACTCCTGGGCTCCAGCAATCCTCCTGCCTCAGCCACCTGTGCGCCATCTCAACCAGCCTATAATTCGTTGATTTTTGGCTGCCTTGGCAATGTGGCAGAAATGAAAATCAGAACTAGATTCTAGTATCCATAATCTCAATATATGTTATAGATTTTTTCTTTCATGTTGATGTTTTGAGTGTATTACCCATCTGTCCATAGCTGCTGCCTTTTCTAATTATTATTTTTTTCCATTTCAATGTGTAGAATACAATCTCACTGATACAAAAGTTGTATAATATATTTTATTAATCTTGAGGAAGATAATCTGGAAGGTAGAAACAAATGCCAGTAGAGTAATGGTTTCTTCAGCAAAGAGGATTGCTAATGATAAATTTATTTTCTAGGGGACACTTAATAGAAATGAAAATGTGAGTATGTCTGCCAAGATATCAGAAATACTGAAGGAGCAGAAAAAGGGATGTCTATTAGCCTCAGAAACAGCCCAAGTACTGTCACTCTGGTCATTTCAACAGAGAGTTGGCATGGGAAGAGAGGAGTAGGATTGGAGGTGGATGATACATGTGTTTTGAGAAATGGTAAAGTAGATAAGAGGAAAAGTCCATCAAGGGTGAAAACTCATACTCCACTACAGCAAATGATCCTGAAATTTCAGTCAGATTTGCCCTTAGTTTCTCTACCAAATGCCCACAGAACCACTGTCAAACAATGTAACCAACCAAACAAAAGCATTTCTGCCCATCTACTTGAGGATGCCCTGAACTTTATTATAGGGGAACCAAATAAATTGTGGGTTCAAGCCCAACTCTGATGGCTCCAAGATCTTGGGAAGTCACATACCACATAGTTCTCAGTTTAATCAATCACTATAGAAGAAAATCCTTGAATAATGAGCCCAATCAACATAATCCTTGAAAAATAACCAGATCATTCCCATTTTAATTGAGTAATAGGATTTTGAAAATAAAATAAGGATTATTCCTAGATGAGTTAAGCCTTCAGGTAAAAAGTGATTTGAACTAGAGACAAATTGTTAGACTTCATGATTCCTTATGGCCTACCCTGTTTATCTCAACCAATCTGTTCTTATAGATATTTTTGTCATACAGATGTAATTGCAAATAGTAACATTTTACATAACATCATTGTTTTGGCTTCTTGATTTTTGACACTGTTGATTTCTTATGGGTAATTTAAAAATCAGGATATCACTATACAGTAACACTAAAATCTCTATCACCAATCATAGGCCATCACAATAGAAATAAAATACAGATACTGATAGAGACAAATAAAATAAAAGTGTAATATTTATTATTGACTGAAAATTTCTGTTTTTTGTTAAAGAACATGTTTCAAATTCACAGTTGAATTTGATGATAAATTCTTCCTTAAATGCCTCAGATACTACTTTTGATAAAAGGAGTGTGACTATTAATGGAGATGCTAGGTTGCTAAAAAAATACAAATAATTTAATATCTTCTTGTATGGAACTAAAAGCTTGTATAAAAGACTGTAACAATGAGCTGGAACTGTCAGGAAGGTTGATATATAAGTCTGTGTTTTAAAAATAAATTAAATATTTAAAAAATTCAATGATTTCAGGGCTTAACTGCATTCATAACTAATATTGTCACTGTTGCAGCTAAGTTTTAAAATTTACTTAACAATGCATGGTTGACCATAGCTTCTGCCCATTTAATGACACAAGAGGAATATCTTTTGACGTATTCTATTCTTCTACTTTTAAACAGAAGATAAAATGATAGGGAGGAGCTGGAAAGAGAAATATATAAATATGTTTCAGATTATTTTATGATTACTGTGCCTATGAAATATTCAGAAAGAATTACATCAATATGTTTATTCTATTATTTAGGAACCACAATTAATATTTCTAAAATGTACTTTTTCTTATAATACATTTTGCAGTACATTGCCTTTTAATCTCAAAAATACATTTTATTTGTAAATCAAAATGGTGACAGAGCTTGCTTTTCTTTCATTGTGACTGTTCAGAAACTAGAAATTACCTGATGGGTCTGGTGATGAAGAGGCAAAGAAGTCTATGATCAAAGTTTCATTTCTTAAAGCTTGCTTTCCAGCTACGTATTCTGATTCCTCTAGTCAAAAGTTCATTTTATGGTTGTAGAGGGGTGGGCCATATCCAGTGGGTGGTCATTTGCTAAAGCAAGCTGTTTTGTGACAGGAGAGTATTTGCTATAAAAGAGTCAGTAGGTGGGGGAGATGGTTTCATTTATTGGCCTATTTGTAGTTTTCAATAGAAAAAATGTGTAGGCAGTTGTTTAGTCTGCCCTAGAAAATGTAGATTAATTAGAGGCTTAAGGAAATTCTCATTGATGGTATTTGTGAGTATAAAGTAAGACAGAAAAGCCTCATATCATTCCTTTTTCTATTTTGTTATTATTACTATTTATAGCTGTTGATACTGTCTTTAGGTCTCTGACAAAAGGTGGACACTTACAAGGACTGGAAAGTAGTATACCATAGGGGGCAATGTATTTTATACTTTGCAATAGCAATTCTACTTTGAGTTCTATGAGGAAAAAGGTTTAGGTATTGATCCAATGGACGAGTTAGCTTGTAGTTTTTGGAAGGAATTGAAAAAGCTAAATACAGAATTCAGCTTTTGACTGCAGTAACTAAAATGTTGTTACCTGGAACCAGCTAATCTTTTTTTTTTTTTTTTTTTCTTCTTTCTTCTTAATAGTGGATTCATTTAAGAAAAAACAACCCTCACAGAATCTCTATTTTACCTGGAGAATTAGTCATTGTGTTTTGCCTTTTGATGTACTGTTGCAATAAGGATCCACACATAGATTCTATTAAGCTTTGCTAATGTTCTATCAACTCTGGGACCTGCAGATTTAACCAATAGAGAGAATGCAGCTTTCACTGCTCCTAAAGTACACATCAAACTTGCATCTTCCACTCTAGGGCATTTCCTTTCCAGAAAAGATCCCCTAATGGATATTAGACTAAAATAATAGCATAGCAGCTAAATGTATTGTTTCTTTACAAATGTTTCAATACAGAGACAAAGGGAGTGTGCTAATTTCCCTCCTTTTACTCTCACTTAAAAATTCATATTAGCTGAGTACCTGGCAATCAGCATTCAATCAAACAACCAACAGAGAAATTATTTGTAAAATAAATGTGATCTAAACTGTCATTGTAAAAAGGCTGAAGTAGAATTCATTTTATGCAGACTTCAAGCAACTCAACTTAATTTCTGAAGCATGATTTTAATGGTGGCTTTTACTAAAATGCATATTTTAACAAGGCATATTTACAGTACATAATAAATGTTTAAATTAGATTAATTAGTATGTATAGTTGAGGCTTTCTTACTGTTTAGAATTATTTGCCTTGCTAAAGTAGTAAATCTAGATGAACTGAGCACTCAAATGATTCTAATAACAACACTTGGCATTTGTACAGTGCACTATATTTTCTAAGTACTTTATAATTACAGTATTAATTAGTTAAGTGACACAGTGATCTTGTGAAGAGGTCTGCATCATTATCTCCTTTTACAAATGAGGAAACTTTAAATGCAAAGGACACAGCAATTCACACAGCAAGTAAATCAGGTTAAGAGTAAAAAAGCTTTTGCTTGACTTATGTATGTCTGGTGTTGCATTTAATCAAGAACAATTTATTTTGATGTCATATTCTCCTGGCTCAACATAGCTGGGTAATAACCCCATATGGTAGGTAGAGGTTTCATCCCATATATATATATATGCATATATATATATTTTTTTTTTTCAGAGAGCTAGTAGATTGAAGAAGAAATAAAAAAGAGAAAATTCTTTAGTTTCATTATAGTCTGTCTCCCATAATAAACTCTCATTGTATCCTCGAGTCTGAGTTGTTGAGCATGGTGCCTTGATGGAGCATTGAGTAGCCTCCTGAAAGGGCTCCTGGTAACTTATCAGAAGGAAGCATAGGCTGTCTATTTCTGGAGCATTTCTAGTGTTTCCTGGCAGAAAAGGGGAAAATAATAATTTTAAAGACTAATGAGGCTTAAAAATTCACTGGAAATGTCAGAGGCATTTGAACCATAGCAACTCCATCTTGAATAGGAGCTGGGTAAAATAAGGTTGAAACCTACTGGGCTGCATTCCCAGACAGTTAGTG
Organism: Piliocolobus tephrosceles; assembly: GCF_002776525.5. NCBI lineage: Eukaryota > Metazoa > Chordata > Mammalia > Primates > Cercopithecidae > Piliocolobus > Piliocolobus tephrosceles. The sequence continues at coordinate 89,586,037 of NC_045437.1, read as the reverse complement.
ATTCTAAGTTACAGGATGAGATAGGAAGCCAACATAAGTTACAGGTAATAAAGACCTTGCTGATAAAACTGTTTGCAGTAAAGAACCCGGCTAAAATCTACCAAAACCAACATGGCCACAGGAGTTACCTCTGGTCATCCTCACTGCTATCCTCCTACCAGTGCCATGACAGTTTACAAATGTCATGGCAACATCAGAAATTTACCCTATATGGTCTAAAAAGGGGAGACATGAATAATCTATCACTTGTTCAGCATATCATCAAGAAATAACCATAAAAATGGGCAAACAGCAGCCCTTGGGTCTGCTCTGTCTATGGAATAGCCATTCTTTTATTCCTCTACTTTCTTAATCCACTTACTTTTGCTCAACTCTCACCCTGAATTCTTTCTTGCATGAGATCCAAGAGCCCTCTCTTATTATGAAATAATTTTAGGTTATTTTAAGAAAACAACTTCAATAAGCATTAATTAAACACTTATTTATATTCTGGTTAGGTTTATGGACTCAGATGACTTGTAGTTGAATAGTATATAAACATGTAAACAAATCAGAGCAACATCCAACAAATATTTATTAGGCACTTGCTAAATATCAGACATAGTTTTAGAAAATACAACAATGAACAAAACAGAAAAATTTCTGCCTTAGTGTAGTATACACTCTAGTGGGTAAATAAAAAATATAGGCACTGTGATACAAGAGGGAAAGAATACTAACAGGTAAGACATGAAGGAAAAGGTGGTCAATATTTGTTATCTGAGAGATTTTGTCATCAGCAAAGGTTTAATGATGAAGTGGCACTTGAATTTAATATTGTATAATGAGTAATTTTTATTTGACAGCAAAAGAAAGAAACTTTAGGGTAGCCAAAGGGATTGGAGGATGTAAGGTGATTCAAGTGAGAAATGGCTAAGTGTAGAGAAAACATACTAAGCAGAGAAAGTCTAGCAGACAAAGAGTTAGGCATAGAAAACAGTCAGGAGGCCTGCAAGTATTTGACAAAGCTAGAACTTAGGGTATATGGGCAGTTGGCTTTGAGAATTAGTAGAAAAACTACAAACCCACACAATCTGGAAAACTGGTAACACCTTAATTATGACTGTCCAGTACATTGGCAGAGAAGATAGCTGAGATAGATGGTGCTGGCAGCCAGTTGCCTCGGGGGTAAAGGAGAATGACAAAGAAGGAATAGGTGAGGTTAATACATTTTCTGTCTTATCTGACTTTACAGAGGAAGCACTAAATAATATAAACAAGAAAACAAAGGAAACTAAACTGCAGCAGCAACAACAAAAACTTTTCTCCTATTACCCTTTATTTGATTATTCACCTACTTCTTTTTCTTCCTCCAATTATATGTATTAAATGATCAACTGAACATTACCAAAAGCCAAGCCAAGCCAAGCCAACCAAAGACCACTGAAATTCACAGGGTAAGATGAAACAGATAAGAAGATTCAAAAAATGGATAAAGATTAAACATGAAATGGAATCATGTTACCGATTATTTCACAAGTGTCTTTGTTTTATGGAAAAAATATTTGAGTTATACAAAGGTTGAGTGGTTTTCCACATTTCTACAGCACATAAAGACTTCTCTTTATTTGGATTTAACAATTTCAAATACTCATAGTGTCCACCTACAGGCTATGATAAATTAATACACTTTTTGTCCCCCCCCCCCGATTATGGCTACTCCCACTGCTCAAACAACTACTCTTGTTGTTTGTAGACCACTTTTTATTTTTACTGATATATCTATTACCTAGTCCAAGTGCCTAGTACATAGCAAGACTCAATTGTGATTTATCTGTTGAATGAATTATAGATAGATTTACAAAATGTTGACTGAAAAGAATAGTACTGATGCTGAATAGAGGAATTAATGGGTGTTAAGCAAGTTCAGTGTGCACTGGTTATGAACTTATCTGAATCCAGTGAGACAGAACACCCACATATGTAAGTTACCTAAAGAAGGTTTATTATTTACAGATAGGCAGCAAGGAACAATAGAATCTTAGGATACATTATGAGCCAGTCTTACAAGGCTCAGGAAAGCTGCGCAGAGCAGATGGAGTTTCATCTGTGCATACCCTACAGGTACTGAAGCTGAGGAGTGCTGGAAAGTTGTCCATTCTGGTTTTATACCTTGGAGGTCACAAGACATGCTGGGTTAAAGCCTTGAGGGATATCCTGATTCCAAGGTGGGGACTGGAAGAGAGCCAGAGTTGTTCTGACAAGCTCCCCTCATCTCAGGATGTTGCATTCTCACCACAATCTAAAGCTATTCTCAAGAACTACAAACGAGAAAGGGGAGAGAACTGGGTTGGTACAAAGCCACCTGGAGAATTGTTCTGTGATGGGGAATTAGTACCCCAGTGGGATTTTTATCCCCTTCACTTTTATTTGTTGAAAGAATTGAGAGACAATTACTACACGGGGGAAAAAAAAAACGCTTTCTATAAAACGGATTTTGAGTAGAGGTCTAACCTAAGCATTTTCCATATTTACTGTTCTAATGAGTGAGGAAGAACTGTTTTAGTATTTCTCATTCTCTTAATCTGTAAAGTATATTTGCTTCTAAAAATCTGGTTTTAAAACTAAAAGTCCAAAATGCTGTACCTACAAATATCATCAAAATCTATGTGTACTTGTTTTCTACTCATTATTTTTCTTCCAAGTATAATATAATATTAACAACAAAATATTTAATAAGTTGTGTCCAATAACACAGTATTTTTTCTTTATTGAAAATAACTTTATATATTTTCTTGACCATAGAATAATATGTCTGGATCTAATTTCCTTCCTTCCCTTCTTTCCCTCCTTCCTTCCTTCCTTCCTTCCTTCCTTCCTTCCTTCCTTCCTTCCCTCCCTCCCTCCCTTCTTTCTTCCTTTCCTTTCCTTTCCTTTCCTTTCCTTTCCTTTCCTTTCCTTTCCTTTCCTTTCCTTTCTTTTCCTTTCCTTTCCTTTTGAGATAAAATCTCACTCTGTCATCAGGGCTGGAGTTCAGTGGGGCAATCTTGGTTCCCTGCAACTGCCACCTCCCAGGTTCAAGCAATTCTCCTGCCTTAGCCTCCTGAGTAGCTGGGATTACAGGCATGCACCATCACGCTCGACTAATTTTTTTATTTTTAGAAGAGATGGAGTTTCACCATGTTGGCCAGACTGGTCTCAAACTGCTAACCTCAAGATATCCACCTGCCTTGGTCTCCCAAAGTTCTGGGATTATAGGCGTGAGCCACCACCCCAAGCTCTGATTTTTTTCTCATGTAAAAAATAATGAATTCATATTCTCATTATGAATAGCAAATAATGTATCAATTTCCATCACTATGTTTTAATAACGGTCTTGGGGTACTAAGCAATTCAATTAAATAAGAAAAATACATAAGGTAAAAATGTCAAATAAGAAAGAAATATTATCATCTGATTTTAGGACTTTATATCTGGAATAGCCAATATATTTGACCCTAAAACTATTACAAACACTAAGACAACAGAGCAAGGTTTCTCATTACAAAACTGATACAAAAAGTTTATGGCTTTCTTATATAAACAAAATGGAAAAAATATTCCATTTATAATAGTAACATGAAAGATGAATATGCTATGGACTGTACTGTCTTCCCTCAAAAGTCATATGCTGAAGCTCTAACTCCAATGTGACTTTATTTGAAGTAAGAAAGAAATTAAAATGAATCATAAGGATTGGGGCTTAGTCCTACAGAATTAATGTCCTTATAAGAAGAGACAACAGAGACCTTGCTTTCTCTCTGTCTACCATGTGAGGATACAACAAGAAAGCAATTGTCCAAAAGTTAGGAAGAGAGTCCTCACTAGAAACTGAACCTTGCTGAATCCTTGCTATTAAAGTTTCTAGCCTCCAGAAATATGACAAAATACATTTTCTTTATTTAAGCCACTTAGTCTATGATATTTTTAATGAAAGCCCAAACAGGTTCATACAGAAATTTAGGAGTAAAATTAGTAGAGAATGTGTATGAAATAAACTTTTGAAAATAAGGGGACTTAAATAGATGGAAATGTTACCTTATTTGAGAATAGCAAGACTACAATATTATAAAAATGGCAATAATCTCTAAATTAGTATACAAATTCAATGTTTATGAATGAGAACATCAATGAAATTTTTTTAGCAATTAGAAAACTGCTAGATAATATATGAATACATGTTCTAATATATAGAACATATATGAATAAACATAAAGAAATATATAAGACAATTTCAATAAGTGAGAATATTGAAAGAGGAGTAACCAAAAAGTAATAAAATTGAATAAATAAAACTCTGGCCCTTAGGAAAATATAGACAAAAGAAATATGGAGAATAAAAATATGATAAGAATGGCATTCAAATTACTTGGGGAAAATGTAATATTCATTCAATTTTTTTCAGGGTACCTAGCTAGCCATATGCATACAAAACAAGCTAAATGCCCCAACTAAAAGACACAGACTGGCAAATTGGATAAAGAGTCAAGACCCAATGTTGTGCTGTATTCAGGAGACCCATCTCACATGCAAAGACACAAATAGGCTCAAAATAAAGGGATGGAGGAATATTTATGAAGCAACTGGAAAGCAAAAAAAGAGCAGGGGTTGCAATCCTAGTCGCTGATAAAACAGATTTTAAATCAACAAAGATCAAAAGAGACAAAGAATGGCATCACATAATGGTAAAAGTATCAATGCAACAAGAAGAACTAATTATTCTAAATATATATGCACCCAATACAGGAGCACCCAGAATCATAAAGCAAGTTCTCAGAGACCTACAAAGAGACTTAGACTCTCCCACAATAATAGTGAGAGATTTTAACACCCCACTGTCAATATTAGATGGATCAATAAGACAGAAAATTAAGGATATTCAGGGCTTGAACTCAGCTCTGGACCAGGTGGACCTAATAGACAGCTACAGAAGTCTCCACCCAAAATCAACAGAATATACATTGTTCTCAGCACCACATAGCACTTATACTAAAATCAACCACATAATTGGAAGTAAAACGCTCCCCAGCAAATGCAAAAGGGCAGAAATCGTAACAGTCTTTCAGACCACAGTGCAATCAAATTAGAACTCAGGATTAAGAAACTCACTCAAAACTGTACAACTACATGGGAACTGAACAACCTGCTCCTGAATGACTACTGGGTAAATAATGAAATTAAGGCAGGAATAAGTAAGTTCTTTAAAACCAATGAGAACAGAGACACAACCTACCAGAATCTCTGGGACATAGCTAAAGCAGTGTTTAAAGGAAAATGTATAGCACTAAATGGCCACATGAGAAAGCAGGAAAGATCTAAAATCAACACCCTAATATCACAATTAAAAGAACTTAGAGAAGCAAGAGCAAACAAATTCAAAAGCTAGCAGAAGGCAAGAAATAACTAAGATCAGAGCAGAACTGAAGGACATAGAGACACGAAAGTCCCCTGAAAAAAATCAAGGAACCCAGGAGCTGGTTTTTTGAAAAGATTCACAAAATAGATAGACTTCTAGCCAGACTAATAAAGAAGAAAAGAGAGAAGAATCAAATAGACACAATAAAAAATGATAAAGGGTGTATCACCACTGACCCCACAGAAATACAAACTACCATCAAAGAATAATATAAACACCTCTATGCAAATAAACTAGAAAATCTAAAAGAAATGGATAAATTCTAGATTAAATGTATTAAATGTGCAGATAAAACCTGTGTGTTTTGCACATGTATCCCGGAACTTAAAGTATAATAAAAATAAATAAATCCATCAACCTAATATACACCACATTACTATAACAGAATGAAGACAAAAACCACTTGATCATCTCAATCAAAGTGGAAAAAGCACTTGACAAAATTCAGCACTTTTTTTATGATAAAACCACTCATCAAATTAGGTATTGAAAGCAGAATCCTCATGTGATCCAAAAATTCCACTTCTGAGTATATGTCTAAAAGAATTGAAAGCAGAGTTTAGACTAGGCATTTGTACCCCCAAACTTTTGGCAGCATTATTCACAACAGCCAAGAGGTGAGAGCAACCCAAGTGCCCCTCAACTGGTGAATGGATAAAGAAAATATGGTGTATGCATACAATGGAATATTAGTGCATTGTAAAAAGGAAGGAAATCCTGCATCATCCTACAACATGGATAAACCTCAAAGACATTAAGTGAAGCAAGCTAGTTCTAAAAAGACAAATGCTGTATGACTACACTTACATGAGGTACCTAAAGCAGTCAAATTTATAAAGACAGAAAGGGGAATGGTGGTTATCAGGAGCTAGAGGCTAAGAAGGAATGATTTGTTGTTGTTTAAGGAGTATAGATCTTCAGTTTTACAAAGTGAAAAGAGTTCTGGAAATTGATTATGTAACACCGTAAATGTGCTTAACACTACTGAACTACACATGAGTATATGCTTAAGACGAAAAAGTTTTTTTATGTTTAATAAGCACAAAAGCAAGGCACAGAATATTGTACCATTCATACAATCAAAAGTCATAACTAAAAATCGAACTGGGGCAGGAGAGTTGAAGATAAGGGAGAAAATAGGAGTACTAATTTTGTGCTTTATTTTTACCTTTTGGTGTATTTTGGAATTTTTTTCATGAGTATGTATTATCTTTAAGAAAAAATACTTAGGAAGGTAGGTTGATGTAGATGGATAGATAGGTCAATAGATACGTAGTTGGGTTGGACCAAATGAAATTGCTATTTGATCAATTCTGACACATGACAATGGCAATCTCAAAAAATTCAATAAAATACATGAATTAGTAACAGAAAACAAGTAATTTATTAGTAATTTATCTAATATTTAAATTTCTTTTCAGTTTTGATTTTATAAATTAAGAAAATAGCTTCAAAACATAAATCTCAATTTAGTGTTAATAAGTTAGGTGTCTATTGAGTTTTTGACATCAAAGCCCAAATTGTTTCATTTGAAATTCTGCTTGCCAAGTATTGGATTCTTTTTAGGTATTTTAGCTCATTGAGTTCTAAGATTAAAAATTAGGCCTTACTATATAGTTTACACATGGCACGTTTATTGAGGCTTAAACAATGCAGACATGTGTAGCATCTTAAAGAATATTTTTAGACGTCTTTGTTTGTTGATTATTATAGAATGTTTTCCATGCAATAATTACATAAAGAGAGAATAGTTGCATGTTTTAGAAATGGCATTGCTCTTGTTGAATCCACATCAGCATAAAAGATTCAGCAGAAAAACCATGATTGTGAATGGGGAGAAGCTTGTAGGGTCTGGTTCAAACATTTTTTTTTTTTGCTGGTGACACAGCTCATGTTCCTTAGGCAGATGATGTATAGTAATAGTTGAAGCATATAATAAATATCTTTCTTACTAATGTATTACATTTTATTAGCTAGATCAATATTGCTGTAATTTCCACCCATTAGCATCTCATTTCTGTAAAGTACATAAAAATATTTACATTAACACTGATCAAAATTGCAACAGCGTATATTAAAATATGAATGACATATAATCAGAATTTTCCATTTCTACTGCCTCCAGTTATTTGTGACCCCAGATATGAAGTTCAAGTTTATACTTAATAGCACAATTATGTAAATCTGTAATTCTAACACTGAATTACAGCTGGTAATGATCAATAATTATATTTATGTATGATGTGAAGTTAATACTGCCACCATAGATTAATGTAAACAACAAAATTATTTCTGCAGTCAAGAGCTAACAAATCATTATAAACAAAGAGAACTAAAACAATTTCTACAGAGCCTAATTCCTCCAGCAGAGTAAACAGATTTTTTATTCCCAATGAATCTTAAAGCCCCGATTATAGAGAACATGACTCCACCATAAACATCACAATGTGTGAGTGTTTCAATACACTTTTTCATTCTTATTTCAGCCTTCAGAGAAGGGAAAGTGTTCTGAAGTATCTGATAAGGCTTTGTTGAGAAGACTGCTGGTAAAGGTGAAAGACAGAGAAAAATAGAGATTTCAGAAAAATACAAGCAGCCAATTTAGAAAACCAATTGGCAAATGTATATATCTTTTTGGTACATTATAGATCTTGAGATCTTTTCACTAAAAATTTATTCTTTGCAAATACAGCATACAATTGTATAGAGCTATGATGATGTCAAGTGTGACGTTTATTTGAATTTGAGCCATGAATGAAAGGAACAAAAGCAAGGGATGTTCCATGTGAGACAAAGTTTCATTTTCAACAGTTAGGAATTTCTGAATCAGGGGAAGACATAGGAATAAGACATAGGAATCAGGTTATCCATCTTTGCATCACTTAGCATTCTGTAAACAGTACATACTTCATAAACAGACACAGTTGGAGGTGAGCCATATTGTAGTACAATGAAATGCACTGAAGAAGAACAAATCCAATGTTGTCAAATAATTATGCTCCTCACTATGACTACAATCAATGTCTTATTTCCTGTTTCACCACTAAGGTTAAAAGAGGAGGAATTGACATAGAAAGATAGGCATTTTATGCCTGTTTTAGTTATTCATCATTTACTTAATGTTTAAATTACATATAGTGTTTCCCATGGGCAGGCACTATTCTAGGCACTTTGCATACAATGACTTACTATTTCCAGTAATTACTCTGTGAAGTAGATGCCACCAATATCTCTGTACCAACTGAGGTACAGATGGGCCCAAACTCATGTAGTTAATAGGTGGAGGAAGTAGGATTTATACCAGATTTGCCTGAAACTAAAATTATGTTGTTTGCTTCAGATTATGCTGCAAAACAAATTGTCAGTATTATGTAGTGGAACTCTGCTAAAATGCAACTTTTGGTTTCCTCATTTAGGCCAAGTTAGAGGTTATGCTTCATCCCCCCTCTACTGCAGGGTGTCTCATCCACAGAATTATTGATACTTTGGATCAAATAACTCTTTTCTTTTGGGGGCTGTCCTCTGCATTGTAAGATGTTTGGCCTCATCCTTGACTTCTACTCACCAGATGCCAGTAGCACCATTCCATCCAGTTGTGACAACCAAAATGTTTCCATGGGAGCAAAATCACTCCCAGTTGAGAGCCAGTGAGTCTTAGACAAATCTTAACAACTGTGGATAGTAAAATGGATTTTGAATGAATGTTTATCAGTAACATCAGTAAGTGTCAGATATTATCTCCTTTCCCATGATTTTATTAAGGATGATTCTGGGAAATGAAGATTGACCATAAGAATTAGTCATTTTAGTGTTATAATTTCTCATGATGTTGTAGGTGATGGGTGGCCTCCCTGATTTTTATGAATTCACATCTCTGACATATCTTATTTTTCACTTGTGACTATATTGACAATCTAGAGAAACAATGGGGAGGAGATAATTTCTACTCCTTTTAACCCATTGACACAACTACTGCATATATCCAAAGATTGACTGCTTCTGAAATAGTAATTTAAAACTTCCTTTACAATATATTTCTTTTATTTCAGGTAAAGTTTTTGTTTCTTTTAAAGATAGTCTTAACAGCATAATTCCATTCTAAAATCTCTCATTGAACAATCCCAGCTACCATTTAGCAAAGGGGAAAAAAGGTGGAATAATTCTAAGCTTTCTTGCAGAATTTCTTGTGGCGTGATATTCCTCTTGCATTGTAAATTTTCATCTAGTGACCTGGCCTGATAGATTCATACATTTTACTTGGTCCCTATGGGAATTTCTAAGATGCTTAATGAGGGACAATTGTGTTCTTTCTAGCTTTTCACTGCAAAGATGATTCAAAGACAGTGCCTTTATAGGAAATTTATTTATTCAATAAACATATATAAAGCATTTAATACGTATCAGTCACTGATCTAAGAGATTTGTAGAAATTAGCTCATTTAACTCATGAAGTACCTATGAGATAAGTACTACTATTTTTATAATCACTCTCCTTTAGAAACAAAGAAACCGAGGCACAGAGATTTTAACTAACTTACCTAAAGTCACATGGCAAGTAAGTAGCCATGGGACTACTAGAATTTGAACATAGTGTGCTGCCACAGTGGGCATGCTCAGCAGTGGCCATGCTGCCGACCCAGAATGTTATGAATCATTTTTTCATAACAAATGGATGGGGAGGTGCTGCTGGTATCCAGCAGGTAGAAGACAAGGATGAGGCCAAATGTCCTACAATGCAGAGGACAGCCCCCAGAACAATAAGGGAGTCTATTTCTTTTCTAACTCAAAAATATCTCTACATTTCTGCCAAGAAAGAGTTCCCCTTATTCATATTTTTATTCTTATAAGAATTTTCATAATGGAGCCCCTAGGTCAAGGTTCTGCCTGCAGGAGTGTGTGTGTGTGTGTGATTTTGGACCAAAGTTTTATTATTGCATTAGTTCCCAACACTTAAAAAAATTGGAAAATTTCTCAGAATAAATATGGATTTCTGGTTTCTCTCGGAATAATTGGAAGACCAAAAAATAACAGATTTCGTTTTCTTATATGGCAACAATCTGTCACAGCTAAAGCAGTTGTACTTTTTATTTGGGACATGCAAGTCCAAAACTCTCTAGTGTCTTACATCTTGCCTGTCTCATTTACTGTTTCTGCCTGGCCTCTGGATGAATTTAGGCTGAGACCTCTACACTAGTCACTGAAAGGTCTGACAGGAGCAAGGCAGAACTTAGTTCTCAGAGGACACAGGAGTCCAAGAAGGGACTAATTTCTAGAACCTGAAAATAAGGTGGATTCATAGGCCCTTTCGGAAAAATGTCCAGAGACCAATGATTAAGTCTGGGTTACAAATTACAACATAAAAATCAAAGTCAGACTTTATGTAAAATTACTATGGCATTACTCTGGAGTAGGTACCATATATTCCTTTTGATGAGAAATAGGAATTAATTTAGCAAGTGGGGCAGACTTGATTGATAAATTGGCCCAGATGTGCAGAGTGAAGGTTTGCAAGAGAAGGCTCTAGTCTTGTCTTTCTATTATTGAACATGTAAAATGTGGTTTATGTTGATGAAAATTTCATTATATTTCTGGACTTTTTATGTTACTTGAGCTTGATTTTGGCTGAAGATTTATATAAAATGTAAATTTTTCTACATGATTTTCCAGTAACATATAGAAGAGCATATTCCTGGAATTCCATGAAAGGAGAAAATATTTAAGGATTTACTAAGTGGGAGGGGAGAGTTATTAAAAATGTTTTCATTTTTACTTAGCTAGACACTGGAATTTCACAAAAGTCCAACAGCGGTAAGAGAGTTTTTAATATGAAATCATGGACAATTAGTTAAGGGAAGCAGCTGGGAGACTTTGTAAATGATCTGTAAGTGAACATAAATGACTGTGTAGCAAGATTTAAGTAGAACAGTTAGTGCAATGCTTTGAATCTAAATCCGGAGCACTTAATTTTAAACAAAAAGGGACAATTAAGAAAGAAAGGACCTATGAGTAAAGAAATCTTCAATGTCACACTCAGCCTAGTACATTTTTTTTCTGTAGAAATGCAGAAACACTGCACTACCTCTAGGGTCATAATTGCATCAGTCACTTCATGAATGCCGTTTTTAAGGAAACATTTTGCAGAAATCGTTACACGTTATAAAAGCACTTATTGCAATTACATGGATACACTCACTGGTATTCTGGTATTCGGCATGAGAAATAGTTTATACTATGGTATCTTGATTGATGATTATCTATGAAACTGAGACTAGGTATTCAGCAATTGCAGGTAAGCCAAACTTATGCTGCAATCAGCAAGTCAGTCTGAAAATTAGATAAAAATGTGTTTATAGGTTAAAACCAAACCTTTGTGATAAAAGAATGGAATTCAAAGCAGTATGAGTAAGGAGAAACTATTTGAGGTCTTTTGGTTAAAGATCTCACCAATTCCCAAATGAAGAAATCTTGGTAGCTGCTGAACCACAGGATGTTTATATGTCAACCACAGGATGTTTATATGTCAACATTGTATACTTTCTGGTATGTTTGCCCATATAGTTTACATTGTACGTTACATTTATTCTTAAATTATCTACTGAATCAATTCTCTGTAGTTCACTTTAGGCTATAAATTTTGTCCCTGTCTATCCATCTTTCTATGGCCATTTTCAAGTACAAAATTAATATAGTTTTTGTTTAAGAATTAAAAAGGAATCTTTCCTGGTGAATCTGACTGCCATCTAAGATTTTATTCAAGATGGTCCAAATCCAGGTCATTACTCCAAGGGTGTATTGGGAAAGAGAATGATTAAGTATCTTATCTACTATCTATTGCTGTCTAACAAGCCAGTTCAAAATTTAGGAGCTTAAAACACTAAATTCACTATTATGATTACTATCTATTATGATTTTGGACAGCTCATTTACTGATTTCATCTGCTGGTTTCTCAAGCAATTGTATTCCACTAGAGCAGCAGTCCCCAACCTTTTTGGCACCAGGAACCAGTTTCATAGAAGACAATTTCTCCATGGCCATGGGGTGGGGGTGGGAGAGGGTTTCAAGATGAAAGTGTTTCATTTCAGATCATCAGTCATTAGTTAGAGTCTCGTAAGGAGCGCACAACCTAGATCCCTCACATGCGCAGTTCACAATAGCGTTCCTGCTTCTGTGAGAATCTAATGCCACAGCTGATCTGACAGGAGGCAGAGCTTAGGCTGTAATGCTCCCTCGCCCACTGGTCACCTCCTGCTGTGGGGCCTGGTTCCTAACAGGCCATGGACCAGTATGGGTCAGTGGCCCAGGGATTGGGGACCTCTGCACTGGAAAATCTGCTAGGCTACAACGGCCAAAATGGTCTAAGTCAGATGTCTGGCATATGGTGCGGACTGTTGGCTGAGTAGCCTCCATTTTCCATATGGCTGCTTATCCTCCAGGAGTATAATGGACTCCTCTTCACATGATAGTCTCAGGGCAATATTGTCAGTCGGGGTGAAGGCAGAAGTTGCTAGATGTTTTGAGGTCTAGGGTCCATAACTTGCAGAACTTCAAGTTTGTTACATTTGTTACTAGTCACAAGACTAGTCTTGATGCATTGTGTGGGGAAATAGACTCCAACTCTTAAATAGGAAGAGTTGCGAAGAATCTGCATCCTTAAATATTAGACCAGAGGCATTGAGTCAATAGCGGGCATGAAAACCAGGAAATCACAAAAATGTTCATCAGAGTTAGCGAATGAGGAAGCATAGCGCAATTTTCAAGGTAAAATGGGGGTACCCATAGTAGATGTTTGAAGTGTAATTCCTATGCCTACTTGGATATATGATTTGGATATGTTTAAAAGTGTCTGAAGGAGGAAACCTCTATAGAATGTGACTTAGATATAAGTTTTTCCATGGCAGAATGGTAACTGTTATTCCCGTATACTGTATATAATATTTGGGTGGAACAGGTATTTCTGCATTTCTTTCACTATAATAAGCTTTTAAATGCTTTGGTTACAAAATTTCCACTCAAACTGAACTTATTAATTCTAAACCTCAATGAACAAAGGATGTTTTCTACTGTTATTTACTTTTTGTTGAAAAACAAACGCAGAGAAGGATTTTTCTCTCAGGAGCAGAAGACAATTATGCATGAATCTTAAAACTCCAGGGCATATTTTCTGATATAACAGAGTTGTAAATATGGAATTTCTGTTTTTTTGTTGCTACTCAATGGAACACAAATTAAAGAACCCAATATTGTTGCAATATTGGTGGTGATTTCAATGAAGGAATCATAGTCCTTAGCATATCTTATTTTAAATGAATCTTACAACAGATTTATATAACAGTGTGAATTGAAGAATGGTTGGTGTGGTATTTTGTGTTGTCTACAACTGACCTAGGCTTATCTTTATGTGATCATTTGATTATCATACAATCTAATGGATCATATATTTCCACACAGCACAGTGTCCTGAATAAATTTAATGAGTAAAAGTGATGATCTGAGTTTATTCTTCATGTGTCTACTGTATTCATGTGGTGGTCCAGATATTTTAACCAATGAGATCTTGACTTATTTTAGTCTTAGTCTTCATTTGAGGTCTTAATTATTGCAGATACTCAATCTAAATTGCCTTCTTTAAATTAGATCAGAGGTGTGATTGGATTATGCTTATGGCCAAAGCATCATTTTTCACTTACTAAGCACGAATGAAGATGCCTATATGTCCAGTCATCACATTAAATTCTAAGTTTCCCTCCACTTTGTAAAGGTGAGTTTTATTTCTCTTTTGTATTTCATACAACAGCAAGTACACACCACTTTCTATATTTAACATCTACTTGTATCAGGCTTAGGTGTGGCTGCATATTGCATCTCTCTATCCTAAATGATAGTGAGCTAGTAAGTTGATTTCGCTCATGTTTAAAATGCCCTGAGATAGGCTGAACAGGGCTGTTTTGACAGCTCCACTAGTTGCTTCAGATACCAGCTTCCTTTTGGTTCATCCCTCTGTCACCCCTAGGATGTGCCCCTGTAATCCTAGATGGTTAGTGGAACTCCAGATGTCACATGTGCATTCCAGGCAGCAGAAGGAGGAGGGATTTACTCTTCTTCAAGTAAATAATGCTTCATTATAACTTTTTTTTTTTTTTTTTTTTGAAACAGGATCTCACTCTGTTGCCCAGGCTGGTGTCCAGTGATGTGATCTTGGCTCACTGCAACCACCGACTCATGAGTTCAAGTGATCCTCCTGCCTCAGCCTCCCGAGTAGCTGGGATTACAGGCTGCAACACCACACCCAGCTAATTTTTGTATTTTTGGTAGAGACAGGCTTTAGCCAAATTGTTCAGGCTGGTCTACTGGGTTCAAGTGATCTGCCCACCTCTTCCTCCCAAAGTGCTGAGATTATAGGTGTGAACCACCATGCCCAGATCATTATAACCTTTTGATCCAATCTTGGTCACATATCTACATCTGCTTCAGAAGCTGAGAAATGTAGTCTTTCAGCTGGGAGCATGTCAGCTTATTAAAAATTGAGATTCTATTGTTAAACAAGAAGAAGAGAATGGATACTGGGAGGCAACTATCAGTCTCTTCTACTGTACTTAGTAAAAGTTAATTGAATTGAATAGAAATCATTATGTAGAGATGTCTGATGTATGCTTTGAGAATCCCTAAAACTCGACAAGATATTTGAAATCACCTAATTTCATATTATTTGATGCTTCATGTTATTCAAAAATGTAACCTGCATTTAGATTATCAGAAGATACTGTAACCTCTTAAAGTATGAATCTATTTATCTTCAATTTCTGTGCCGAAGGCAACAGCTGCATCTTACCAATGAACCCCATCTGATAGAAACATGTGTCTGATTTCTATTTTAGTCTTGGCATAGTAACTGTGAAAGACTTTGGTTGGCACTTGGTTATATTGCTAATATGTCACCTACTATTATTGCTGCTGCACCAGCTTTTCTGTCACATCTCTTATCATGTAACATATCTATAACTCCTATAAATAAGATAGAATTATATGCTTTTATAAAAAATGTAAATCTTAATTCTATCCCTAAACATATACACACCCATTTACTTGAGCATTTCACATTTTGTTTTCTATTTTCACTCAAATTCTGATACCATTATTTGAAAACTGTCAAACACTCTAGAAAGACTGAAAAGAAGGAAATCAACTGGAAAATTATGCATTTGGCAGCATTGTGCTAAAAAATGATAAAACTGTATATGCTTATTACTTTAAAAACAAGAGATGATTATAATGTTTCCTTTTTTTTGGTTTCTTAGGCAGCACATTAAATCTTAAAATTCTTGCCTGACTTATCCTTTACTACCTTTAGGTAAAGCATTGTCGATACCCCAAAGGCAGAATCTTACGAGGTTTAAAACATTTTTTTTTTTTTAACCAACCTCCTGCACTGGCCATAGTATTCATTTAGTAACTTCTCAAGACTATTTAATAATTATAATTATTTCATTTCTTTGTTATGCTTTTGAGACTTGTACTTAGATAGACAGTCCCAATGGGTTGAATCTTGCTTTTCTAACTGATTCTTAGTTAACTACTATTTTCCATCCAACCCATTGACGAAGGACTTAATTCTCAACTGGATCTATTCTTTAAAATGTAAGCTTCAAGTAAAGTGTAAAATACATAGAGAAAAACTAATTATTCTAAATGTATATATTGATGAATTTGTGCAGAATGAACACATCTGTTTTACCAGCAAGATAAAAAACAAGAACAGGATGGATGCAGTGGCTCATGCCTTTAATCCAAGCACTTTGGGAGGCTGAGGTGGGTGGATCACAAGGTCAAGAGATCAAGATCATCCTGGCCAACATAGTGAAACCCCATCTCTACCAAAAATACAGAAACTAGCCTGGCATGGTGGCGGGCGCCTTTAGCCCCAGCTATTTGGGAGGCTAATGCAGGAGAATTGCTTGAACGCGGGAGGCAGAGGGTTGCAGTGACCTAAGATTGTGCCACTGCACTCTAGCCTGGAGACAGAACGAGACTCCATCTCAAAAAAAAAAAAAAAAAATTGAACATTATTAGATCCCAGATGCCACTCATAGTCACCTTTTTCTAGACAGTGTCCACTCTCCTGACTTGTAGCAAAATAATTAGTGTTACCTATTTTTGAACAATACATTAATGTGATTATGCAGTAGTATGATTTTGTGCCTGGCTTCTCTCATTTAAAAATATGTTTTTATATTCATAGATGTTTTGTGTGTGGTTGTAATTCATTCATTCTCTGAAGATTCATTTTTAGCTTTCTTTTTGCTTTTTAGCAGTTTTCCTATGGTGTGCTTTGGTATCATATTCATTGTAATTATTCTGCATGATATTCGCAATATTTCTTGAATCTACGAGTTGGTGTATTTTATAAGTTTTGGAAAATTTGCAGCCAATATCTCTTCAAATATTGTTTTGCTCCCATTCTCTCTTTTTCTCCTTTCCTTCTGCAAGTCCAGTTTACACACATTAGGCTTTTTCATTTGTCCCATATTTTTAATACTTTTCTGTGGATGTGTCTTTCCATTTCCCTCCTTTTCTTTGTTTATCAATTTCGATATACTCTATCGACCTAGAGCTATTCTATTCTGTTGAATGGTCTTCCTCTGTGTCTAATATGTTGTTAATTCCATTTACTATGTTCCTAATTTCAGATATTTTATTTTACAGTGTCAGAATTTCCATTTGATTTTATTTGAAGGTTTTAGTTCACTGTCAACATTTTCATCTATCTTCACTTCACTTATATTTTTGAATATATTTATCATAATTATTTCAGAATTCCTGCCTGTTAGTGCTTAAAATTGGATAATCTGTGGATTATGGTTCTGTTTTTTTAATTCTGTTTTTCTTTTGGTTTTCAGGCATGTGGTTTTATCTTTGATGTGCTAAGTAATTTTTGGTTGAGTGTTGGAAATTTTTAATAAAAATTGTGGAGCCTGCAAATGAATTTATCTTTGATAGACAGAAAGGGGAAAAACTAATCTCCTTAAACCAGTCAAAGAGTGTGCTACTTTGATGCTGCATTGCAGCCTTCATGTGGCTTAGCCTACCTCTGGTTCACCCTGGATCTTAGAGAGTTTTCAACTGAGTAGATGGAGAGATCCTCGGGGTCTCATTTTCTTTGAAGATCTCATATTCTAAGTTTACTTTTAGAGCCTGGTGAAAATCTCGACCTACTTTTTAGAGATTTTATGTTAGCTTTTAGCCTTCTACTCTACACAGTCTCATAACTTAGTCATTCTTCTAAGGTAAAACCCAGTCATATACTTGAACCCACCTTACCAGAAATCTTACCAGAAAGGAGCCCTAAGGATTACTAGTTCTTTTGGTTTTTCTGTTTCCTAGAAGTAGCACTCTTTTAGTCCAAAGCCCCAATTCTCAGACTCCTGCACAACCCTACAACTGGCAAATGTGCCATGATAAAATCAGCTATAAAAGTCAGCTGGCTCACTCAAGATTCTCCCCTCTCTAGTGTCTTCGACTCTCCAATCTTGGTGACTTACCAGTTTTCCAATGCCTTCAAACAGATGCTTTGAGTGTTTTGTCATATTCTCCCTAGTTGTTCTCTGTGGGAACACTGGATTACTGAAAGCTACTCAATTCCACCTGGTATGATACATTTTTTAACTCATAATTTTTTAATTTTAGTTTAAATAGTATATTTTATAAGTTAGAAATTTGCTCCTCTATCTTTGTAGTCTGCCATTGGCAGGCTTTAAATATCAAGGGTCTGGATGTATACTTAGAGTATATATAGAGAGGTGATATGGTTTGGATCTGTGTCCCCACTCAAATCTCATGTCAAATTGTAATCCTGGGTGTTGGAGGTGGGGCCTGGTGGGAAGTGATTGCATCATAGGGGCAGTTTCTTATAGTTTAACACCAGCTCCCTTGGTGGTGTCATGGCGATAACGATTTCTTATGAGATCTAGTTGTTTAAAAGTGTGTAGCGCCTCCCCCTACCATCTTGCTCCTGCTCCTGCCACATAAGATGTGCCTGCTTCTCCATCAGCTTCCACCGTAATTATAAGTTTCCTGATACTTTCCCAGAAGCCCAGCAGATGCCAGCATCATGCTTTCTGCACAGCATGAAGAACCATGAGCCGATCAAACCTCTTTTCTTTATAAATTACCCAGTCTCAGGTATCTATTTATAGTAGTGTGAAAACAGACTAATACAAGAGGTATATCATTTCATGAATTACAACATATAGAAAAGAGTGAATTCCATCAATAAATGTATATACTAATTAAATAATCAAAACTTTCTAAAATTTATTCAAGCTGTGTGTTATATAAAGTCTTTAAAAGTAGAATTTAACTTTAAAATAAATACAAAAAGAGAAAAACTTTTCAAAGTCTTAGAAGTGTTTACTTGGTGGTCCTGGGAGGAAGAAATGGAGTATATCTTGTGCACATTTGTTTCCCAATCCCTAATTTTATTTTTTAAGTGCTTTTCTGATTAACACTGTTTTAAAATAGATTTTTTGAAAATTATGATAGATCTCATATTTTCTAATTTGTATTTACAGTTTTATCTTTCTCTCTTTTTTTTTTTTTTTTTGGAGATGCAGTTTCACACTTGTTGCTCAGGCTGGAGTACAGTGGTGCGATCTCGGCTCACTGTAACCTCTGCCTCCTGAGTTCAAGCGATTCTCTTTCCTCAGCCTCCTGAGTGACTGAGATTACAGGCATGTGGCACTATGCCCAACTAATTTTGTATTTTTAGTAGAGATAGTGTTACTACATGTTGGTCACGCTGGTCTGGAGCTCCAGACCTCAGATGATCCACCTACCTCAGCCTCCCAAAATGCTGGGATTACAGGCATGAGCCACCACGCCCCCAATCTTTTTCTCTTGCCTATGCTCATCGATGCCTATTAATTCAAACACCAGGTATACACAATCCCACCCCAGGCCATTCCTTTGCACTCAAGATCTATGCATAAGAAAATGTATTGTGATTTAAATATCAAACAGTAACTTCAGACTTGGTAATTCTTCATCTAAACCCCATGACTCACAACTGCACTGAACATGAAGTCAGCATATAATTTATATTAACTCACTGACTTATTGAATGACACCCCGAACCTTCTCCAACTTTAAACCCTAATCTCTATTCCTTATCTTAGTCAACACAAGGGAGACACCACCCCCTTGAAATTATCCTAGGCTCCAAATAGTACTTTTTATTTCTAATTTTAAAAATTGTCTGCCAGGTGCGGTGGCTCAAGCCTGTAATCCCAGCACTTTGGGAGGCCGAGACGGGTGGATCACGAGGTCAGGAGATCGAGACCATCCTGGCTAACAAGGTGAAACCCCGTCTCTACTAAAAATACAAAAAACTAGCAGGGCGAGGTGGCAGGCGCCTATAGTCCCAGCTACTCGGGAGGCTGAGGCAGGAGAATGGCATAAACCCGGGAGGCGGAGCTTGCAATGAGCTGAGATCCAGCCACTGCACTCCAGTCCGGGCGACAGAGCAAGACTCCGTCTCAAAAAAAAAAAAAAAAAAAAAAAATTGTCTCTCCTTTTCAATAAGAGATTTTCCTCAAATTTCTGAAAGAATCTGTCTTCCTATATCTATATTTATTTAAGAATAAAGCACAAAAATCTATCTGGAAGCTGTGTCTATTGCCAGAGCTTATTGAGTAATTGATTTCATACCAGTATGATTGGGAAGAGACATGTCATTTATATTGGAGAAACCCTCAAACGTCACCCAGTTTTTCCTCAAGGGTTATTCAGTTTAATCAGAAAAGAATCCTTAGGACTTATTTCTGGGAGCTATAGAACTATAGACTTGATGGAACGTGTTTTAGGATCTTTATTCTCTTCTCTCTCTCTCTCTCTCTCTGTGTGTTTGGGGGCTGGGGGTGGTGATGGGGTGGGTTCACTAGTAAGTATATGAACTTTTTTTAGTATTTCAGATTTCTGTATAGGAAGTTAGATTTACCCTTTGGCATTCATAATGTTCCTAATCTAGAAGCTTTCTAGTTGAATTTCTCCAAAGAATAAATCTCCAAGCTTCAGTCAGGTAAAAATCAGCCAATAACTAGCATTTCCAGTCAGTGGAGAAGTCCACAGTTTAGGTGGTCCATGCTCCCATAAGATTCTGTGTGTGACTCTACCACAACATAAATTGTAGTATATTTTACCATGGCAGATATTTCTGTTTTCTGTCTATGAATCCCCTGAAACGAGACACTATTATCACAGTGATAGTGTTTAATAAATATTTAAAGAATTGCAGCAGTTGGGTTAGTTAACTGAAATGTTTAGGTTTAAAATAAAGTTTTGCCAAGCAAAACATACAGTTTTTGAGACTTTTAATAAGAACTCTTTCAAAAGGATATTTTGTGTGTGTGTGTGTGTGTGTGTGTGTGTGTGTGTGTGTGTGTGTGTATGTTTCAGGTTCATGCTTTTTTAAAACCACATTTCATTAAATTAACAAATTTTTATTGAGTAAGTGTTACACATGGATTTAAGAAGCAGTTATACATCAACAAGCCAACCGATCGACCTGTAACTTCTGAACTGATAATAGAAAGCAAACTAAACATAAATGTAATAAATAAATAAATTATATAATGAGGCAGAAGATAATAAATGCTATGAACATGAAGGCAAATTAGAAAAGGGTGAAGAGGATTGAGAGAGTTGGGGAAGAAGTTCAGTATATAGCATTATATGTGTTTTTTAGGCCTCATTGATAAGATGTGATTTGAGCAAAGACTTGGAGAAAATGTATTAGTTAAATAAATATCTACAGGAAGCATGTTTTAGATAGAGGAAATAGCTAGAGGAATGACTCCAATATGCTTTGGCTCTGTGTCCCCACCAAAATCTATCTTGAATTGTAATCCCCACATGTTGAGAACGGGAACTAGTCAGAAGTGAAAGGATCATGGGGCAATTTCCCTCATGCTGTTCTCATGATAGTGAGTGAGTTCTCATGAGATCTGATGCTTTAAAACGGTGGCACTTCTCCCTGCCCTCCTGCCTCCATGTAAAGAAGGTCCTTGCTTTCCCTTTCACCTTCCACCACGATTGTAATTTTCCTGATGCCTCCCTAGCTATGCAGAACTGTGAGTCAATTAAACTTTTTTTCTTTGTAAATTACCTAGTCTCAGGTATTTCTTTAGAGCAGTGTGAAAACAGACTAATACAGACTCCAATGAAGAAAACCAAGTAGTTCAATGTGACTGGAATTGAATAAAGAAGAAAAAGGGAAAGTAATGGAAAATGAGATGAAATAAGCTCTAGTTAACATCAGGATTCTGAGGTCATTCTAAGAATCTTGACTATATGCTAAGAGACATGTAGAGTCATTGCTGAGTTTGGATAGTGATATGACATAATCACAAGTACGTGTTGTAGGATCACTCTGGTTGCTGTAGTAATAATACTGCAGGGGTGAAGAATAAAATCAGGTAGGTCTGCTAGAAGGGTATGGTAGTGGTAGTGGGAGAAGATAATGGTTCTGTTCAGGATGGTAACAGCAGAGGTAGTAAGAGGTGGTTAGATTCTGAATATTTTAAGGTGAAACTGGTGGGATTCGCAGATGAATTAAGGATGGCTTTTGTCCTGAATAACTGAAGGAAAAAACTGTCAAAAGGTGGAGAGTAAAAGGCTGTAGGTAGACTGACTTTTGTAGAGATCATATCAGGTTTTATATTGAATTTGCCCATTAGATATTTACATGACTATGTCAGATCATCTGTTTAGGAGAGATATTTAAGCTAGAAATATACACTGAGAGTTGTAAGCGAGCATATGCTACCTGAAAGCTATGGGATTATATGAGATCCCAAGGAAGGGGGCATAGATATAGAAAAGAGAAGATCAAAGAACGAGTTCTAGGGAAGATCCAAATTAAAAGCTTGAGAAAGGAGGAAGAAGAAGTAAAGGAGATGGCAAAGGAGGCACCAGTCAGGTAAGAGGAAAACTAAAAGACTGTGACCTAGAAACCAGGTAAGGAAAGTGCACCAAAGAAGAGGGAATAATCAGCTGTGTTTTTTATTTCTGATAAGTTAAATAGGACAAAAACTGGGAAGTGATCATTGCATTGAGTATCAGGGAGTTGCAATAAGAGATGAATTTGGTGGTAGAAGTTGTGGTGATGAGAATGCAGACTAGAGTGAATTTAATAGAGAATGAGAAGAGAGGACACAGAATAAAGTCTGTTGAGGGGTTTTGCATATAAGGGAACAAAAGACGAAAAAAAGGTCATCTTAAGATGTGAGAAATAACAGCATATTTGTGTTCTAATGGGAAAAGTCCACCAAAGAGTGAACAATGGACGTGAAGGATGGTAAAACTCCTGGATCTATGTCCTTGAGTAGAGGGGAATGATGGGAACTTGTGTAAAAGTCAGAGTTCTATTTAGAAAACAACTTGGAAATGGACTTGAAAATGACATCAGGCAGGAAAGCGGAGTATAAGCATTCATGTTCTGGTAAATGTGAAGGGTAGATTCTTTGGAAGTTCTCTTCTGATTGCTTTAGCTTTTTCAGTGAAGGGGAAAAAATGTCATCAGCTGAGAGTGAAGACAGAAGGGGTGTGGAGACTTGAGGAGTGAGAAAATGTAAACTACTTGTCTAGGAGAATAGAAGTATGAATGTACTAAAGACATATTTAACTATCACATGAGATCATTAACGGCCCACTGCAGGCCACGAACATGAATATAAAATGGGACCAGTCCATATGATGGAGTGTTTTTCACCAGCCAGATTCAGTAGTATGGGTGTGGAGAGAAAGGAGGAAGAGATTCAGATTTAATCAGAATAAAGATAGGGGCAAGAAAATTAGGGGTTATATGCAAGGTAATGATTATAATGCTTGACCACCATGGAGGTTGTTTTCTGTATGTTTTAAAATTTCAGGTTAAATAAAAAGAAATCAAACAGAATTCTTATTTTGCATAAACAAAGATAATACTTCCTGGAAATGGGAAAATAATAATGTGTTCATTAATAATCACATATTAAATTTTTTAAAAATTGAGAAGTTAATTTTATTACATTTAAATGTATCATCTCAAGTATCATCATCTCTTTTCAGAACTTCAGTGGGATATCATCTTTCATATTTCAGCAATTGATTATTTTGTATCTATTCTTTGAATGGAATTATATTAACTGCATGGCAAATAAAGTTTTAAAACAAATTCTCTGACTTTCCAGCCATTCGAAGCATCTTTTGCATCAGGTAATGTTTAACTGGAATAGGAGAAGATAATAGATAACACACTGAAGAGCACTGAATTCACTTCTAAATCACATTTCCAGAATTAATATTAGAATATATATATATATATATATATATATATATCTCCATGATTTAGCTGACCATTGAAATTATTCTGAAAATCTAGAAAAAAGAAAACTGCATATTCGATGAAATTAATACATCTTGTGAGTAAATACAAAATAGCCTTTCAATGATCCTGATACTAAAAGAAGCAATGCAAATGTATGTGTATATTTCTTTTGCAATATTGTCTATTTGATTTGGTCTATTATTTGGGGGAAAATATTTAATTGATCTTTAACATCGTACCTAATTGGTTATTTCCCATATGATTAGTTAGAAGACTCATTTCTCTCTAACTTAGCATTCTTATGAGTATTAAAGGAAATTTATTTCAATATAATTATATTGCAGGATCTCTTAACCTGAAGTATATTGAACACCCTCATATTGTTTGCAAAAGTGTTGTGTGTGCGCACGTGTGTGTGTATGTGTATGTGGGTACTTACATATACACTTGACGTTAGAGATCCCTACTTTTACAAGTTGCTCAAAGGCCTCTTTGACCCTCCTAAATAGTACTGAGAGCTCATAAGTTCATGATAACAGAGCCACATATGTTCCTATGATCTAAAGAGAAGTAATTTTATTGCATCCTTAAGTCTATTACAGAAAGGGTAAAAATTTGTCTGGACTATTCTAATTTGCATATAATGAAACTAGGTTACTAAAGGAACAAGCAGGTTTACCCAAGTCACCCAATAGGCAACTGTGTTAAACACAAAAGCCACATTTAAAAAATTCCCTCTCCAGTGGACTAACAAGAAGGATGCAGTTTTTCAGCTGTGAGCAATTGGCTACTGATAATCTTGTTCATTAACAAATCAAGCAGCTGTTCAGATCTGCAGAAAAGCCCCTATGTTGTCCCTAAATACTCCAGGACAAAATCAGTGTAAACCAATTAAGTTACACGATGGAAAGAGCATGAGATGTATAACTGATGATTCACTTAACCTCAGCCCACTCTTCTTTCAGCTTTCTCAATAATCATCAACCTCTAGAAAACTGATAAGCTTTTACATCAAACTTGAATATATGTGTATATAGATGTGTGTGTGTGTATATATATATATACGCACACACACACAGACACACTATGGTGAATTCTATCATTTAAAGAGAAATATACATTTAAAAGAAATTTAATTTTTTGTGGCTATCTGAACTTTAATCATTTTTAACACTGAAAAAATATTTTGTGTCAGTGATTGAAGGTAATCTATGGCCAAAGATTTTATTATTTATGTCAGGATATCTGTTTGCACCTTAAAAGTTGTAAACAGGCAAAAATGGTGGAGATATTATTTTTAAATTATATTATTATAATTGACTCAAACTACAAAAATGTGCTTAATTCATATATGTCAAAAACAAACCTAAATTAGAATTTAAGAGGTGTGTCAAATTTAACAGAAACAATTATACATGTTGTTTATATTTTTCATACAAATGGAATAAAGCACGTGTTCTCTCTCAGCTTTTTTAGTCATTAGTATTTTAGAAATAATTCAGATCTAAGCTCACTATGTAAGAGCTGAAATAAGTTTATCTATCCACAGCTTTTTAATTCTTTACAATTTTTTCTTTATTTTGTTCAGACAATATCAAAATTTCAGAAATTAGTCACACAGCAAACAAAAGTTTAAAAGCTGATTATGAAAATATACTTTTAAAATAATAATCTTTTTGTAAAGAATATACATTTTTAAAAGATACTTGCAAGAGATGTCAATGCGGATAGTTTTAAAACATTAGTTTTAAATATTGATTTTAAAAACTGGCTTATCTATTATGCTGGTTTTCATCTTGCAAAACTACTTTGAATTTTGGTAAATATTAATTTTAAAATCATAGAATTTTTAGAACTTCAAAGGCCTCTGAAGTTTCTTGGTTCCAACTGCTTTATTTTACTTTCCTAATAAAAGCTCATTAGGAAAATAATCTGATTTTTCACATTTATTTCTAAAAGAAACACACATTTCTATGCTTGGTCACTCAGCCTAACTCCCTCAATGAAAGGAATGACCTTGAATTGAACTTCAGAAAGTAAATGGAAGAAAAGTTTACTGAAAAAAGTTTAGGAAGGATACAAGAGATTAATGCACATATTTGTGTTGGACACCCTTCCTTGTGCTACATATTCAAAGTGATGGGATCATGTAATTTATTGTATTTTTCAGATCATTTGCAATGTTAATTTATATGAGTTTGATATCGCTTTTGTCTTTTAGTTGTGTGTTATTCTGAGAAATCCCTGGGGAAGCAAAGGATTTATATGCTTTGTGTACACGTTCTGCAGACTAAGCGCTCTGGCATAATTATTTTTGGCACTCGCTAACTGATTAAAACATCCAATTTAACTCATGATCAGTAAGATTAAACCTTTTTAATATACCTCAAAAGTAAATTATCATTTACTACTCAAACATCCCTTTCTGCACATGCCCCAATAAAGCTGTTCTTTTTTCGTTAATGTACCTTTTAACGAGGATTCCCTTTTATTTCTTCCTTTGGGCAAAACTGCCTTATCCTTTATAGAGAGGTAGGAACAAAGACGAGATGGAGGCTCACTGGATAAGTACATGGATTTCTAATGTCGTGCCAATTACAAGTCTTGATTTTTGCGATATTCTGTAAAGAATTTGCTGTTGAAGAAAACATGTTACTGCTTTGTGTTTATTTGCTGTACAGATAAATGTGAATGGTTAAGAAGAAATAATATTTGGAAAAAATTATTTACATGACTGGCAAAAAGCTTGTGTCATCCTTTATTTAATTCTACATTAGTTACTTTTTAAAATTTATATTCAGTCTTGCCATGAAGCCCATTAAGCAGAATATTCAAAACATATTTCAATATTAGAAGCATTTGAATGGAGAAAAAATGTTCCCAAGGGTAAAAAAAAAAAAAAAAAAAAAAAAAAGCATGGTACGATCCTAAATTAGAATAATTGCAATTTGCAAGTCCCCTAACCTGCTGAGGATCCTTGCAGGGGTTCATCACCATAATGAGAGAGGAGGAAAGTAAAATGTAATAGATAACTTGCATTGGTTAAGTTAGGGCTTCATGGAGCTTTGAAACAGTCATAGGTGTAAGCACCTCACACACTGGGGGAGGTAGGAACAAAATCAGATTAGTAGAATCCTCCTGTGTGGATGCTAGAATTTTATTGTGTTCAAATATCCTCGTTACTGTCTTTTATGCATAGGATTAACATCAAATGAAACAAGAATTATGGAATAGAGCTTTAGAAAGAAAATAGGTCAAGTCAATGCAATAAATATCCTGTCAAAATTTTGATCCAGATTTACAAATACCTCACCAGATTGCTAATAAGCCTGTAACCCTGCATGTAAATATTTGAATAGTATGAAAAGTGCATCTATGTTAAACAGCACTATTATGCTCCAAATAGGTTGAACTACTGAAATATTGTCATAAACCAGGCAGACGGGACACTTTTCTGGAATATGTGCTAGATAGACCAAAACCACTGCCAAAAGTTGCTTTATAAATTGTCAGGAAATTAAAATCTCCAAGTGGAGTAAATCAAGCAGTTGGTTACAAAAATTCTAAGAACTAGAAAAAGCAAGCTTACAAAAACTTAGCATAGATTTCCCAGTTTGGGATCTATAAGTGTTGGAGTCTTCTGAAAGTACCAACGAAAAAATTGGCCATTCCTAAAAATACCCTTAAAATTATTATATCCACAGGGTGGTCTGCTCTCCGAGATATGTTCTAGATACAGAACTATCTTGAGAAGCCACTAATAAATGTGATCTTTTATTAGTTTGTGTTATATGTTTGTGTCAGCACTCTGAGCCTCAGGGGCTGCACATATGCTTAAGCTCAGTGGGCAAATAGTTTCTCCATCTCCTCATTTAACATAAAATTACAGAATAATTTACTGTCGAGGCATGTCATACGAATTTCTAGGTTGGTGTAAAGCTTCTGTAAGAGTTATCAAATTTCCATTGTATCACAGGACCTGATCTATGATCTTGATTTTTTTCCTCAAATTATTTATTTGGCCAAATATGAGAATAAAGACTTCAAGTAAAATGTTTGTTGAAAAAGCAAAAACAATAATAATAAATGTTCTACTTTCTTCTGATTCTGTCAACCATTATACCAAATTTCTAATACATTTTCTTGATACTAATTGATGAAATAATAATGGGCATCCTTTTCTAATAAGAAGCAAGTTCAATTACTGATAAAACCATCTGTAAAAATGCAATATTTTATCTCTTTCCAAGGGTATTATCTATTTTTAATCAAGAATTAAAACTTAACTTTGAACATGGGAGAGGGTAAGCCTGTTGTGCTCATATTTTCATAAATTGGCAACTTTTGGCACAGGTGCCAAGAAGAGAACAAGAATAAATGTCTCAAGCCTTGGTTGTTAAGGTCTGATCATAAGCATTGTGGTGTAGAATTCATGGATTATTCATGTGTAATTACAGATAGCTATTGTGCTCCTTTAAATCATCCCTATGGCCCATTATGGCTCATAACAACTGAAATAGCAATTGTCATAGTAAGGTTTGGGCTCTGTCATAGAGTGTGGACTCTAATCAATAATGATGAATGGTAAAATTTTACATCAAGCAGTCCAAAGTCTGGTTGGCCTTCTCCATAAATCTGTGCAAACACCAAACAGAGCAGCTGCAGGGTCTGGAAATTTAAAAGCCAACACTCGCCTTACCCCCTACAAGCATTTACCTTTGTAAAAGTTAAAAAAAAAAAAAAAAAAAAAGGGCGGGGGAAGGAAAGGAAATGCTCAATATATCAATTCTAATAATTCACATGCTGTTAGAAGAATTTCCCTCCTTTTTAAATGGGAGTGAACCCTACGTTGTTTTCAAGGTCAATTTCAGGTGAAAGGGAGGTCATCTAGAGGTCACTTCAGCTCCCATGCAGGTCAATAACGCCTCTTCACTTCCATAGCAGACAAGCTGCTCACACCCAATCAATCCACCAACGCGGCTGCTGCACCAAGCGTAATGAACAGTGAATAAATGTAGCCTATCATCACAAAACATGCTTTTTAAGTACCTTTCCTTTTCATGTAAAACCTCTTGCTGTCAAATTCTACATTCACTCATCCAGCAGTGAGTAGCAAAAGTGAGAAATCAGACTCTCATTGGGGTTGGTAAAAGGTCACAGCTGACAGACACGGAGGTTAAACTGCCGAGTTAAAATACTGTTCATTACCCACTGCAGCTTTTTGCTAACTACACTTCTTTGTGTTATAGTCAAGCAGTATATCAATATGCCCCTCCTCCTAATTTATTAGCAATTGTTGAATTCTATGGGGTGGGGGCTAAAAGAGAAATTGATGTCTTATATGTGTGCATATATATATATATTTTTTTCTTTTGCTCTTTGAATACTTCTAATTCCTTATCTATTTTCATACTCAATACCTCATGTGACAGCATGTCTACTTGAGATGAACCTTAATTATTAGGGAGACATAAATTCTAAGATCAGAAGACACTAGACAGTCTACATTCCAAAGGGCTGGGGTCAGTTGTTTGGAGACTTATTATTTTTTTTTCCATTCAGATTTTTCTCTTAAAATAATTGCATATGGGACATTTTGATTTTTTCACTTTAATAAATTTGATTAAATATATGGGGACCTATAATTTATACCAAAATTGTAAAAAAAAGCATATTGAATGAAATGTTTAAAATTCAATGCATTCAAAATTGTAAGATATTCTTATGCTGATAAGGTTAGCCCCTATCAAACACATTGTCAGTCCAGAATACAATCTGTTATTTTTGAGAAAAGGGGGTAATACCTGCATTTTAAAACATTAATTCTGATATAATCAAAGGAGTCTTTAATAGCAGTGAGTAATCACTGGAGTTTAAGTGGAAACAGTACTTTTTCTGAATTCAGTTGACTAAATGAAATGGTTGAGTATGAAATCTGAATGGATTAGAACACTTTTCCAAAAATGAAATTTTATTCTTTGATTAATCAGTACGTAGGTGGAGTTCCCTTTTTTGAAATGCAGTGGCTTTATATTTAAAGATACCCACATAAAAACAAGTCTTAGAGTGTACCAATACAAAATCACAAATCACGAATTAAATAAAGGTTTATTTACACGCTCTCTACAACAATAATTTGACTCAACGAAATTACCATTATCTATTTACATCTTTAAAAAATGCATTCTGAGATTTACCCTAGAAAAATATATCTTTCCCCCGCTCCTGTATGCCTTCTCTCTCAGTGGGACTGAAAATAAAATGTTATGACTTAAATCACAAGAGGCTAACATCATTTTTAGCAACAAGGGCTGCATAATTTCAAGACTATGAGTGAGTGGCTGACTTTAACTAAAATGTTTCAGTTCTGTGCGTATATAGGTACATAAATAATTCAGAATTAATCCCTGCAGAGGGGACAATGGGAATCGTAAATTATCCATGTGCCGTCCTCAACATTAGAGGCAATGAACCTATAGTAACAAACTATGAGTGTTACTCATTACATACATTTCACAGACACCTTAACCTTTTGAATATTAATTTCCCTCTGCAGCTTGTAGCTAGGCAGTATCATTTTTTTTTTTATTTTCCTTCCCACTCCTCTTGCCTTCATTTCCTTCTCTCTCTTTCATGAAACCTCCCAAACCGTAGTTAAGCTACAGCTACTGAGTAGATGTAGTGGAATACATTGATTTGTTACTGAAAAGATTTTTTCTTAAGCTGCATGTTTTTTTTCTATAAAAATCTCTTAATATTGCATGTAGCATTTCTGCAGAGTGTAAGGTGAGATGTAACAGACAGACTGTCTTTATGAAGACAAACGAGGTTGCAAATCTGGGCCAATCTAACTCCATTGGGGTTGACAATGTCCTTTGAATTTCACAAATTGTATATCATGCTTTTTGTTTAACTAGGAAGATATTGCAGAATTGTGATACATTTCATCTGAAGAATTAAAATAAAGATAAGTTTAAAAGACCAATGTAGTTCTCAATTATAAAATTTGGTAGGTCTTTGTTAAATTAGAGAGTTTATTTTTAAAATGATATAATGAGATAAAACAATTGGTGTTCTCTTTTTGTCTCTAAATTACACCCCCCAGTAAAAAACATTCTAATAAGCTTTAAAACTCTTATTTTGAATAATACTGTAGAAAGAAGAGGAGATTTTTTTTCTGGTGTAATACATTATGCCTCATTCCTGTCTATTAGAAGAATTGAAATTTTTGTCATGAAAAAAATTTTTGTGATAAAATTTACAAAATAAATATGAATACATATTTCTTTATAATTATATACATATATACATGCATATATGTATTACATATAGACACATGAATTTATAAGAACAGAGTTGTATATCCCAGCATTCAACTGAACTATACATAATATGAATGAGGGCCAATGTATGTAGTTGGAGTGAAAGTGGATTCAGCATCACGCTTTTCAGATATTTCAACAAGCCCTTCCCCAGCAGAGCTGTGTGGCTCACTCCTTCATCTTTCTATACCTTCCACCAATGCCCAATTTAAAATTAGAAACCTACCAACAATCTCCTAGCTTTTTTTCCTTACTTTCTTTATCTCTGAAGCTCTTTTAATTCTGACATAATATATTTTTAGCTGATAAATTTATTGTCCAAGTTGTATGTTCTTTGAGAACAGAGAATTAAGTTGATTTTGTTCACTGCTTTATCTTGAATACCAAGAAAGAGAGTAGAAGCTCAATAAATGATGTTGAATAAATGAATCGTGATAGTAAATTTGAGGTGTCTACTAGAACTATTTGAGTTCACTCTAATCACTCTGGTCCCAGCATATCTTACTAATGAGACTAATAAGGACATTCATCCAAGACAACACTCTCTTTCTGTGGCATCGCCTTACCCTCCAACCCATCTTCTCCCCTTAAATGTTACTTTAGGGCATCCGTTGCCTTCAGACTCTCCCTGACACTGCTTTTATCAAAATTAAAGCTTTCTCTCAGTAGAAGTCTAATATCATCCATTTCAATTTGTTCCATAAAATGCAATTGCATTATCTGATGTTGCACAGTTTAAAGAGTTGTTCTCTATTAAGGAAATTTTCAGTAAGAATAATTAAATTAGGTGGAGTCTTTAATTTTTTCATTTTGGTTGAGCACATAATTTTTTGGTTTTGTTTTCAATTCATATAATGTAAATGTCCATTTCCTTCTCACACATATAACGGCAATCCTGTCTGTTGTTCATTTAAACAAACTGGAAATAGCCTTACTAGCAATTGGGGAGGGGCTACTGGGCATGTGAACTCCCACACTTTTTCAGGAGAGGCAAGTTAGAATTCCTAATATGTTGAATGAGCAATAAATTACATTTTCTTATTAAAACAAGACATTTCTTCCTAAACTACAAACAGTTCTTTGAAGTGACCAAAGACTGAGTTTAGAACTTCCTTGGGAAACGGTGTTTGTAGTTGTGAAGGAAATCAAAGAAAAAATTTTACCTTTTAAAACAGGAGAGGGCTGAGTTGTATGTTTCATGGCATCATGTTGCCATCAGGGATACGGATGCAAAATTATGATTAGGAAATCACAATTCATAAAACATAACATATAGTTTCTTTCATAATGCAATTTTATGAACAAACCATGGTTAATGCTACACGGTCTGATTAAACCATTTTTCCCGTATTTGTGTGAAGGTCTGAAAGCAAAGGCCCCATATATAATTCATGGCAGTTTTTCTACACCACATTCTG
The DNA here is from genome assembly GCF_002776525.5 of Piliocolobus tephrosceles. NCBI lineage: Eukaryota > Metazoa > Chordata > Mammalia > Primates > Cercopithecidae > Piliocolobus > Piliocolobus tephrosceles. The sequence continues at coordinate 89,553,504 of NC_045437.1, read as the reverse complement.
AGCATGTCATTTAAATATAACTTTGGGGACTGTTCTTTGTAATCCAATCCTTTGTCTATTCATTTAGCAGAAGTTATCACTTAGTGAAGAATGACAATGCTGTAGCAGGAATGAATCTCAGTCCTTAATCAGAGTTATGCAAAAATGTAATATTTTAGGCCGGTTGCTGTGGCTCACGCCTGTAACCCCAGCACTTTGGAAGGCCGAGGCAGGCGGATCACCTGAGATCAGGAGTTCAAGACCTGCCTGGCCAACATGGCAAATCCCTGTCTCTACTAAAAATACGAAAAATAGCCAGGCATGGTGGCACGCACCTGTAATCCCAGCTATTCGGGAGGCTGAGGCAGGGAGAATCACTTGAACCCTGGATGCAGAGGTTGCAGTGAGCCGAGATTGCACCATTGCACTACAGCCTGGGTGACAGTGCGAGACTCTGTTTCAAAAAAACAGTGTAATATTTTAATTTTCTATAACTGAACTTAAGTTTTAATTCAAGCCTTCATTTGGAAGAAAAAGTCAGTCAGGGTAATCTCTATCCATCTCTGTGCCTTATCTACATTTCCGGGTGTTACGCAATGGTAAGGTTTTGCAGTATGGGTGTGTTGCTCACCACCACTGCTGTCACCTAACCTGGCACCTGCTGGGGCATCTATTTACCTAATGGGTTTTTCTACCAACTACTTTACCCTCTTTGTTGCACAGAACACTAGTAGTATTTTTCTACCAACTACTTTACCCTCTTTGTTGCACAGAACACTAGTATTTTTGCCTCTTGCTGAGGCTACAGAAAACTTCCACCTGTCCCTATGCCTTTCTGGATCATGAAGCTTTTGAGTTTGTGTCAGTCAGAACCTTCCGATAAGACACGCCACTCAGCCATCTTTAATCTCCCTCTCCTGGACTATCTATACTGGATGAGAGCGTAGCACCAAGATGGTGTAGTTGTTCTCATCACTATATTAAATACAAGCAGTGAACACCAATCCTCTTTGTCCTTTGATTTTTCTATGCCCATGTCAACACAATTTTCCCTCTGCCTTCGTCTTCTCGTATCACTCCTCTAAGGAGCAGGACACTGGAATCTGATTGTGAAACAGACATCTAGAATAGAATTACTGAAAGTACTTACAATACTTGTAATAATCTCTTAAGATGCCATCAAAATTTTCAGAAAATACTGTTATAAAGTGGACATACTTACATAGCCAAGTAGCCATTAAGGTGAGTTATCAGTATGGTAATTTGTTATCCCACAAGGAAATATGTGATAAATGGGACAATTACTTCAGTTGGAAGCAGAGGAAACACATCTCTTTCTGTAGGAGGTAATGGAAGCAGAAAAAAAAAATGGCAGCCCTCTCTGCCATCTATCAGAGTATCCCCTTGAAGAGTAAATATTAGCAAGAGATGCTTTCAAAGTGAAGAAACCAACTCAGAAGAGTAAACCTGAAGAACCAGGTTTCCCCCAGTCCAGAGAAAAGATAGTTTCCCTAATTTTCCCATAGTTGTTTTAGGGGTATCATTGCTAATGGTAGCCAGATTTATAGGCACAACTATGACATAATGGACATGTATCTTCTTGGGAAACATTCATGTTTCCCTTTTCATAAAATCATCCTCAGTCTGCAGAGGAAGAAAGAAAATAATAAATTTATGTCCTTTTTATTCACTTCCATCATTTTTCCTCTCCAAACAAAATATAAATATATAGGTGCTGAGTTTCCATTTATGATATCACCCCTTTAAAAGTTCAGTTATTCAGTTAGGAGCAAAAAGAGAAAATGGCAGCAGACAAACCTGCTATTTAGTAATATTCGATAAGCAAAAGATCAGGTAATATGACTGAAATATTTTCACAGTGAACACAAACCAAGCATTCCTATTAAATCAGGTAAGCCTTGTATTTAGGCCTGAAGGGGGAAAAATCACAATGTCTTTTCAAAAATTCAAGTTGTGATGTGATTATGAGATTGTTAAAATTTGTATGCATAGCTAAATCAACTCATTTCTATGAATAGAACAATCAAGGTAATTTGGAATGTATAATGGAGACCCTGTTGCCAAAGCACTGTTTCTGTGGGTGATGTGGAATATTCCACGTTTCTAGCCATTTTAGTACTTTGCACATAGTGAATGCCAAATAAATGCTTGCTGAACCACTGAAGAAAACCATTTCTCCCTATACACATAACTGCCCACAAATTATCGATTTCTGGAAGATTTTAGATTAGTCCCTAAATACTTACCATCCTTAGTAACATAGTCTGTTGGCTGAAAACATGATAATGTAATAAAATGCAAATACCTGGCAGACAGTTAACATAGGTATTACGTATACCGTAGATGGTCTCTCTGAACATTATAAGAATAAATGTAAGAAGGTCAGTAAGGAGACCATTAAGTTACTAAGCATCTGGAGATGGAAGTGGTGTCACCAAGATAAGAAAATATATTTTTTTTTAAATGCAGAAACTGGTGACATCAAAGGAAAACTTTACTTATTTCTCACTTTTAGTCTGCATTATTGATGTCCTCATTTAAAGACTAGATAGTGACTACAATCAATGATTTCAAACTTCAATCTTCATCCTCAGAAAATTAATATCTGCATTATGCTATTGTAGGGAGGTATAGAGGAGTTAATATTAACTGACACAGTAGAAGGATAGCTATGAAAGCAGTGATCGTAGCCATGAAAAATATAGGGATTGCTAAAAATTACTCTTCTCTTTGCTTATAGTATTGCTAAAGTAAAACTCCACTCAAAAATACAGATTATATAGCAATGCAGATGCAAAGCAAATTCAGGTGGTGTTTTCCCTAAAGTGTGAGTGCATTCTTAAAATATTGGATATAATAATATTATGTGTAATGATAAAATAATATAGTAAGTGACAATGTTATATGAAACCTTTTCAGTGAACAAAAATATGCATTAAAAAATCAAAAATTTTGAAAAAATCCTAACTTTAAGAATTATATAACTATGACATAAAACTACTAGGATATTTCTAGAAATGAAATCATACTTAACACCCAATTTGCCTTGCCCTACTTTTATTCTTATAATCTAATCATCTACCATGCTCAAACAATGTGCCCAAGGCTAGTGCTTCTCTGAGATGGTATTTCTGAGAATGACCTTATAATACTATCAGACATATTATTGCTGCCAACTCTTGGTAATAGTGCATTGAAAAAGGGCTACAACTTTATTGTAGGAGCCAGGCAAAGCTATTGGAAATGTTAAAATTTGGAGACTCTAGAATTTTTACTTCTCTATTTTTATATACGTGTGTACGCACACATATACATAAACACAACCATATATAACTACATATGTGACTCAAAGAAAATACACTTCCAGAGGTCAAGTACTATATTATACACATGGCAAGACAATTAATTAAATAATTCCTATATAAAAAGTGTTGTATGCATTATATGTGCCTCACACTACTCAGAACTCTGTAAATTCTCTAAAAATGTAACACCAATGATAATCCACCAAAGTTGGTGTTATAGGATATCCTTATATATTTTTTTTCTAGTTTCTAATTTTTAAAGGACTCCACAGGTCCTTTTGAATTCCCCTTCCTTTAAGCTCATGGATGATTCAACAATATCTTAAAAGTTGATGAGTCTCTTAGAGAGAATCTGAAGAAGAAATTGATCTACTCAACATTTTTCATAATCAGCCTTGGGTCAGAAATTTGAAAAAGTAACAGAGACAATGGATATTTGGGTATTTTGGGGGGATGTCATTCACTAGACAGAGGAAATTAGTACCAATTTATTGAATTAATTAAAAAACCCAAGATGAATTAAAATCTTATTTTTTTCAATTTATTATTAATACATAATATTGTACATTTTTATGGGGTATGTGTGATATTTCGTCATGCATGGATATGTAATGATCAAATTGGGTTATTTGGATACTCATACAAATACTCAAGATACTTATGCAAATACTCAATATTCATATAAATACTTAAGTTCATGAGTATTTCAAGTCAGGTTATTTGAGATATCCATGACCTTGAGTATTTATCATTTCTATGTTAGAATGATATCCCAGATAACCTGACTTGATCATTACAAGTTGAGAACATTTCAAGCCCTCTCTTCTAGCTACTTTGAAATACACAATACATTATTGCTAACTATAGTCACTCTACTGAGCTATAATATTAAGACTTACACCTTCTATCTCACTGTATGTTTGCACCCATTGACCAATCTCTCTTCTCCCCCGCTGAATATTCAAAATCATAAGGAAAAATTTGGACAGAACAAATTCTTCAAGTTCAAATTAGGTATGATAATTGCCCGTTTCCTTCTTTGAATTAGTCTACAAGTTCCTTTTTAGCAGGAACTTTGTCTTTCTAATGATTATATCCCTTGCATCTGAGACACAATAGATATTCAGTTGATATCAGCTGAAATGATGAATGAATGAATGATTGAAAAGCAATGGATATACTTGATTAGTTCATCATCAAGTTGTAAATACTTGAAAGTTTTTCCCTAGCCAGAACACATTCCATTATACAACAAACTGTGGGAATAAAATGGATAAAGTCATAATATTGTGAATGTAGTATTTTTATATGGTGTTCATGCAAAATAAAATCTTTGCTTCAGAGGAAAATATGAATCAAATTATTTTTATCTTTTCACAGTGTTATAATGCATATATGGTCTCTCAAATGTTTTCATTTATTAGGGGGACAATTTTACTTTACTTAACCTTTCTCTAAATTTATGTTAAAATTAAATACAGAGTATATTTTATAAGAAAACTCTTAAGTCAAATTAAAAAGAAAAAAACCTCAGATATCCTGGTGAAAGGGAAAAACTTCCATGCTTGAACATTTATTTTGTAGCTTATGTTAAATGAGCATGAGATAATTGTGTGCTTAAAAAAAATGAATCAAGTAAACCCACTTGACTGTGACTTACAGATTACATGGTTTTCCTTCTTAGAGGAAAAAAAATCTCCTCACAAACCACAGTCCAATTATTCAATTTCCCTTACTAATTATGGAAACTACTCATTTCTTGGCCTCAAACAGTAGATGATACATCTATTAAGAGTGACACAAAATTTATCACCATCTATGGCTAATTTTATTCAATGTAAATGTTTTTGGAAACCAAAAATAAATAGTCTAGAAATTTCTGCATTCAATGTGGTTAAGATATGCATAATTTCTGCTATGTGAGTCTTGGTTCATGCCCTCCTCTAAACAAGGTTGTGGGGTATTCCTTTTGTCTGCTGGGACAATAACAATGCAGAAAGACAGCAATTTAAACATATCTATAAACATGATTTTTTCGTAATGAAAACTGATGTTTGAGACATCAATTAAGTATAATTAAATTAAGCCCATATTTCATATTTTTGCAACTGTCATTTGAACATTATATTAATTTCTTTTCTATATGGTACAACAGGAATATTGCAGAATTACAGAATGAAAAAAGTCCCTTTCACACCTTTTCAAATGTCCTCTGAAGGAGCTGAAGATTCAGGGTCAAATTAAGCTCTTCGAAAAATACATTTAAAATAGTTTTAAAGATTATATGGAGAACTAATGAGATGGTACGTGTGGTATGCTTGCTTTGCATTCATGGAATCCTGTACTAAATATAATTACTAAAATTTCAAATGAGTTTTTTTGGCAACCAAAGCTTATAGGATATGGAGCTCCTGAATGCAGAATCATTGGGTAGGAAATATTTTAGGAAATGTCTTTCCTTTAAATTAGATATTTACCTAGAAAAATTAGTCCTAAAAAGCAGCTGTTCTTGATACATTTGCTTCTTTTTCCAATAGTCATAACTGAATTGTTTCAAAGAGCACCTTGAGAAGTTACAGGCTTACTAACTTAGCTCGTGAAAATAAATTGGTATACTTTGAAAGTAGTAATTACAAATCATGACAATCATATTTTTATTTAACTACATAAACAACTTAAGGAGTATGAGTTAAAAAATTGGTGACAGTGAATAAATCTCTTTATTTATTAATCATTTTCCTTTTGGTGGATTATGTTGGAGACAATTTGATATGATTTAATTCCCAGAATATTTTTATCATCTTCATGCATATATTAGTAAAAAAAAATTGCGAAATCAAGAAGTGCAATACTATTTTGAGAGTAATGTTTAATTTGAAACAATGAGTCATTTTAAAGGTTGGAATGTAAAGATAAAGCTATTAATAATAAAGTAACTAAACTTCAGAAATGAATTCCTCACTGGGCCTTTTTGGAAACCAAGACTCACCCATATTTTATCAGTGATTTTAGTAATCACCAAACTAAAGAGAGCACATGGATCAATACTATTCTAATAAATTCATTGCCTTGTAATGGTGTATTCAACAATATAGCAATAAAAGAGATTCAAGGATAAGAATGTTAACTTGTTTGACCACATAATGTTTTGTGGAGTATAAATCACGATTACTTACAGAATAGCAGACACCAAAATGAACATTTAAATAATGGGAAATGTATATGTAAATTACATTCCTTCATATAATTATGTCCAATATGTGTTAGTTGAATTGGAATCTAAATGTTTTATTATTAGGAACTATTTTAGGCCATAGAACATCAATCAGTTTCCCTGGCTAAAATTCTCTTGTTATTTCCTTCCACTTTATATTCTAGGCAAAACAAAATTCACTGCTACTGAGCTGGAGACATGTCATGAGAGGAAACCCAACTGGAGAAAGACCATTATATTAATATTTGGTGGATCATAAAGTTAATCATGGGTGTACGACATTCTCCTTATATTCTTGTGCCCTGCCTTCATCTTATTCATAGAATTTATCGATAACAGACATACAATAATCATTTGTTTATCTATTTAATATCTATCTCCTCTCACTAGAAATGTAAGCTCTATGGGAATAGGAACTTCATCTGTTTTGTTCATTTCTGGATCCTCAGAACCTGGTACGTAAATATTGAAAAAATGTTTGTGGGATTAAATAATTGACATCAGATTCATATGGATACATGTATACAAACAATTACTCTGTTTTAAGAATAGAAGAAAGACATTTATTACTCTTAATGTTTGCCATAGGATCGTGTTTCCTCCTGTTAGTTTACATTTATGAGTATATAAACATGATTGGTATATACAGATATTTTACAAAGAAATCACAAGCATTATTTATAGGAAACTCACAGAATATTAAAACTATAGCTAGCTCTTTGAAGTCTAGAGTACGAGATAGAAAAGGCATACCCTACACTGACAGGGACGTATTTATTTGTGATAGAATTTGAGTTGGCTAATAATAGTGCATGCCCAAAATTATAAACTCATATCTACGGTATGTGGTTCCTGACAGCGCTAGTTTTGTACAGACCAAAATATAGCCTTTTCAAAATATAACCAAGGATTACATTTAGTCTAGGTATTCCAGGTTAGCATAAAATACTTTTTTAGATTTGAAGAGGAAAAAGAAATGCTTAAAAGCACATTTCTAAAAGAGATAGAAAGGATTGGAACACTAAAAAATACAAATTTTATTTGATTTTAATACTTGTAATACACAAAAGAACACTTTTATAATTTAATTTACTAACTATATCATTGATATTTAACATTTGTTTATAAATAACTGAAGCCTATATACTAAAAAATACCTTTCTAATATATGAATTTCTTACACTTTGTGGTATAATTATGTGTTCCTGCCAGTATTTAGAACACCACCAGATAATCTTATTTGACTTTTTGCAATAGGGTAAGAAACTCCATAAATTCAGATTATTGGTAGGACTAAAATCACATATTGCTATATCACCTTATTTCATAACTTAAAAAAGACAAATTTTTGTTACCTCAAAAATATGAATTCTCAAAAATTTCTCCAGAATTGGTTCCACCAAAAAGATACATTAGATAATAGTAAAAGTACAATATTGGCTTTTCTGTATGGAAGTTTTCAGTTTCTTAAAATTCTGCCCAAGTTAAAGAACTTTGAAAGTACACACAAAATGCTATCATAATCCCCTAAAACAAAATGTTTCATTTAATGTTCTATGAAAGATTTGACTATTATTTTACTAAATTTAAGTGAGTCTTTATGTCAAATTGATCAGATATTTTGATGTCATGAAGATATATCCTAAATCAATAATTTTTATGAAGAAGTATCAGTAAAATTGAAATGGTAATTATTAGGTCTTTGTAAGTATTTTCTGAGTATCTAGGCTAAACGTGGTATTTTTTTTTTACCTTAGTTATTTTGACAAGTAACTCAATTCTTTTATTTATTTTGAAAATAAATCTAATGTAAGCAAATTTATTAAACTTTCTGTAGCTACAATTCAATTAATTTAGCCCACATCACTGGAGTGAGATGCCATCTTATCATAGACATCATCATGATAAATCTATTTGGTCTATAATTTTCATATCTCACATGTGGTTAACATTCACTGTTCTAAATATTTTATTTTCTTATACTGTGTAAGCCGAATGAGTATGTAAGTCTTTACCTATGGAACTTAAGCACTCACCCCTTTTGTCAACAAACACATTCTAGTTTAAAATATTTGTATGATTTCTTTAATGATCACTATTGCTATTATTTTGTGTTTAGATATTTCTATACCAAGTTTAGAATTTACATTTCATATGTAACTATTTGGTCATAAATTGCAACCTTCAGAAATGTCAGAAATCCATAGATCATTGAAAACATTGGAAACAAACAAAGAAATGAGGGTGAAAGCAATGGGGATGTTCTGTGCTGATTTTCAATATTTGACACACGTTTAGCTGATGGTTACTTTAATTAAAAAAAAAAAAAAAAAAAAAAAGATGAGGTAGAAAGTTATTCACCAGGAGGTAAGTGAAGACTACCAGGAATCAGCTAATAACTTGTTCTTAGATTGGACTGAACCTAGGTCACAAAGGTAAGCATCTAGCTATTATACGGCCAACTTTATATCATTTAAGTCAAGCTTGAAAAAAGCACGTTTCAGATGTTGACTTTTGCTTTCCCCAGATGTATGTGATCTTTGGAGGAGAAAAGGACAGCGTTAGGCCCTTGGTGCCTGCATTTTCATGTCTTTCTCAATACTGCAACCATGCTGTGTTCTTTGGAGATGTTCTTTTACTGGACTGTTCCCCAATGAAACTGGGTCTTGAAGTGTCAATGGTATCAAGAGAGATCATAGGGTACCCCTCTAAATCTGCCTCTGGTTGATGTCAGTCCTGCTAGCCCTGTGGATTCTGGTCATAGCTGCCAACTTTCTCTTTGAAACGTCTTCCTTTTCATTATGTTTAGGTGCCTCTCAAGTCACCGAGCTTTGGTCCAGACTCAAAATCAAATTTCTTTCTTCTCGTCTCTCCCTGACTGATCTCAGAGATATTACAAAGCACATTAAATCTCCAAAGAGAGACAGCACTTAAAAGTGCGATTTCACTTTTGTGTTAACTCACAAAAGTCAGTATCTCTGACTGATCACATATGAAAGAACCCTTAAAAAGAACAGTATCACATTTTAAAAAATTAAAGCATTTTAAACTGTTCTTTTGGGTCTATCTTCTTTTAGACTCTTCAACCTGATATAATGGTGGGGGTAGGTGGGTGGAAACTTGGTCTAAAAAATAATGATTAGTAAATTTAGGAAATTCTTTAACTTTGGCTGGATACTTTTTGCTTTGTCAGTGCTACTGGCGGTGTGTATATTTGATTTCTCATTTGACCAGTACCAATTACTCTGTAACAGTTTCTGTTTTTGAAAAACTAGTCTCTTTTCTTATCTTTTGGATAAAACAATTCATAGTGACAATACTGGAGAGAGACACAGAATTATACATTTTCACAAATATAAAATTAAGGAGTATTACTTTAGAAAAGGTATGCCATCTTAAAAATTAAACTATGGTGGAATTTTATTAAAGAAAGGGAAGTTAATCAGGTTGGCTAAAACATAGAAATGATCTCAGACTTGTGATTATGACTTATTTTGCTTTTAGAGAAGAGGACATTAATTTTAACATATTTACCAACGAGCTTGAACATCTTGCCAAATAGATAGAATAAAGCTTAGAAAAAATAAGTTGGTCCAACTTTTCCAAAGCAGTATTTGTTTGTAATACACAAATTGTAAGGATGGAATCCAGACATCTTCAAGTAGCTCTTATAGCACAATGTGGAATACCAAGCAAAGGTATGTGATTAATAACTGCTTTTATTCTATCAAGGGAAAACTAAGTAATTGTCAATCTCACATGCCATTAAGAGTCATCAATGGTTGGGAAGTCATATATAGATTTGATTTCCATAAAATATTTCTTATTACTTAAATCTCTCCAAACTTTAGGAATTTTTAATTTGATTTTAACACTTCATAATGGGGTGTGTGTGTGTGTGTGTGTGTGATTTTCATTTTCTGATGTTTGTTAAGGTGGTATTACCAAGAAAAGAAGAGAAAATATAGAGACCAAATTTTAGAATATCTGGTACACTTAATGTGAATTATCACTATTGCTTCTCAATTAAGATTGTGTTATGCATCATTTTTCACACAGGAAAGGGAAGCTATGACTACAAATATTCTTTCTTCAATAGATTTTATGACGAGTGTCAAATTTTATTTTCTTTTTCTTATGTGTTAAGTAACTATTAGAAACTTTTGTATTTTAAGCCTTGAGATAAGATACTTACAAGTATTTCCATCCTACAGAACAATTTTTAAACTTTTTATACTATTGGACAGAATAGATATAATATGTGAGTTTAAGAACCCTCTTGGAGTTTACTGAATTCTTATCCATTTATATAGTGTGAGGGTTTAGTTGATAACTCAATTTTATCCAAGTCAGAGTAGTTGACATTTTGATTTTGACTTTCACATATTGAAAAGTTGTTCCACATTCTACTTTCTAGCTGGTTCACTTGCATTGACTTTTTTAGATGAACAAGAGCACACCTCATTGACAGGCTTTCCAAGACTTTAGGTAAGGTAAATTCAAGATCAAACTCAAATCTATATTGTTATAATCTCAGTCTAATAGATTATATATGATCTATATATGTAATATACATAATCTATATAATAATCTATTGGACTGAGAGCACAATGGAGCACACATATTAGCACATCATATTATAGATTGATTATAATATCAGTGTCCACTAAATAAATAGTATCACTGGACAAATAATTTTTACGGCCTTATAAGTATAAAAATGTCTACCTATATGGTATTTAAGACATAAGGATCTCACATATACAATGATCATCATGATAGAAAAATAAATAACAGCACTAAATCAAAAATCAAAGTTTTTATGTAATTCAAAACTGGCAGACTGTGTGCCAAGTCTTCAATTTAAAAGATTTATAAAATACGATTTATTTCTAAAGTGTTGTCCTGTTGGTTATTCTTAAAAGGCGATATATCTCACAAAATAGCTAAGATTAGTCTTCTGGAATTAAATATTCTATCTTACATAAAAATAGGTATTTTAGTTTTTGAAAAAATAACAGTGACTTCTTTCAGATATATTGAGATAATAGCCAATTTTTTTTTTGAGTAATTGTTACATGCCAGATACAGTTTTATGCACTGACAAATATAAACTCATTTCATACTCACAAGTGCTCTATTTGGTAAATATCATTATGTGATCATTTCAAAGATAAGGAAAGTGGAGTATAGAGTTGTGAAAAAAAAATTCCCAGTGTTACACGGCTCATATATGTTGATTCAGAACCTATTCCTTTACCCAGTGATTGATATTGCCTATAAAATTTTTTGGTGTTTTTCTTTCCTGTCTTGAATGCCTCTTTCCCTCAGTTCACATTGCTTCTCTGGAGGACAAATATTGAGATGAAAGTGAAAAATGTAGTTTATAATTTAATATTTCTGATTTTTTTACTAAACAAAATACAAATGACAAGCTGATTTTATAATGTGTTTTGTTTTTGTTTGTTGCATTTCAACAAGATTTGTGGTCCTATACCGACATAACTTAAACAGTTTAAATGGAGGCAGGAATACCCTCGAGAGTAAAGGATTGGTTGTACACACTTCTTGACTGTGTATATTTGTTGTCTGAGAAGTTAGTTTCCTTTTAAAAAAAAAAATTCTTAAAATGTCCTTTAAAAGTATGTTAGGAAATATTTTTGTTGGGAAGCGATGTTAAAAAATGTGAAATATTGAGGTAATCAACTTAAATTATTAGTTACAATCTTAATATTTATTATCACACAAGCAGAATCCAATATGCCTGATAAAATAGAGAGGAAAACAGCATTATTTTGTTATTTCAGTTTAGGAACCTACAAAGGAAGAAGTTAGGCCTGATGAGAACTAAAGATGAACATCAGCTCCAGAGGGGAAAAGTGCTGAAATTAACAAAAGTTTTTATCAGGTAGCATATTAAGTTTTTTCAATAAACTAATTAACTTAAAAAAAAGCAATTTACACAGATGCCCCGTCAAACACTACAGGGGAAGCACAGATGGGACACTATCAAGTAGCATAATGCTCTAGTACTCATTTATAAAATCTGCATAATTCTTCCAAACATCTGAAGCCCTGTAAAGAAACACATGCTAAATTAAATATATATATATATATATATATATATATATATATATATATATATATATATATATTGCTCTAAATTCAAGCACTCTTTTACATGCTGCAATATATTTAAGTGGGTGAAGTGCTATTTGTGGTTAGTATTTGCCTAAAAATACTAGAAATGGAAACAAATATACACATACAGGGAATTCCCTTGAATAAATGATACATTTGCCCTATATTACAACATGCACTATACTTTTGGTACATTGCTTTTTCTAATTGGATCCAGATAGATTATCTTCCATAGTTGAACCATTCACTTATTCACAAAGAGGTATAAAATTCAGGAAATTTTATCTACTCTGTAGCGAAGATGTATTTTCTTCTTTTAAATTATTTTGTTTTTCGGGATTCAAAAGCTCATTTTATTCAATTCATACTGATGTTGTGATATAATGTTTTTTGGCACAATGTTTGGAGCAAAAGTTCTTAAATTTAATAATCACTACTAACTGCACTCATGCATTTTCCTCTAATGATATTAGTGGACAAATTTATATTGTTTGCCGTTATGCGTATCTTTTAAAAACGTATCTTTGAAAATGACTCTAGCGCCCTGAGCAGCATGTAAAACAAACATTAAATGCCTCACTCCTCTTTCTCAGACTTATGCCTTATCATCTTTCTTGCCACGAGTTTTGGTAATCCTTTTTCATTTTATCATTTTGCTTTTTTGTTTTCTTAATGATATAAGACAACATCAACAAAGCAAAAGTTGGGGGCAGGGCATAAAAAAGCTCCATCAGCATTGCTTTATTTTCCCCCCAATTTCTCTGCTACCTCTATTTAAAACATACAATATGCAATCTCATTGCCTTTGACCTTATTGGTTTCCCTTTCAAACAGGCACTAATAATTAATACAGAGCCATTGAGTGATGCGAATATATTCTCCGCTGTATTGTTGAACATGCTAAATAATTTAAAATGCCAGAAGACTCTCTAATGCTTTGTGGGGGAGGTAAAAATTATACCCATTTGGAGGGGTCAGGGGGTTGGGGGGGGTCTTTGCTTTTTTGTTTCTATTGAATGTGTTTCGGCTGTACAGCTGGAAAGGGCATTCCTATAGGACTTTAAAGGCAAAGTAGAAAAATGACATAAAAGCTTTGCTTGGATTTGATTGATGCACTCTCATATTTGAAGTTCACTCAGAGCTTTGTGCTAGAAGGCCTGGGTCACTCTATCCAGTGCTCTAATGAGACTGTGTGTGAACACTTCCAGCTTTGTAGGCCTTGCTTTAATCAGAGATTGGAAAACACTCCTGACTGATAGGCTCCAGAATCAGATCTAAACAGAAAATAACATGCTCGATTTGGCCTCTGAAGGTGGGTTGAGCAAATCTTTGTGATGTATTGGAGCATTTGCTGAGTGCAAGTGCACGTGGGGTGGTTCCTATTTCTGTCGGCAAATACAAATTTTTCACTCAGCAGGCATAATCAGAGCTAACTCAAGAGGAGAAATAACAAAAACTCAACAGCCCTTAGCAACTCAGCATGGCATAGAGGGATTTAAGACTTTAGCATTTTATCTCCATCAGTATGAAAATGTATGAGGAAATTTGAACTTTGAAAGTGCAAATAAACACATTTAACACTTTGCAAGCCACTGATTTCACTGTGTCTTTTGCTGGGCACCTTCATTTCTTTCTTTATCATTTTCACTTAAGGTTTTCAAATTTCATAAAACTTGCTCCTTAATTTGCACCATTTAACCAAGTGAGCTCACTTGGATGAGCTGAGGATAATGTGAGTACAAGCTCCCAATGGTTTACTAGTGTAAAACGATATTCCAAAGTTAAAAGTTTTGTGCAGGATGACAAAAGATAGTGTGCTGATAGTCAAACATTAATCTTATTTTTTATGAGACTAGAAATCCCTAATACCATTCATGGAGACCCGAGTTAGAGAAACTTTTGCATCTTACTTTTCATAACTTTTAAAACATAATGCAATCATGAGAATAACCAATAAAGGTTATGTAACCAAAGGTTTATTTTCACCAGTTACACAAAGCATACATACTTAGTGCCTTGTTCACACAATTTTTACGTAATTTCATTATCTTAGGATTTTCTTATCTTTATCAATATCATTTTCAGGACCAGTTGAATGTCAAAATATATCATGTCACCATTTGATATTGAACCCTATGTCATTTTATAATGTCTGAAAATATGAGGTTCACCCTGGAATACTGTATGCCCATATTGCCCAAGAATCTATGATCCTAAAGTCCTATTAGTAGGGTAACCATGTGTTTTATCATCCAAACCTAGGCTTAAGAGACTTGAAAATCTTAAGTGAAAATGATTGAGAAAGAAATGAAGGTGCCCAGCAAAAGACCCAGTGAAATCAGTGGCTTGCAAAGTGTTAAATGTGTTTAAGAACAAAATGGTACTATTATTAATAAAACCAAGAAACAGGAATAATGTGAAATAAACTGGAAAAGTATATGGTATCTTACCTATAAGGAACTTTCTTTATAATATAGAAGTTGTCCTAATAAATATTAGAATAATTCCACCACAAGACAAATTTTCTGTATTATATTTTTCATAGCCAGTAGTCTCCACTTAACTTTTTTCCTACCAGCAGTCTAGAGACACTTGGCTCTGTATTTTAGAAATATTTATCAATTAAAATTTCAGATGTAATTGTATTTGAGAATCTTAAAAAATGTCAACAACTGGCCAACTAGCAAGTTCATGGTACACCCCCACCTGCCCATATTCATCTTGATTCCTGGAAGATCTAGGGTGACACAAGTGGTTCAAAGGATATTGATTTTGCTCTGACTTTAGGGCAGTGAAAACATTTTTTAATTCAGAAAAGTATGTATTAGACACCCAAATCAAGAGCAGGAAATTAACAAAATTCCACACTCTAGTCCTGCCCTATGCTCTACTCCTACTTTTTGCTTAAACCACTGGGATGTTTATTATGAAACCAAAGAAACTGCCAGATCAGTGGATTCTGACCTCACTTTTCTTCTCACGGAACCAAAAGCATACAGCTATCAAAACTGTAAATGTCGGGATCAAATGTTCTAGGCAAATATCTACATTCACTATTGCCTGGTTATTCTCATCTTTTCCCCAGGTCAGTTTTTCAGAATGGAGGTGAATTATTTGGTGCTAACTAAATTGTTTCTCTGTCTCTGTCTCTCTTTTTCTCTCTCCAACAATGTTTAAAAATAATAAACCTAGAATAAGGGAATGTTGTAAGCCTATAATTCCCTTGATTTTTATAATTTCATATAAAATTTGCATAAATGTTTATATTTCATAAAATGATAGTTTGTTGAATGAGTCAATAGATAAATAGAACCAAATTAAAAGATTAATGCACATATTTTAATGTATACTTACATAAATAATTATACAAACAGCATTTCTAAATATTATAATATCTCTCCACAAAGTGCTGTTTTTGGTTTCACCCTGTCATTATTAAGACTGGGAAAAAAGTTTATTTGTAAGTTATTGGGTATTTTCTATGTAATTGATCATTTGGCAAGTATTGATGATACTATACAGGCCATAATTTTTCTTATTTTTGGACATTTTTGTCTTACTTAATTTTATAGAAAATATAGCAATTTTCTTTAAACTTGAAAAGTATCGGTAAAAAGTAAAATCGTTAAGAAAAAATTATGTTCCCAGAAAAATGAGAAAAACTGATTGCATGTCAAAGTATCATCATGGTGTTTGAGATTATGGAGAATATTTAGATAAATAAACTTCTATTTATGACACCTTCTTCTTTATGCTATCATTTCCTTATATTTGGGTATATAGTGGATTAGCACATATAAGGAAATTAAATGTAGCATTGAAATAATTTGGTATGATTTGCATACTGCTTATATCTTTGGCTACCACTTCTCCCTTTTCTCTCACATCCAAGCCAAGACTAACCTCTGCCCATTCTACCTTCTAAATAGCTGTCAGCTAGGGCTGCTACTCTCTGTAATCACTGTCACTGTGTTAGTTTAGACTACAATCATCTCTCCTGTATGAACTCCTTGCCTTAAATTTTGTCCCTCTTCATTCCCCACATGGTTGTGAGAAGAAGCTTTCTGAAATGCAAATCTGGTTTGATCATTCTGCTGTTTAAAACCATTCGATAGCTCTCCGTTACTTCTGGATAAAGTCAAACTCATAACATGGCTAACAACTTCCTTTTATATTATGGCCTTTGGGGACTTCACCCCATTCCTCCTCCTTTCTTCTATTGCATTCTCACATTCATTTCTCCTTTAGTAATAGTCTCTTTTTTTTCAAATCCCCTCCTCTTTCTTTCTACATTATTTTTTTCACTCATTCAGGCCAGTTTTACCACTGATCCTGACCATCTTCCAAGATTAATGAAATCTGGGTGAAGGGATTTCCTTCTATATGCAATAGTAACCTTCTCTTGCTTTGTCATACTTGTGGATTTGTTTACCTAAACCTCTACTATGGTATAAGCTTCATAAAATTGCTCACTTTTCTTGCCATGTTCACAAAAATAAGCCAGACTTGAATATAGTGCTTGCTACACAGTAGGTGTTCAATATTTATTTATTGAATCAATAAATCAATGAAGTACATATTGACCTCTGTGAGAACAATTTGCTAATAAAGACATATGCGTTTCCACTGTCAACCACATTTCCTAACACAATTCTATGTAAAGAAACAAACTCGTCATTTGATTTCAAATCTTTAGTAAATATTTTTTATTTTTAATATTTATATTCTTTTTTATATACTTTAAATTCTGGGATACATATGCAGAACGTGCAGGTTTTTTACATAGGTATACATGTGCCATCGTGGTTTGCTGCACCCATCAACTCGTCATCTACATTAGGTATTTCTCCTAATGATATCCCTTCTCTAGACCCCCACCCCCTGACAGGCCCTAATGTGTGATGTTCCCCTCCCTGTGTCCATGTGTTCTCATTGTTCAACTGCCCCTTATGGGTGAGTACATGCGGAGTTTTGTTTTTTATTACTGTTTTAGTTTGCTGAGAATGATGGTTTCCAGCTTCATCCATGTCACTACAAAGGACATGAACTCATCCTTTTTAATGGCTGCATAGTATTCCATGGTGTACATGTGCCACATTTTTTTAATCCAGTCTATCATTGATGGGCGTTTGGGTTGGTTCCAAGTCTTTGCTATTGTGAATAGTGCCACAATAAACATACGTGTGTATGTGTCTTTATAGTACCATGATTTATTATCCATTGAGTATATACCCAGTAATAAGGTCACTGGGTCAAACGTTGACATGGATTCTCATTCTGGATTGGTAATCATTATCAGAGACATTTACACTAATCTATTCTTATAAATAAAAACTGTAGGAAAATTTATTACTTTTTCTTTGTCAAGCAACCATAATACTTAGCTAATTTTCTATTAAACAATTTATAAGAACAGTAATCATTTTGTGTTTTCTCTATTTCATACTTCTAGGTGTCAAACTTATTTATGTGTCTAAAATGATGTTTAGAGACTTAACTAATGACTTGGCTGTAATATTTTCATCTTTGCAATTTTGGCACAATAAAGTTAATGGGAGAAACACATTTAACATAGTAAATGACATGCATAAAATAAACATGCCAGATATCCTTTCTTTCTTTCTTTCTTTCTTTCTTTCTTTCTTTCTTTCTTTCTTCTTTCTTTCTCTCTCTCTCTCTTTCTCTCCTTCCTTCCTTCCTTCCTTCTTTCCTTCTTTCCACCTCCCGGGTTCAAGCGACTTTCCTCCCTCAGTCTCCCGAGTAGCTGGGATTGCAGGCCCATACAACCATGCTCAACTAATTTTTGTATAATTAGTAGAGACAGGGTTTTACCATGTTGGCAAGGCCAGTCTCGAACTCCTGACCTCAGGTGATCCACCAGCCTCAGCCTCCCAAAATGCTGGGATTACAGGCGTGAGCTACCACTCCCAGGAGATAATATTTTGTTTTCTATATTAATTATTTTCATCTTCCAAAAATAAAATGAAAATGGAGAAACTGAAATTGAATAAGAAAAATCTTATCTTACTAAGCATAAAGTTACAATAAGAGAAAAATTCTAAATTTAGGTACATTTAATTTTACAAATTAAAAGAAAAAATGTTTCATGTATTAAAGGAAATAATTGGTCAGAAAGAATTCAAGCACTGCACAGGCCAAGGGACTCAGGAAAAATGTGATTAATGTTGGATATAATTTCTAAGCATATTATGCTTACTCATAGGCCCTGTCCCTTTTCTCTTTCTGTTCTATTTTTGGATCTGACTTAAGGAAGTGAAATGTTCCAGTACAGTTTAATTAATATTCACAGATGATTTAGAAGTTTTTTTTTTTTTTTTTAACAGGCAACCTTTTTTTTTTTTTTTTTTTTTTTTTTTCTGTGATGGGACCAAAATTATTAGTTAGACATTTATTTATTTATTTATTTATTTTTTTGAGACGGAGTCTCCCTCTGTCGCCCAAGCTGGAGTCCAGTGGCGCCCTCTCGGCTCACTGCAAGCTCCGCCTCCCGGATTCAGCTGGGACAACAGGCGCCCGCCACCACACGCGGCTAATTTTTTGTATTTTTAGTAGAGATGGTGTTTCACCGTGTTAGCCAGGATGGTCTCCATCTCCGACCTCGTGATCCGCCCACCTCGGCCTTCCAAAGTGCTGAGATTACAGGCGTGAGCCACTGTGCCCGGCCTAGCTAGACATTTTTATTGCGTGAGCAAAATCGTTCTAGTTCCAGTGATACAAAGGAAACAAACGTTACATTTACTTGGCCAGCTCCTGCTTCTTCCAAATTGCTTAACCCCAAAACTGCATACTCCAAGCTCAAGGTATGTCTCCATTGCTTGGCCCCCTACACAATTTGCAGGTACCTGTGAGCAGAGCATGAAGGATGCATTCGAGGGCCAGTTCAGCAGCTTCAAAATAGGTTTTCATTAGCAGTTCAACAGTTGGCTTCCGTGACACAAACCCTAGAAACTTAGAATAAGTACACTTAATTCACACTTCCTCTGCTCTCTTATTTAGTTATAGAAATAAAAACTGTCGAAGTAATTGTTGCTATCCAGGTCTGTGGGAAATGACTACTAGCTTTTGACTAACCTCTGGGGATTGCACTACTAGACTCAGAAGAAAATTCTAAAGATCTGGTCATCATGGTTCTAAAAAGTCTCTTGGAAAGCAAAGACAAATCCACATTTTTATGTATTGCTGGGGAAAAATTTCATCAAACCACATCATTTTGTTCGTATAATTCAAGCAATTTTAGGTAAAGTCAGGTGATCAGTTATCAGGCCATCTATACAGAGCTCACTTTCTAAAGTCAGGGGATTTCTTACCACTTTTAGTAGTTGGAGTATGACAAAGTTAAAATCATGCTAAACATATTTCTTTAAAAAGTCTTCATTTCCTCTTGTTTTTTTTTTTTGTTTGTTTGTTTTTTTACAGAAATATCTGTTTTCTAACATACTAATAGTACATAGTTTTAAAATGCCACAGACTCTATTAATTTTTAACTAGAAGTTCACGATGTTTCCAAAGAGCAGATTAATTGTGATTGAATTATCTTTTTTAAGGCAAACATTTCTAGTAAATAATATAAACATAATAATTTGGATTGCTCATGTGACTTAGAGAGATAGATTATTTGAAAGAGAAGTTTATATTTGGTAAAGAAGTAGGGGTGAGTGACATCAGAGAAAATCACTGTTGTTTTTCAGTTCTTTGGTTAATCACTTTTAATGCTTTATTTCTTTTTGAAAAGTATAGTTTGTTCTTCTAAATCAATACATCTTATCTAGATGTTATAAGATGATACAGAAAAAAATAGGCTAATAGCAAATGAAAGAACAACTTATATTTCTTATATTTTTCTGTCAAAATTACACTAAATACCTCTACTTAAATATTCTACTGCTTTCAAGGTATGTTCTTTTTTTTTTTTTAATTTAGGCAAATTGTGGAAAGCAATTGGACTATGGTTACAAGGGATGGAAATGTATAATTGGTGTAATAGGATTTATAATTGATAAGCTAGAGAGAAGAGAAACTGAAATAAGTTAATTCCTTTCCAAATAAAGGGATCCCAGTGTTTTTAAACCAAGGGGAAAAAAGCAAAGGTCTGTCTAACTGCCATGTAAACTCATTTTAAATGTCATGTCTTATTACAACCTAATAATCGGAATGCCTATTTTCCCCTGTTGCTTGAGCCATCAAATTTGTCAAAATTTTATGATAATTCATTCCATCATTCCTTAGACATTTAAATGACAGAGAGTCCTAGTCAAGGGGGGAAAGCCTCTGTAAGCCTACTCCTCATGATATAGCTGCCTCCAGAGAGATTTTTTAAATATTCCATATCATGGTATAAGCAGCAGCTAAATTTCTCAATGTCACTGATTTCTTGCCGTTTTGGAAAGTGACAATAAATTGGCTACCTACCATTCTTGACCTTTTGACTTTGGAACCTCTGCTGACCAAATCTTAGCTTGCCTTGTTTAAGTCAGCAGCTCTGGTATCACTCTGATCCTCTCCCAGAGGGTCTGAAGCTTTCACTCACGTTCCTGAACGGGTAAGCTCCCCCTCTAGTGTTCACTGCTCATCAGATTATTCCTCTAACAAATAAGACAGAGAATTGCCTGTTTTTTTTTTTTTTTTTTTTTTGGTTCCCTGTAGAAGGACGGAGCTTGGGCCAACATTTATAACGGTTTAATGACACAAAGAGGAAAAGGTAAGTATAAATCCTACATTAAAAAAAAAAAAAGTTCCTTCCTTTTGATTCCTTTGAAAGCATTGCTACTGTTTGGTTATGAAACTAAGAAATGCTGCTTGTGCTGCCTTGCAGGCAGAATGCATGGCTGAATAGACAGGATGAGTTTGAAAGATATGAGATGATCTCGGAAAAAACAATCCTTTCTGTTGGGAAGCTGGATGTCTGGTTATGAATAAATGACTTTTCACTGGAAGCTGACACTCAGGAACTCTTTATTTGTAGAGCAATTACCAATAGAGGAGCAGGATAGGGGAGGAGGTTGTTCTAGGGAACCCCAGCATGTTTTTCTTCCAGAATTTTAAAAAAGACTAGTAAAAAATGAAATGCCTTCCATTTGTTTTTACAAAGAACCTGTGTAAATAGTCCCCTACACGAAAAGACCCTCACTATATTTGACACAGAACTACAGAAAAAAGTGCAGTAGATATTGGTGGTAGTTTTCAAGTGTGTTGAACTCAAAGGTTAAAAGTTCAACAACTTCATTAAATGTAGTGTTGAAGCCTTAATAAGACATAATCCAGAATTTATCATGCAAATGAAAGTAAGAGAAAGAAAAAGGAAAAAAGAGCAAAAGAAGGAAAAAACAACCTGATACAGTTCTGAGAGGTTATTTTTCACAGTTGGTTACTAAACTAAAATCTAGAAGTTTCATTTATTAATTTTCAACCATGGGCATAATTTTAAACTAAAAAAAAAAAAAAAGTGAAGTGTACACCAGATTCTTCAAAGAAGGCACAAACTTTCTATTTAATTGTTTCAAAGTGTGTTTCAAACAGTTGTGTATGTCTTGAAATAGGTCACATAATTTATTTGAAATTCAGGTTGGAAATAATATGGCCTCATTAAATTACAAATGGTTTTAATCTTCTGAATTTTGGGGAATAAAATAAGCCTTCAACAAAGTTTTTCTTCCTACTGATGATTCTGAAAGTTAGGTTAGTTTTATTCTGGTGTTCTAAGTTAACATATCTTTCTTAATTAAAATAAGGTAAATAAGTATGACCACATAAACAGAAGGGAATAACTTCCTTTTGCCATATTCTGTTTTCATATTCTATCACTGTTGATAGATAGTGATCACTATTCTCATCACTCTCCCTAAGCATGTAATAAGTACCTACAAATTATGCAAACCTACACCCTGTCAGAACTCAACTTACATTTTTAAATGTAATGTTTGTTATGGCATTAAAACTGAATTATTCTGTTTTGGTCTAATAAAGACCTCAAAACATTTTTTAAAGTACAGTAACCCATTCCATAAAAATATTCATTACCTTATCACTGTTATTTTTCTCTTTACTGGGTCTTTTAAAACTAGGTTGCTTGATATGGCAGAAGAAGAATAATGCTTTCAAGTCCTGTAATGTTAGAGTACCTTAACTTTTTCCTGTTTTCAATTTTCTAGGTTCTGTGTTTTATTAAATTCCATTTTGGTGCCCTACTTTAAAGCTGACTTCAGGGTCTTGTTAAAAAGGTCATCATCATTCATGAACTAATGGAACCAGGTGACTAGGACCTATCTTTAATCACAAAGCAGTGGCCCCTTTGAAGGTTCAAAGGATTAATATTGCCTGTATGTCCATTCAGTTTTGAGCTTCTTGGATGACACAACAACACACAGGATTGTCATTTCTACTAGGCTGAGGGATTTCCAGGTGGACATCTGTCTTTTCTGAACTGGACTCAGATCATACATCCTTCTCTCTGAGCAGCTGTTTCACAGGAGTATCCTTCAATCACATGTCTCATGCTAAGACTCACTGTGAGACACACAGTGTGAGTTGGAGGTCAGCACAAATATGAATGCTATCTTCTTTGATTTTATTTTTTTTAGAGGCTGCTCTAAATTACTGGTTCAGGCAAAGTTTAAACCGCTAGAAAAATTTTAAAGTAAATAGATTGCATTTATAATGGGAAAATTGAATTGTATGAAACTTTCATAGCCCACGTTTCTAGTTGTACACATTTCACATAAAAATTTGTAGTAGGAAGGAAGTCATGATTTATATCACTTTGACTAACCTAATTGCTAAAGATTATGCAGCATTGCAAAGGACAGGTAAAGAGACTCCTGTCAATCAAAGTGGTTATAGAAAAACACACAGAAAGAAAAATGACAACAACAAAAATTTAAAACATGAAATACATTTAACTACACAGAACCCTAAAGATCTTTGTAATATAAAGTCATTTATTATAAGATTATAAAATATAAGAATGATAGGGTCTTTAGAGATGACCTCACCTACTTTTCTCATTGGTGAAGCCCCAGGCTCAGGAAAACTTGGAAAAATGGGTTGTTTGTTTAATGTCATATGGTGAAAAAATAGAGAACAAGGCATTCGATCTTGGCTTGTGGGTTTCAGTTGTAGTGCTCTTTATACCAAGGGAGCTTCAGTCATGCTTTCAAGGTAACTATGGGTGCTTTCATAGAAATAGGAAGAAAAATACATCTTTGGGAAGTTTGGAGGAGACGTGAGTTATTTTAGGAGATAGTGCTTTGTTTTTTTTTTGAAATGGAGTCTTGCACTGTCACCCGGGCTGGAGTGCAGTGGCACGATCTTAGCTCACTGCAACCTCTGCCTCCCAGGTTCAAGCGATTCTCATGCCTCAGCCTCCTGAGTAGCTGGGATTACAGACACCCGCCACTGGAGTTTCACTCTGTTGGCCAGGCTGGTCTCGAATGCCTGACCTTGTGATCCACCTGCCTCAGCCTCCCAAAGTGCTGGGATTACGAGTGTGAACCACCATGCCCAGCCGAAATTAATAAACACAATTTTTATAAACGTTGAAAAGTGGCCATGTGGGCTTATTTTTCAGAATAAATTATGCATTCATTGGTTAATCGACAACAATTCCAATGATTATGAGACGAGAGTAGGTGGTTAATGGCTTTTAAATTATAACAGCAAATTAAAAAAATTTTTTAAGTAGGTGCACTATTTTCTTTGTTAACCCTATCATCCTAAGTGGGAAGGATAAATTAACGTCTTGCTTTATCTTTGTTATGAACTAAGTGTTTGTTCCCCCTCCCCCCCAAATTTCATATCTTGAAATATAATCCCCAAAGTGATGATTTTTGGAGGTAGGGCCTATGGGAAGTGATTAGGTCATGAGGGTGGAGACCTCATGAATGGAATTAGTGCCCTTAGAAAAAGACGCCAGAGAACTAGCAGAGGGTTTTAAGGAGAAGTTGGTTTTCTGCAGCGTGGAAGATGGCCCTCACTGCCAGATGATGTTGGCACTTGATCTCAGATTTCCAAATTCCAGAACTGTGAGAAATAAATGCTTGTTGTTTAAACTACTCAGCCAAGGGTAATTTGTTATAGTAACCTGAACTAACTAAGACAGCCTTTCTGAGACAGCCTCTCAAATCCAGTTTTCAGATTTCTAAAGTGATTAATGAGGTCCTACATCCTACCAGGAAAGTTAGGTAAAGTAACTGGATTTTAATGTCTTTACAAGCTTAGTTAACAGTGTTAAAGTTGATCTTTTTTAAATCTCACTTAGCATGTGAAAAAGTATGTCTCTTTCTTTGATCTCAGTTGAACTTTTCTGTATTCACCATTTATCCTATCATGTTCCTAACTGTATATCTGTGATCTAATTAAATATTAATCCAATCTATACACATAGATAAAAACCCTGAAACTATATATGCTCACATATAAACAGTAGTTTTATCTTGGTAGAGTGAAATTATACATGTTTTATTTCTAAATTTTTTGCAATGAACATGTATTTCTATCCTAACGTTAAACAATCTTTCTCATATAATGTCATTAAAAAAAGAAATTGACATCTAGTGAAAAGGACAGGAAGAATTAAAAATACATTGTTCATGTTTTTAGCAGTCTCTACCTGTTTTCCCACAAAGTGGGAAGTGAACAATGTATTGTTTTCAAGTATTTTTTGAGTGCCTATAGGCATCTGGCACTGTTTCAGAGTTTGGGATATGTCAGTGAACAAAACAAATGAGAACACTGCTTTCTTGGAGCTTAAATTCTAGTGAGAATCAATTAGAAAACATTAGGAAAACAAGGAAGTTTATAACGGTAAGTCTATAAAAATTGTCCACAAGGAGATTATGGTCAATGGTGTGTGGTAGCAAGGGAAGTCATAAAAATAGGAAAATGTGGAGGAATATTGAATCTCGTTTGAGTACAATTTTGGTGGCTATGTTGATAACAGTTATATAGGAAAAAGTCTGAATTTAGCCAAAGGAAACTGGTCATAAGGAATACAGATGACACTTTTGCAGGTTTGAAATCATGAAGGAAATAAAGAGGAAAACCTTTACCTGTAGGGAGCAGAGGCTTCAAAATATGGTTCGTTGCTCTCATTGTGCTGCTGAACTATTTACATGAACTAAATAAGAAACAAGAGTATTATTTGTGTTTATACTTAAAATTCATGACTTGCAGGTTGTTGTTTAGTATAGGACCAAAGAACACATACATTAATCATGAATTAAATTGCTTGAATCAACATTAATTCATGGAAAGTATTAGTCCACATGATAAAAGCATTATTGTGAGCATGTTAGAATTTCATCATTTTGAACATCCTGCCTTACTTCTCTTTACTTTTTAAAAATTCAATTCATTAATTGTCTCCATTTGGAGATTTACTTACTTTTTCTTTCCTTACTCCAGTCTCTGTTAGGAGCATAATTCTGTGCCACATTTAGTTAGATGCTAGTCCTTCATACATTCTGATTCAATTGTAAGTTTTCTTATCCTATTTTGCCAGAGAATGCTTAAGAGCAATGATTAAACCTTTTTCTTTTCTGCATCTACATCTCTATTCTCAGTGCCATAACCTTCCACTCATGAATAAATAAAATCATTGTTGTAAAGATGGAATGAAAGAAAACTTGAGCTTCCTAGTCTTCATTCTACAGCTTGATAATTATTTTACAGCTAGAGCAATAAATTTTCCATGATTGTAAATATTTTTTCAAGGCGAAAAGATGTATTCTAAATTAGAGCCACATATGGAAATTAGGAGTCTTGCCTCCAACTCTAAACTCATGCAATTGTAAAATCCCTTTGGTCTAGAATGCCAATATCATATCTGTTTTAGAAAGTGTCTCTCCAAAAGAGATATGATATTGGCATTTTCTAGCAAAGGGGTTTTACAATTGCGTAAGTTTAGAATTGGAGGAGGCAAGAATCCTAATTTCCATATGTGGCTCTAATTTAGAATACATCTTTTCGCCTTGAAAAAACGTTTCTCCAGCCAGGCACGGAGACTCATGCCTGTAATCCCAGCACTTTGGGAGGCCGAGGTGGGCAGATCACAAGGTCAGGAGTTCAAGACCAGCCTAGCCAACATAGTGAAACCCCGTCTCTACTAAAAAAAAAAACAAAAATTAGCTGAGCATGGTGGCGTGCTCCTGTAATCCTAGTTACTCCGGAGGCTGAGGCAGGAGAATCGCTTGAACCTTGGAGACAGAGGTTGCAGTGAGCTGAGATCGCACCACTGCACTCCAGCCTGGGCGGCAGTGCAAGACTCTGCCTCCAAAAAAAGAAAGAAAGAAAGTGTCTCTCCAAATACTCTATGGTACTAACTAAAACATTTAACTCTTACTATATTGTCAGTGCTATATTACCAGTTCGTGTCATTCATTCTTATTTGAGGAACATCCTGGTAACGCAATAGTTACCGAACTTTCTTCTCTTCATGAAACTTACATACTAGGATAGAGGCAGGTGATAATACAAAGAATGTGGTATAAATGCACTGAAAGGAAAGAATAACAGAATATTGGAAGTAGAGAATGCTAGAAAAGGTCAACACTTGAAGCCTTCTTTATGTCATCTGTAAGTTTGACTGTGGTAGTTTGCCACCAAAGCTCTGTCCTTGCTTTTGTAAATTTATTCCCAACAGGCAAGAGTATGCCAAATTTTCTACCTTAATTCTTTACAGAGGTTCAACCCAAGGATATCATGATTGAAGTTCGAGTGTGTCTTCAAGTGTGTGTTAATGTGTCTCACATTGCAGCTGCTTGAGTATTCTGCTGTATGTATCCAAACATATTCTGGTCAATGTGATATGTATTTAAAAATATTACTTTAATAGAAGGTTTTAGTGGGGGAATGCCCAGATAAAACTATTAGATACTTTGAGTAACAAAGGAAATGATGAAGAAAAAATAAAAGGGGTTATAGGAGGTCCCCAAAATGTATTAGAAAAAAATAGGGCAAATGATTGTTACAAAAATTTCCAGCTAGGTATCAGGTAAATTGGCCACACTGAAAACATTATGTTATGTACAAACCTGACCTATTATAAAGGATGCAAAGTGATACTGGTTGTAAATTAGGCATTCTCTTTCCAATAAATTCTATAAACCTTAGTGAGGGAATGTAGTCAATGTCATTTAAGTAAGAATTTAAAAAGAGAACCAACCATGACACGATTATAGAGGCATGGCATTTCAGAGAAGAAATGAATCTTATAAGGACATAGGTAACTATGGATGAAACCAAATGTAAGGAGCTGTTGAGTACAGATCACCTTAGCAGAGAAGATCTGGATAATACTATCTCTATTCAGATTTTAATATAAACTTAGCTCCCTTGTTTATTTCTCTCACACCTCTGTCACTATATGAATGTGAACTTCTAGATTGCTCTCACATACCTCTGAATCACTGTTTAGCGCAGAGTCTGGCATAATAATTCTATTACATATGCTTGCTTGCTGCCTTACTTGCTAAATAAATGAGTGAATGAATGATGAATGAATATATGGCAGATTCTATGCAGACTATGGTAAGTCATGAAACTAAATACAGAGCATCTGACAAAATGACTCAACTTTGGGGGAAAAAATCTCTCTCAAACTTCTACAGGAAAATAAAAAGAATCACAAGTTCAATCTCAATTCTAAGTAAACATAAAGACAAAATTATTGAGTGCAAAGCATGTGCCAAACAGGTTTACTTGTGTTAAGTTGATTCCCATAGCAATCCCCCAAAACAGATATTATCCTTAATGAGAAGAAAAAGTAACCGAGCCTAAGGGAAATTAAATAAATTGCCCAAAGTGACATAGCTAAAACAAAAGAGCTAGATTTGAATGCAACACTAACTGACTGCACAGCCCATGCCCTTTCTACTCTGCCTTTTTCCTGCTATTGAAGCATGATTTAGAAAAGTGGTGTTTGGAAATGCAAGATGTTGTGATATTATTAACACAGAATTTGTAACAACTATGGCAACAAACACTGAACATAATTTAACCTGTACCCTAGACTTTAGGGTAACATTTTAAAAATGTTGAGAGAAAAAGAGTCTGGATTCCATGGCTATTCATTTTAAATTGGAATATGGATTCAGTGTGATAAAGACTCTGAAATATGAAATTACGAGTAACATCACTGAACTGGCTTCTTCTAAATATCCTGGCTTTATCACTTACTGAAGGTATGATGTTGGGGACATGATCTCTCTGAACCTCATTTTTCTAATTTGCAAAATGATGATAACAGCAATACCTTTTATTGTATGTCAATTGGAGGATTACGTGAGACACAATTGTAAAGAAATGCATATTTAGAATAGTGGTAGGCACATAGGAGACAATTAGTGAATGGTAGCTATAATATTGAAGACGAAAAAATGCAAGGAACCAAAGGGTTCCTTCATAAAACAGAATCAGACGAGTTACATAAGAGAAAAAGGGGCAAGTCAAGACAGCATGGGACAAAAGCCAGTAGACCAAATTGGCACCAAAAATTCTCTTTAGGTTGAGGGTTGAAGTAGCGTTCAAAATTTCTTAAGAAGAAAGTTTACCTGGAAAAAGTGAGTACAATTTGGCATGGGTCTGCATAACATAAGTGGTATGGTCTGCATGGCCATACCTTTTCAGTGAATGAAAACATCAGGAATCAAAAAGAAGTTAAAGTATGAGAAAAACTGACTAAAATGTACAGAATTAAATAGAACCAAATGTAAAAGTCCAAATTTAGGGTGCAAAAGTCAGAATAATCTGGAAAAACTCAGCATCAGTTTGTGAACAAATTTATTTAACAATTGATTATAAAATATCTTAAACTCCTTTGTATAATTATCAGTACAGTGTATATTTATTTACCTGTTTGTCTACATGTGTGTAGCATCTCTTCTCTTACTAGGATGTACGTTTCCAGACAGCAGGGAGCTCATGTTTCTTCTCCACAGCTGCCCACAATGTGATTCTCACAATGGCTGGTACATTGTAGGTACTCCATAAATATTTTTCAACAAATATGTTGATTTTAAAATAAATCCCCTTTAGTTAACTTTTGTGGAGTATTTTACTTAATCTGTCTTAGCTGCTGAGTGCTTATCTTCAAAATTGTTATAATTAATGAGACAATGTATGTAAAGTGCTTGGCCTGATGCCTGGCATTTTGCAGCTTTTCATAAATGCTAATTCTACTCTTCCTGCTCAGTTCTTCTGTGTAGAGGATAAATTCCACAGATGGTAGAGGTGTTTCCTGTTATGGAATGACACAAGACTGATCTTTAGATAGCATGCTTCAACAGATTGTCCAATCTTTTACATATCTTATATCTTACAGAAACTCCTGAATTATTGGTACAATAAAAGTTTATACTTACCCCTATATCTAGTAAAATATTAATAAAATTCAAAGAAATTTAATTTTAAATTTCATAAACACTTTTGATCTTTATTACATTTTATAAAGATCTAATCATCTCTGTTTTCAAAAGACTGTATGGCTGAGCTGGGTGAACTTAGATTAAATAGCCATATTACAAGGAATATGGAGAAGCCATTTTTTTCAGTATAAATTTTTTAAGTAAAATTAACATTGAACTCTTGGAGACATCAGTTTTAATACTGATAATTGTGTACTTAGAGTTTCTTGTAGTTAGACAAAAGCACTTCACAGCAGTAGAACAAATCACTAAGGGTTATTTCACTGTTTTTATTTTTTTTACATCAACTCCAAATGAAGACAATTATATTTGAGATATGCATTTAAGAATTGGGTGAATCATAAGGTCAAATGATCCTTAAACTAAATTCAAATGACCATTGAAATCTCTTATAAAAGACATTTGGCTTAGGAAAATTGTTTTCTTTTACTTGAGAGTTGGCATTTATACATTTGCTGCTTTAAAATTACTTCTAAAGATTACATTTGTATTTTAATGGCATTGTTGTGCAAATCTGGCTTAATACACAAAATGAACGTTCTTATAGTGTCCCTGATGGTTCCATCACCATCCGTGAAGAGTGCTGACCATTCTTACAGGTATCTGTACAGTCTGCCCTCTGGTGCCCTAGGCCTGTGCTGCCGGTCGCATTCTCCAGCTCATCAACTATGAAATAAAAAGCAAGTTCTTAGATCAAAAGGAGACTTGATAGAAGGAGCCTGAATTCAATTTCAGAAAATCAAATACTGTCAAAGACTGGTTTTGAAAGAAGGTTTTCTACCATTAAACAAAAAGAAAAAAAAAAAAAAAAAACTATCTTAAAATGCCAGTTGAGCATAGCTCTCATTATCAGGAAAAAGGTATAATATGAAGGAAACATTTTCAGCTTACTATGGTTGATATTCTACAAGAATTATAAATTGATTTTAGATTTTCAGCAACTGATCTATGCATGGAATGCACTTATTAATGAAAGTCATCTTCATTATTTCACATATTCCTTCCTAGGAAAATAAGTTATCACCAAGTTATTTTCTCTTCTCACAGTATGTTTAAAAGTTAAGCAGAGATTCAGATAAAGTCTACTCACTGACTCTTACATGCAAAATTTCTTTTTTAAGCTTGGTGTTCCAAACTCTTCTATAAATATGATGGGAAATAAATTTGAGGAAAGGAAAAGCATATACTAAAACTTTAAAATACAGTTAAGAGTTTATAAGTCACATGATGAAAATTTATTTTATTAATTTTAAAAAGCTGTCAGTCTTTATCAAAAACATTTTTATATTCTAAAATTAATTTTTAAAATATAATAAGTATACAGTCTTATATTAACCTGTAATGATAAAATTCAGGCTACTTAATAATTAATTATAATTAATTGAAAAAGATCACTAAATTTGGAATCCACCAGTTGAAAAGGGGATAACAGCAAACATTTTTGTGGCATTAACAGTTTATAATAAATGACTTTCACACATACAATATTATTTATATCAATAGCGCTCTTTGAAATACATAGCAAAGTTTTTATCTTGTAGAGAAATAATTAGCATTCTTTTAAAAAATAAGCATTGGAGAAACTACAAATCTGAAAATTTTGCATTAATTAAAGTATTATGAATTCATTTGTTAAAGGGAAAGTAGAGTTACAGCTGATTTTAATGATGAGCTATGTTGAATTGCTTGCACAATAGCACACATGTCTTTGATGATACCAACCTCAGAAATAGATCATTTTAAGCAGCAAAGGCAGCAATTATAGAAGGATGTCAGGTTACAAAAACTGAGCAATTAGACAAGAATTTATCAGGGCATGATTCAATGTAGGTATGGTTTTTTTTAATATTAATTTCTGTTATATCTTTTTATAATAAAATATTTTAATCTCTCTCAAGATCTCTCTAGTTTAACTAAATCCTCCCACCAGATATGCAAAATAAAACCATGCTAGTCATTTCGGAATTGTGAAAAAAAAAAGGAGGTAATAGCGTGTTGTGTTCAACTCTACTGCTCCAATTCATTTCAATGAGAATCAGTCAATAAAAAGTCCCTGTTTCAGCAAAGGCGGGAGAAGAAACAAAAGGACTTAATGAAATGATCTGTTTACAAAATGCTAAGTGAGGGTTCTATGAGAAAACAGCATTAAATCCAATTTTGGTTTCCTAATGCAATTTAGGAAGTCTTATATGCTTCCAGTTTTTGCTTGTCTTTTTTTTTGTTGTTGTTGTTTTTTTGTTTTTTTTTTTGTTTTTTTTTTTTTTGGTGAATGGACTGAGGCATGTGGTCTTTTTCCTTTCCTTAACATTATTTTTTTAAAGCTATTTAACTTTCTTTCTCTTCAACTTTGCTACAGTATTTCTAAATAGCCCAGAAAAGATAAATCAATGCCTGAACTGTAACCTTACACTTATATACTTGTTAAATGACTTTTTTTACAGTCTGTTATTGCTAGAAATTGGATTGCTTTTAAACTAATGCTGTCTGGCGGGCAAAAGTGAGTGAAACCACAAAGCCTGGAGGAACACTAATTACTTGTTTTAATTAGCAGCAACTTTCACTAGAGTATAATCTCCCTACAGGCCACTTTTCGGTAGGTGTAGAAAAAAAATCATGTAGGAACAAACTGATAATCTCTTACTTGCCCCTAAATGAGAGCAGAACTCAGATTCTAGTATAGACATATCATTTGTACAAGCCTCTAAACCCTCAGGAAACAGGGCCTACCAGGCTAGGCTACCCAATTCAAAGATCTTTAGCAATCAGTTGTACAATAGAGCCCTTATTTTATGCTGCTACATCATAAAAGTGGTCCTTTTGTTACATTTCCATCCTTAAAAGGGTCTTAATCCCTTTCTTTTCAGACCAGTCTATGGCAAATTCCACTGGGACATCCCATTCGCCACAAGGACTGAAATGACCCACTCCGAAAGCAGCATGTGAAGCTTTGAGCCTTTCTTCCCCCCGCCACTCTCCAGAGAACATTAAATCGTACTTTTCATTCCCCTCACCATAGGGGGAACCCCCTTAATGATGACAGAGAAAGAAAAATTCCATCACACTGTCCTATGATACCATTCTGCTGTCAAGCAGGCGTTTCCCTGGTCAGAGAATCAAACATGGCTTCCAGCAGGTGGATGTTGCTGAAGGTCACAGACAGCAAAATGCAGAGGTTACACATGGAGGAAGCACAGGTTCCCACAGCAAATTAAGTCATCTGTGAAGCCTTCTCATTTCCCAGCGACTAAATTTATGACTGCTTTTAAGGGTCATCATTGCTTGCATGCCCATGCACTTTATTAAAAGTATTTGAGATTTTGTAAGAGCAGCGTTGTCCCAATTAAAAATACATACATGAGCTATGTGTTTAAAGAAAACGGGGAAATTTAAAAATGTGTTTATGTAACTCTTTTATTATTGATTAGGGAGATAAAATCTTAAGTAATTTTAAAACAAAAGTGTAAATAGTAGATTGAATATGAGCATGTTTCTTTTTTTTTTTTTAGAAAATCTTTAATAATGATTTATTACTTATTTCTTTTTTAAAAATTATACTTTAAATTCTAGGGTACATGCACACAACGTGCAGGTTTGTCACATATATATACATGTGCCATGTTGGTGTGCTGCACCCATTAACTCCTCATTTACATTACGTATTTATCCTAATGCTATCCTTCTTCCCTCCCCCGACCCCACAACAGGCCCCGGTGTGTGATGTTCCCCTTCTAAAGTAAAGGTGGTAGTCTGGGAAATAGTAACATTTCCCCTTGATATGAGAAAATTATTTTAACTTTTTACATCAAAGGGCCTGAAAGAAATCCACAGCATTAAAGTTGTATAATGCTGTTATAAATCTTGATTACTATGATATGGATTCCTATAAGGCTTGAAATATGCCTTTTATTAAAACAAATTTAAACTAGCAAGATTTTTATAAAATAAAAATATGGAATAGTAAGTCAGTAATTTTTACTAGATTCAATGACCTGTAATTTAATCCAAATTAAAAATAAAGTTTTCTCATAGGTTTTACCACTATTTAGTTTTCTTATTATTTAATATGTATTTTAACTTATACTGTAGTTTCTTCTCAAATGTTGAGAATGAATAGAATCTATTCAATTTTATATAAATGTCTCAGAGAATTGTGTAGTAAATCTTTGCTACTGTTGACATTTCCAACTGTAAATGGCAATAGCATTGTAAATATTTTTGACCAGATTATGATATTTTTCAAAAAATCAGAAATTCATTGTTTTATTGGTTCTTTTTCTTGTTAATAACTTAGAAGAAGCCTTAATTAAAAACCACACCGCACTCATTTTCAGGTATAACTTTATATATATAACCACATATTCTAGGAAAATATTATATGTACAAATAATTCTATAAGATAATATCATATATACACATTCATTTATCTCACATTCACAGATTTAAAAATTTTAGAATTATAAAAACAAAAACCTAAAAATCAAACTCAAAACCAAACAGCCATTTTATAACACGACAAATATTGGTTCTACCCTTCTTATATTACTCAGGTGGTAATATTTGCTAATATGTGATTATTTGAAATATTAAGATGAAAGAATCCTCTAAATGCTATACTATAACTTTAACTTGTTATTACAGTATATTTCTCTCCAAGAGCTTTATTTTAACTTGCACAAGGGTGTGTTTGGTTATTGTTTTGTAAAAAGTGAAAAATTCACAAAATGTTTATACAAAATTATTAAATCTGTGTCTTGAGATTTGTTTTGTTCTATGGCAGCCTTTGTGGGTAGCTCATGTTTGGGGTCCAGCCTGCTGGAGGGTTAGAAATGCAATGCATGAGATAGCAAAAAGAGACCTGAATCAGAAAAAGTAAACATCTAGAATAAAGGATAGTTGAAAGAGGCTTTGTGAACAAGGGGTGTTGCAGTAGAGAATGGGTTAGGGTGAGGCTGCCCGGGTTCTTTGTTCCTCTTCACAGCGGTGTCTCTGAGAGACATGCATTGTCCCCTGAATGAACTGACCATCTCTCAAACAGGCTAATAGCCACCCCTGTAAGCACATTTAAACTATCAAGCCTAAATATTTAGAGTTATTTAGGGCTCTTTTTTCATTAATTAGTGGCTACCTACCTGCCATTCCTTGATTTTTCTGTACGCTCCATTTCCCTAGTACTTTCTACAAGAAGCATTCTGAAATCCAAGACTAAATGCTATGGCTGAAACTTAATTCTGTTTAATTAAATTTGAAGAAAAACTGTTTATTTTATAAGACTTATGCTGTATAGAGAACATGTGAATCACGTGAGATGCAAACTCACACACGATTTACTCCGACCAACTTTAAATTTATACCAACTTTAAATTTCTAGGCAGAATATCTTTTTTTTTGTATACCATTTTATTATCCTTGCTCTTATGTGGGAAAAGAAAATCCATGTCTGAAGAGGTATCATTCAAAACATATACACTACAGGAGGAGAAAAAAGTTGACCAAATGCGGGTTGGAAAGAGGAAGTATTAAAAAAAGAAAGAAAAAAACATATTTTTTTCCCCACTAAATATCAAGGTACCTGTGTTTTATAATCTTGAAGATTCTCTAGGTAGATGTCTTGATGGGAAATAAAACTTGAATGTCCATGAGGGATTCAACCACAATCTCAAAGTGTCATTTAAATTCCATTATTAACTTTTTCAGTGTTGTGAGTGGTGATTAGCCTCTTAGGGAAACTCTATTAATACAATGAGTGAATTTAATTACTGAAAATCCAAGTGTAGAATATAAGCATATTTTTATCATTATTTGTATTACTATATGTTAATACCTGTGTTATATAACTTACAGCTTATTTGATAAGGTCTCATAGAAATGGTAGATTTTTCTTCTGAGATAACAAGTGATAAATCTTAAAAAGATTTTAGTCATTGACTTCTAAAGCAAACACTTAACTGACACAAAGCACCTTTCCCGATTATGCATTTGGCAAGACTATGTAAGTGCAGATATACTTACTATATTTTAGCAATTTAATTCTTTTGCCTTTGAAGAGCATTTGCTTTTGACTTTAAAATATAAATGCCAAAACAAAGATAATTTTACTCTTGAAAAGATGTGTTAATACAAATATATATTTTAATTATAAAGTAATTTTATCAATATATAATACGGGTTCTGATTACTCAACTGCATTCAATTTATAAAAATTAGTCTAGGTGACCTTTATTATTTGTGCCTTTTTCAGTATGTATGTTTTATTTTAATGAATATCCTATTCAAAATTGTATAGAATTCCCAGAAACACAGAATTTCAGAAATTACTTGGGGAATTACTTATATAGATTTCCCAAAAGGTTATTATTTTTTGAATGGATAACTTTATATTCAGATCTCATCTTGACAAGGTGGAAACATCTTACCACTGCTTTAAGCATCTTTTAAAAGGCTATAAATGATAAACATGAAAAAAACTCTGTAAACCAAATGCGAATTGTAATTATAAAGTATTGTTAAAATGTTATAGGGGATAGCAAGTTGCATGAGACAAGATTGCTGATTTCTAAGATCTCAAAATACAGAAAAAAGTCAGGCATATTCATATCTAAGTGTGCCAATTGCTCTGATTGAAATACAAAGAACCATGAGGTTTATTTGATAAATGCTTACCGTGTGCCAGTTATTGCTCTAAGAGTTTGTTTGTTTGTTTGTTTGTTTGTAGACAAGGTCTCATAGTAGCATGATCATAGCTCACTGCAACCTCAAATATCTGGGCTCAGGTGACTCTCCTGCCTCAGCCTCCTGAGTTGCTGAGACTATAGGTGCAAGCCACCACATCTGGCTAATTTATTTTATTTTCTAGAGACCATCTCACTATGTTGCACAGGCTGATCTCAAACTCCTGGTATTGCTGTTATAAATATACTCCATAGTTCACAAAAATCTGTTCAACTGATGGTTCAGATTTCTGTGCTAAACTTATGGATCGTATTTGCTGTGTTTTATGTTTTATAAAGTACTCATTATTTTCACTTTTATCTCTTGGTTCTTAAAAAAAAACTTTAAAAAGAAGTACTCATTATTGAATATCCATTTATTGAGTGTTTATTCTGCCACATCAAAAGCTTGCACTATGATTATTAGGCACACACAGTCTAGCAGAAAAAATATGGAATCATTGAATATATGATGATAAATCATATAGTAAATATACTTTCATAGTATTCTAGGAGAAGAATAGAATGGTAGATTTGTTCTGACTGACAGATTTAGGAAAGACTTCACATTAAAAGTGTTACTATTTAATCTGAATTGGTGATTAATTTAGATTACAAGATTGACATTTAATCTGGAATTTAGAAATGAATAAGATTTTATGAGTAGACAAGAGAGGGAAAGGGATGCTCTTTCTTGAATGTTTCAGATATCCATAAAAAGATGTATTTACACTCTGTGGAATACGTTTTGCTTTCTTGAACTGTAACTGTTATGGGACAATTTCCCATTATTCTTACATACCCCTTAGGAGTAAGGCTATGACTTCCTTATCCAGAGCTCAATTAGAATAGCAATGACTTCCAATTCTCTTTTATCCAGAGCTCAATTAGCATAGCATTTGAGAATGTGAATACTATTGAGGTTTTAATACATGGTTGCAAATTCTTTGACACTTTTCAATGGAGAGGTAGGGTCAACTTCCCCTCTCTTTCAATCTGGCTGGGTTTTCAACTACTATGAACAATTGAGTATGCTAGAAATGACACTTAGGACTTCCAAAGCTAGTTTGCAACAGGCCATGATATTTCTGTTCTGTTTGCTGAACACTTGTTCTTGGACCCTTGAGCTGCCATATAAAAAGCCTGACCAACCAGAGGCCTCTGTGTTAAAGAAGATCCAGTCACTAAGTCCGGGTGAGCCTTGTCCTCCATCTTCTATTCTCAATCTAGGTGCTACAGCCCGTCCATCAGCTGAATGTTGCCAAATAACAGCCATCCCTGGAACACAGAAAAACGAATTCACCTGGGCAGGCTCCAGCCAAATTCTCGACCCACAGAACATGAGGTATAATAAAGTGGTTGTTGTTTTCAGACACTAATTTATGAGATAATTTATTATATAACAATACAGAGCTGGAAAAAACTGGAACAAATATGTTCATTTTTTTACACATATTGAAATAGTTCACTTTTCACATCCAATTATAATCTTATCCTTCTCATTCCTTCTCTAGATTTATTGAATGAGTGAATATAAGATTGAATTAATAGTACTGTCATGCGCGTCCGTGTGAAGAGACCACCAAACAGGCTTTGTGTGAGCAACACGGCTGTTTATTTCACCTGGGTGCAGGCGGGCTGAGTCCGAAAAAGGAGTCAGCGAAGGGAGATAAGGGTGGGGCCGTTTTATAGGATCTGGATAGGTAAAGGAAAATTACAGTCAAAGAGGGGTTGTTCTCTGGCGGGCAGGAGTGGGGATCACAAGGTGCTCAGTGGGGGAGCTTTTTGAGCCAGAATGAGCCAGGAAAAGGAATTTCACAAGATAATATCATCGCTTAAGGCAAGGACTGGCCATTTTCACTTCTTTTGTGGTGGAATATCATCAGTTAAGGTGAGGCAGGGCATTTGCACTTCTTTTGTGATTCTTCAGTTACTTCAGGCTATCTGGGCATATACATGCAAGTCACATAGAATGTGATGGCTTGCCTTGGGCTCAGAGGCCTGACAAGTACAGGCTTTTATGTTAAATAAATAAGCAAAATAAATATATTATTATAAATTTTGATAAATACTATGAAGTAATCTAAAAGAGTGTTATGAAACACAAATACTAGAAGAATCTAGTGCTCAGGGAAGATTTCACTTCAGAAGTGAAATTTAAGTCAGGCCTGAAAGATGAGAAGGAACAGCCAAGGGAAGGTTGAAAGAGTGAATTTTGTGAGAAGTTCACTTTCCGAGAAGGAGCAGCTATGTGATAAGTCCCTGAAATGAAAAGAGCTTGGAAATTCTAGAATTCATAGGAAAACGAAACAAAACAATCACTACAACTGAAGCAAAATAAGAAAATGAGAGAACAACTCAAAGCAAATTTGGAGATATGGCTCAAGAGCCATATTAAACAGAAAAATTCCTTTTAAAGAGTTTATATTTAATTCCAAATTCAAAGGGAAACTACATAGATGTTTTATAGGAATTAGTCATTATTATTTGTATTTATACAGAAAATATTCATCAGGTCTCATTCTACAAAAATATTATTATATTTATGACAGTAATACAGGCAGATTAACTTTTATTTTAATGTTTATTTCTTTGTGGGAATTAACTTTGAATTTTTACTTGCAAAACCAAAAGCATGTTCTCAGCAGGAAAAATAGTAACATTCTTTTTTTTACAACTTGTCTCCAAATAGTAACTCTCCAAAGAAGTCTCTATAAGCTACAGTGGAATGAGGAGTTAAGTGGAGAAAGGAAAAAGGCTCAAGTAGAATACAGAGTTGAAGTTCTGTCTGTTCCCAGTATTGAAAAAAAGTACATTTCCAACTGTCATAATAAAGACTAAAACAGTACTTCTCATGGCAGTTGTAAGGCGTAAGTGAAATAATCCATATGCTTCATTCATGACATGACGTGTCATATAGTGAAGTTTCAATGAGTGTTATTATTGTTATATTGTTATATATGTAAAAATTTGGCTAGGTGACTTTTCTCCTGAAATGATATTAAGGATGCTTGCAAGTTGGGCTTTCACAAGTTGAGTAGTCCTTGTCAGTAGCACCCATTTATTTAAAGAGGCGAACTCTTCGAAATTACATGGAATACACCTGCCAATTACTGAATAGAGCCCTTGTTTTGAAAACAAGCTAATTAATTTTACAAACAAGCCCAAATTATAAGCCATGATAATAAAAAACTGTCTTAATTTAATTTAATGTAACTTAATTTAGGAGAGCTAAGTAATTAAACATGAGGCCAAAGTACATAAGAAAGCGGCAGCCGTTTATTGCAAATATGCACACACTCTCCGGGGACCTCAGGTATGGGGCCAGGGAAGTCGCGCCAGCGCTCTTGGTGCTCTCCGGCGAGGTTCTCTGGTCCACAAATGCGGGGGCGGAAGAAGTCAGGCCGGCTCCTGCCAGCAGCGGACTTTTATGCATTGGTACTGGAAGGGGGAGGGCAGTGGGTGGGATAAGGGCATGATAGGGGTGTCTCCATAGGTGTGGCCGGGTAAGTTTGGATGTCTTCGGATTGATGTCACCTGGCGCATGATCGGTTGATCTGCATTTTCCCGGGTGCCGGGCTGCATTTTCCCGCGCGTGGGAAAGTTGGTGAGGAAGAACCCGGAAGCAACATGGATTGTGCCTTCTTGTTCACCTTCCTCCATCTTGTCCTTTCTCCCTCACCCAAACAAAAACTATTCCTTAAAATGGGAAGTTTAAAACATTTCTCTTATAGCTCATAGTACAGTGGTATCAATATCACTTGGGATTGCTTCACACAAACCTGGATATTTAATATAATCAAAAAAGACTGAAGTGGTATGGGCTCTTCTTTCTTCTTTATTTTCCCACTTGATCATGCCACAGGTATTTGAATTTGGCCACTTTTCTTTCTCACTCTCTTCCCCCATCTGCAAGCAGATGGCAGAAGTTCTAACTAAGGATTCTCAGAGAGAAAGTAGAGCCATGAGATGAAGGGAGCCTGAGTCCCCAAATCACCATGTCAGAGCTCTTCAGCCAAAAGCTGACATTGAGCTGCTATGTGAGCAAGAAGGAGACATCTTGCCCAGTAAGACATTTATTGAACTTTTTAGATTGTGTTTTACCAGTTGGAGTAAAATGATTAATATGATCACATATTCTCCATCCACTGCAAAAAAATAAACTCTATTCTCTCAAAAAATAAGCGTGTTATTTAAAAAATAAGTCACTGAAAATTACCATCTTTTTCTCTAAAGAAATCTAACTCCTTAGTTGCCTCTTTCTTTCTTTTAACAGTAAGACCATTCTCCCAGTGTCTCAGCCTCAAAATCTTGGTGCTGGTTGTCACTAGCTCCATCTTGCCCCTCATCTGTAGTCACCTACCATCTTTAGTAAAGTCTGAATTCTCAATGATCCTCACATCTAGCCATTCCAGCTGACTTAGCAGTTTAGACTTTTAGCACCTTTCAATGATCATTATGTCAGAAATCTAACCCCAATTTCCTTGGCTCTTAATCCATAGTCAGCATTGTGCCAAGAAATATATTAGTCAGAGTCCAGCCAGGAGAAGAAAACTACACCAGTAATATGAACAGGGTATATATAAAATAAAGAATTGTTAACTAATAAATACAATTAAAAAAGGACTCCAATTCAAGTGAAATAGTAAATGCAGAAAGCAGCTACTGTATCTAAGGCTAAGGGAGAGGGAACAAGAAGAAACTAAGAACTTACAAGAGGAATTCTCTCAACTCAGACTCAGACCTTATGGGAGAAAGTATGACTATCACAGAAACACATGGCCTGCTGATGGTTAAGAAACTTGCTGAAGAAAAAAGTGATCCATAGAGGGGATGGGAAACCTGTGGGGCAGTGTGTCACTCAGCCTTAGGAATGTCCCACTGAGGGACTGAGAGACTTGCTGGAGGGCACAGGCCCGACCTGGTCCCTAAAACAGGCTTACCAAGTGGTCAAGAAAACAGAGGATATGGAAGGGCTGGTCACTAAAGAAAGTCTATTTCTAATATTTGCTTATGTTCCTGCAGACCTCTGTACTAGCAGGTCTAACATGGAGTCACTGGGCAAAGGAGAAAGTTTGACATGGTCCAGCTCTATATAGTATTACAAAGCAGGGAAAGAAGAGTGGATTTTGAACTGAGAAAGAATAACATGATAAGTAGCACAGAAAATGAGAGAAAAACAGCAAAGTCCCCATTTTCCATTAGCTCAGAAACAACTCGAACTGAGATTAAAAAGTAAATATTTGTAATAGATTTAGGTAAGTGCTATGATGGAATATACAAAATGTTCATAGGAGTATAGAGATGGGCACATAATTCAGGTTAAAGAAATAAAAGAATGATTGTGGAAGAGCCAATGCTGAGTTTCAAAGAGTGAGTAGGCATTAGCTAGATGGGAAAGTAATCATGAGGAGAAAGCTTTTCAGATAGAGGAAATAGCAAGGGCAAAGGTTAAGATTTGCCCTTGCTACTTGTTGGGATTGCTCATATGTGAATTGCAAGTTACATAAAGTGCAAAAGTTAGCAAAAAAAAAAAAAAAAAAAAAAAAAAAAAAAGATCTGAGTAGGTAAGTATGGACTAGATCACTTATTTGTCCTGGTTTTGAAAATGTTGTTCTAAGAAGTTTGAATTTTATCCTGAAGACATTGGTGAGCAAATGAAGGATTTGAAAAAGGTAAGTAGAGGGGAGTCAAGATCAGAATTACCATACTGAAAATCCTTTGGCTGTGTGAATTCAATGCCATTTTAGAAGGATTGATCTCTCTGTTTGCTGGTGAAGCCCAAATACTAATACCTTCACCTGGCACATAGCTCAGAATACAAGCTCAGAGACTATTTGTGGAATAAGTGAATAAATGAGAGTTCATTTTAAAGATGGTGACTAACTCTGCTTGAGTTAGAGGTGTTTGAATATTCAATTGTGGAAGTTTAAGAGCCAGATGAAGGCAAATCTCTAGGTCAAAAGAGCATTCTGCAAAGATATTTAGTGTTGGGAATTGCCAAGATATAGACAGGATTTGAAGGCTTGATCCAGATAAATTTATGTAAAGAGAGTGTAAATGGAATGATATAAAAGGAGGCTTATGAAGAACTTTGGAGACATCAGTAGTTAAACAGGAGTAGAGAAAAAGGTGTCAGAAATAAGACTGAAAAATAACCAAAGATTTTTGACAAGAACTTGAGAGAGAGGTAACTTGAAGAAAAAAGAGATTGGGAACTCGATCAAAAAAGAAGTAATTGTCAATAGCTTCAAATGCAGCTTAGGAGTCAAGTAAGAGAAAAACGCAATTTGAATGTATTTTTACTGGCTTTCTCTTCCTAAGCCTATGATATAACCCACGTGTTTCTCTGTCGAGTTTTATTAAAGTCTAGCTCTAATCATTTAACTCCCTCTTTAAAAACTTTCACCAATTCCCCTCAAATCAATTGCCCTTAAGTCCCTTTCAAGAACAATCAACTAGTGCCTATCCTCGAGACTGATGTGACCTCTCCATGCTTTGAATCCCCTTGCATTTCACTGGGATTTATTACATTCAGCTTTTTGTATTAATATATGTGCATTTTTCTTATCACATCGATAATCTCTCTCAACTGGGCTGTGAGTTTCTAACAATAGTTGTGTTAGACTCTTTGTATTTCTGCAGATTTAGTATGATGGTTAAATTTTTTGAATTGTAATGTATTAAGCGCTCATATTCTGAACACTGAGCTAGATTGCTTTTACCAATAATTTTGTTAACATTAAAACATAATCCATTTATAAATATTACCATTTTGCCTACTCAGTGAACTTAAAATACCTTTTCAAATAACTACTAAGTGAAAATCTAGAAATTTAAACCAGTCCCGTATCCCTGGCAAGACTGTAAAATACTTTTGTCACACTGTACCACCTTGGAGAAGGAAGGAAACATATACATATTTATTTTATTAAGTTGGTTTGAATTGATATCAATCTTGCAAATGGTTTCAAACTATGTGGGGCAAATAGTTTACTTCGTCTTATTGCATATTTTTAAATTATATAATTTGGAAAACAATATAGAAAGCAAAGGTAAGGGATACAGTGAGGGAGGGATAATAAGTTGTAGATGACAGAATTAGGATTTGCAATGATACTGACAGATTGAAATGATGTGTTAAAGTAAATGAGATGACATTCGACAGGAAGAATTCTGGAGGATGCATTATTATGGG
This sequence comes from Piliocolobus tephrosceles, assembly GCF_002776525.5. Classification (NCBI taxonomy): domain Eukaryota; kingdom Metazoa; phylum Chordata; class Mammalia; order Primates; family Cercopithecidae; genus Piliocolobus; species Piliocolobus tephrosceles. The sequence goes on along the minus strand of NC_045437.1, from coordinate 89,509,501 downwards.
GGTGGTAAAGAGGTGAAAGAGCAGGTAGGATGGTTTTAAGCAGTTCAGGAGAAAAGGAATGAGGGCTCAAACTCCGTTAATGGAAATGGATGTGAGTGACACAGAGCATTTAGAATCTACATAAACCTTGACAAGTGAATAATGCAAGGATGAGGCAGAAAGAATCAAACAGGGCTTTAAATATTTGAGCCTGTATAACCCAGAAAGGTGAAGACATTGACAGAGACAAAAAAGTGAAGAAATTGGCAGAGAGGTCAGGAGGACCTGGTTTGGGAGTCAAGTAGAAAAAAAGCATAGTTACTTCAACTTTTGGTATGCATGCTATTCAAGTGAAGATAATACCATCTTCTTTTTGAAAATTGAGAAACTGTTGATTCATTTCCACTCTTTATTTTAGGCAAGGTATTCAATCATTCATGATTTTTAGAGCTACATAGTATTGAACAAGTACTTTGTGCCAAAAACAAAGCAGGGTGCTTTATATGTGTTCTTAGTTAATTGTCATAACCTGTCCTGAAAGTCCATTTATAGCTGAGAAAACTGAAACTGACAAATAGAAAAGACAACTTAAGATATCCAAAGACATTTGAAGACATCCAAAGACATTTGTGGAAATCACTAAAACTCAAATTAGATTCATTACCTAATTGCTCTACTTTTTTTTTTGACATTTCTGCCTAATACAAAGGGTTACTTATGCCTTGTTTTCAGCTCACTGGACTTGATGTGTGAATTTGTCTCCCATTTTGTCCTCATTTTGACATTTACTCATATGCTAGATGTACCTTTTTCTGGCCTCCTTGTTTAGGAGGAGCTCTGGCATATGGAAGTAAAATTCTGAGTCTGACCTATCTGGCTGAGTTCAACTGGTCCTACCCCACCCCTGTGTAAGAAGGATCTTGGATCTCATCGCACGGAAGTGTCTTCTTGAAACTCTCCCACTCACTCTGAGCTTTCTAGAATTGTTTGAACTATTTCTTGAAGGTTGTGTGGGAGTTAACTGAGTGAAGAAGATAAGAAAGGTATTGCAGACTGGAGAAACAGTATGTGCAAAGCACCATGCACGAAAGGCACAATAGGTACATGTGACTGTCTTGACGATGTTTGTTATGCTCTTCTCAATATCAAGAGTCTTTACATTGGAGGTTAAAAATAAAGAATAACAGATGGGTAGTTGTGGATTTCACCTCCATCTTCCCAAACCGAGTGATTCTCTCTTTTTGCTCATCTTTGTCTACCGAGGACAGCTAAAGCTGACTTTCTTGTTTTCAATATTATCTCTAAAACTTTATCTCTCCTTTGACGTTCATTTCTTAGAGGTCTATGAAATTCTCTTTTATTTATAAAGATGAGCTCTTCAAAAAATCCATATGATTTCTTTAGATATTCCTTCTTTATTCCCTTAGATATTTATTCTTTATTTACACATAGGTTTAATTTTTGTTTTGTTTATCCTTTTTTCTCTTAAAAATATTTTTGGCGGTGGAAAGGCAAAGGAGGAGGTTCTAGACATCACATCATGCCTATACGTTGCCTGCTTTTTAAATAAATGCTCTAAAAACCTACATGTCTGTCTGAGAATCTCCAATAGACAATTTTTATACTTTTATGAACTCATGGGTAACATGGCAGAAACTGCTGCTTGTGTCTCCCCAGTATTTAATATTTTTCTTTATTTTCTGAGGGAAAAGGCCGCAAATTTTACCAGAACACATAATAAAGACCATATTTTCAGCCTCTTGTAGCAAAGCATGTTCTAGGGCCTAAATTTTGACAAATTTAATGTAAATAGAGATTATGTGTATGCAGAAAGTGTCTTTAAAGGAAGGTGACATAAGCTTCTTTAATGAGGATGAAATGATTGGAGCTTTAGCAGTCATCTTGGACTAGGTTGAAGACGAACACATCAGAAATGCAGTAGTAATAAAGAAGATAAAGACTAATAGCCAGCAATATATTTAGTACTTACTATGTAGCAAGAATGATTCTTCACACTTTATATGTATTAATTTATACATGCTTTGCAACAATCATATAAACTAGGGATCTCAATTTCTTCACCCTAAATAGTACTTAAGAGCAGGAATCATGCAGATGCATTGCCTGGGCCAGCGTTTTGATCCTGCATTATACAATTGGTACTTTATTTAGCAAGTAAGGAGTTAAGAATAGAGTCTGAAAATGAGAAGCACTCGTTAAACATTAGCTACTATTACTTTTGAGTAGTTATTACAAATTACTATCCACAGTTCCAATTAACAATTTTCATTAAAGTAATTTATAGTTAGTGATTATAAATCTATTTACAGATGTAGAAATTGAGGCAGAGGGAGATGAAGTGACTTGCCAAAGATTAAATAACTAGGAAGTGGTGAAGTTGGGCTATCTGTGCTCTTAACCTGTTCTATTCTGAATGAAAAGCTGAAAGGAGCCTGGGACCTGCACTTGGGATCTCGCTACACGAATCCTGGAGAGCTGACCTCTGGACCTTTTAGCAAAGAATGAAATCTTATGCACTAAACTAGTTAATTTGAGTTTTCTGTTGCATGCAGCTAAACTTAATTCTAACTATAAGATGTCTTAATTTCCCCCAAGATTGCTGTCACTGCTAGATCATTAAGCAATTCTTCCTTATATTTCAAAGTGAAATTCAGAGTAACAATTCTTGTTACCCTTTCTATGTTTTGTGAGATAAAATTATTGGCAACACTAGTGAAGAATCTCCCAGGAAGTTTGTTTGAGTTTTAACAGAGTTGGTGTCCCCACAGCTATGTGGATAGATCCAGGCCCCACAGCTGTATCAGCATCTTTCCTAGCCCATTTTATCAGCTGTATTAGGAAATAATCATTCACATTCCCTATAGGTTCAGACATTCAATAGTACACTTCTCTCAGGGCGGCACCAGAGTTCTCTCACTTTTTATTTTCAACCAGTTTTAAGAATATTTTTATGTTTTTTATCATAGGTACCTGACTAGTTTACGTCCAGGGCTTCTTGTTGCTAAACTCATGCCATAAAATTCAGTGTGTTTTGAGAAATCATGGACCTCTTCATTTAACATAAAGGCTTAGTTCTTCACCAATTCTGCTGGGATTATTTCATAAAAATATGATTGGATTTGAGTCTTGCTTTTCAATTTTAGGTGTCAGGTCCTGTTGAAAAATGTTTAGTATAAAATAGCATAAGTAAAAAATAGAGTAAAATAATGAAGAAATTATTAAAATTTAAACTAATAAATTTAGAGGTATAGTGAAATCTATTGCTTTGTATTTGTTCCATCTGATGATGCTATTAGATAATGATCTTTAGCTGTAGCATAGAAATTCATCTATAGCTGTTATAATTTTAGGCAGTTTAAATGATCTAAGCTAGGTATAGAAATTCACATTAGTACATTTTAATAATTTGCTTCTTAATTTTATTTTTATGACTCTTCTCAGAAATGTGAAGCTGGAAAATTCATTATCAGCACTTGAACATGAGGTAAAAATGAAAAAGTACTATTTGGTGTACATTTTATTTCAGAATAACCAAATAGAGTATCTTTTGAAAGCTCATCTGTTTTTTGTTACTGCTTCTTAGGCAGATAACCACAAATATGATTTCATTTAAAGTAGAATCTTCTCAGATATACTCTGAGGTGTAACACTAACACACTAAAGTAAATACCACAAAACATCCTTTGCCTTTGAAACATAACTGCTGTCATAATGACCATGTGCTGGATGTAGGTTTCGAACACCCAGTGACCTCTGACATTTATGACAAATTATGTACCAAAGTGCTAGCGATGCCTTGTTAAAATGAAGCCAGAGGCCTTCAAGTTCTCAACCTCTCTTGTCTTTAAAAGCATGGGTTAAACGGCAGCAAGAGGCAGATTGGACAGAAAACAGACATGGCAAAAGCTAAAAGGAAATAAAATCCTCATCCTCTAGCCTTTGACTTTTGCAGCCAGCTGCACTGCAATGTGCTTTCAACCATTAAACTACCTTAACCTTCGGAAGAACCAAGCCAGTTAAAATTGACTGAAAATTTGCACATCACCACACAAGATTTGATTGATTCTTATTTGAAAATTGCATGGAGGACAGTCACTTACTGTAATACTTTTAACCAACAAAATATGTTTCTCAGTCACCTTTGGTGCACAATGAAATTGATGTCATATAAAAAGCAACGTGAAGAACACTTTTCAAAGTCAGAAAGTTAGTCTTGCTGCGAAACACAGTAGCACCAGTTGAATTTAGGCAGAGCAGGCTAAAGTGTAAATGTTTTTTATAAAATACATTAAAAATTTATGTTTTGGGCCATAATTCCAAACATATACACACTAATTGTATACACATGAGATAAACCAAAGTTTGTATTTAGCATAAAAAATCTGTATTTTTTGTAAAAGTAATTATTTTATTGTTATCTAGTCAGAAAAAAATGATGTAAGGTATGTAGGGAAAGGATGGATTCTATTCTCTTCCCACTAAAAAAAAAAATTACTTGTAGGAAAAGTAGCGGTTCTAAGAATAGAACATCTCGCCTTTTTTTTTTTTTTTTTTTTTGACTTATTCATGTAAAACAGACTGTATGACCCTTGGCATCGAAAATTAGAATCTGAGCAAGAAACCCATGGAAAGAACTAAGGCATTTATTTATGCAATGCAAAAACCTACATCATACCTCCAGGCTTTTCTAAAAAGTAGTTTACCTATATATTTTAATGAGAAAACTTTTGTAACTTTGTTTTGTTGGAGATATCACTGATAGCTTTGAGAACTGCTTTAGATAAAATGTTAGCTTGTTCAAAGGAGAATTCATTAACAAGAAAAATCAACTTATAATTAAGTTTCATACTGTGTATGGGGAGGAAAAGTCAAACCTCAGTCGACAAGTTTGACTTTTCAAATTGGATTAAATGATAAATAAAAGGAATGCTAGAATTACCCCCACAGTCATGATTCTTTTGGGTGTGTATTATAAGCTGTATTTTTCTTATCTTTTGTCTGGACTACTTTTAGAGGGCATGGGCCACACATTTAGATAAGTTTTTACTATTCTCTCTTAATGCAATTTTATGAGGCATGGGTGCCTGTATAAAACATGCACATAAATATATGAATATTTCTATATATGTAGACATATTTTATAATTATAACTTCATAGTGTTTTATTTGGATATTCTAATTGGCATTTCAGAGACAAAATGTGATCTTAGGCAGCTTGTCTGCAATATATTTCCACTTCCTTTCTGCCTTTACATTTCAGCAAATTGTCTTTCATCCAATGCCTTTGTCTACTTTGTCCCTACAAAGACCACTGCCTCTTTTTGCCCCTTTCTCACTACCTATCATCTAAATTGGCATCTGTGATGCAGTCCCCAGGACACATTTTCGGTTTGGATCACACCAATGAGTACAATGGGCCCTTAGAGACTTTCCACGGAATTGTTTGGTAGGACTTTTAGAGATCATATAAAACAGTGATTTTCCACATATAAATTTTTTAAATTAATGGAACCCCTTTTACTTTTCCAAAGATATCTGTGGTTGAAATATAAGTGAGAGTATTAAAGCTCTGATCATTCATCTTGACTTCCTTCTCCATGAAGATCTTTCCAGCTAATGTGGCTTACAAAGAAATCTATGAAAAGAGTTTGAAAAGTCCTAATATAATCCAACTGTACAGACACAAGACTAAATTTACAAGGAGTGAAGGGACTTTGGCTTCTTGTCTGAAATTTTGCCCCTTACTCAACCTCTTTATACTTTAACACCCCTTTCCTGAGACTCCTGCTCTGTCATGATCTCACTGCCTCCTCTTAGATAAAGTCATTGAATACTAGTATGTTGTCATACACTTTTTCTCAGAGTTTTTAAAGAATACTTCCCTGAAATGATGCCATCAGGAAAGAGACATTTTTACCTCTGTCACCTATCAACGTGAGACCATAGCAGGTACCAATTAAATGTTAACATAAGTCATTATTTTCTTCAGAATTGACAAGAATTACTATACAGCCTGAGACTGGCAGAAATAGAACTAAAGTTTGAGCAGTTTTCTAATCTTTATTGTAACAATTTATTATGTGATTTTACTTGAGACACCTTTCCAATAAGACTTGTGAATCAAAATCTTTATGTCAGTACTCAACTCAATAAGATTGAATGAGAATTTCAAATGTAAAATAAAATAAAATAAAATAGATTTATCTATGCTGAAGAAGTTACATTGTACCTTGCTTTGTGGTTAAATTTGTCTGTTAACACTTGTGACTGCCAAAACTATATTTTCTCCTGGGGATTTTGTTTTCCTGCATTAGTATTTTCCAATCTTAGTCTTGGCTGATAAATGAGAATATTCGCCCTACCCTCCTCATCTGCTATAATTGTTGTTTCTTATTCTGTAACAAATGTTCCTCTACCATCCATCCCTAAGACTTTATACCTCTACTGTCTACCCATTGGCTCAATACTATGGAGAAGAAATTTTGGTACCCTAGGACTGTCTGAAATAGAATGGGTTCTTTTTAAAATATAAAAATTCCTTCTTGTTGGTGGGTTCAAGTAGAAGGTGGCTATCCACTATCTGGACAGGAATTTATTCTTCAAGTCAAGAGGCAATTACATGTTTCCACTATTAAATATACCAGTATATTCATATCTATATCCAAAAGCTCTGCCTTTCCCTATTTGTAAGATAAAACTCTGCACTTGCACCCTCATCATATCTCTTATCTATTCAAAGATATCACTCCAGCAGTTCTCCCTCTATCTCCTGCATCTTTACTGTTCCCTTAAACTGTGCAAATGCAATGTAACATCCTCCACCTTTAACACAAATCCTTCCTTTGAACTGTCTTCACTGCCTATCTCTGTCTACTTACCATGCCATTTCTTTTCTCTGCCTTGCAGCAAAACTCCTAGAAATAGATCCTAGAAGCATCTCAATTTCCTCTCTTTTCTTTCCGTTATTTTTTTCTTGAATCAACTCCAGTCAGTCTTTTTGTTATCCTGAAACTGCTTACGGCAAAATCACCTGGATCGTTTATGGGCTGAGCCAGTCTCAGAATTATCTTGTCAAAGAATAGGAGACTGAGGCCTTTGTAATCCCCGTATCCCATCTTCTCTTTACCAAGAATTACCTCTGTGGTCTTTGATTCCATACACCACCACAAGAGCTGAGTGAGCTTTTCCACTTTGTAAGAAATCTGGAGGCAGTAAAGCAGAAAAACTTGGAAGGCTGTTAGCATGTACTGAAACTGTCCACCACAGCTCAGCCGAGCCTAAAAATTGGTCAAGGAGATATGATAGGACACCAAAAGTATCTGCTTAGACCCTTTTTCTGTTTGCTCTTTTTCTCTTTTCATCAAACTTCCTTATCTCCTAACCTTTAAATTAGTGTGGGCCAGGAGTGAATCTTTAGACCTTTTCTCTTTTCTAATTGTATTCACTACTTATGTTACCTTACTCAGCCCAATGACTTCAGAATCATGTTTATGATGTTAAATTCCAATTTTACATTTACATTTTCTTCTGAACTCTAGATCCATATGGAAGGTACCCACTCAAAATCTCTACTGGAGATTAGTTCAAAACCAAACTATTGACATAAATTCACCTTATAACTCAAAAATTTCCCTGCAAGGAATCTACCCAGGAGAAGTAAATACATACTTCTATATGCAGACTTGTACATGAATGTTTAATGTTGCATTATTTCTAATAGTTGCAAACTGGAAACAATCCAGTTAGTGATATATCCATACAATGGAATACAATTCTGCAATTAAAAGGTACGAAGAGTTGATATATGCTATAACATGGGTGAACCTCAAAACATAATACTTAGTAGAAGAAACTAGGCACAAAAGACAATATATTGTAGATTCCATTTACATGGAATACTCAGGAAAGACAAATCTATAGAAACAGAAAGTAATTTTGTGGTTGCTGAGGGGCTGAGGTGGATATACGGAATCACTGCAAATAGGCTAAAATAAATTTTTTAAGCGGGGGTGGAAATATTCTGCAATTAGATTGTATTTGTGGCTGCATGACTCTAAATTTACTAAAAAACATGAAATGCTATTGTTAAAATGGATGAAATTTATGGTAGGGAAAATACACATCAATAAAAATGTTTTAACTCTTGATCTTATGCCTCAATTTTTTTCTTCCTCTAATCTTCTCCATTTCTGGAAATGTCAGCTCTGTTTTCCTAGTTACTTAGGCAATAAATCTTGAAATATTTTTTGACTCTTTTCTTTCTTTTTCATCACAAATCTAATCTGTCACCTCTACTACTGGTAACTTCCTCACTACTTTCTACTGCTACCCTCTCTTCTCCACTACTGCTCTGGCAAGCTACCATCATCTCTTGCCTTGACTGTAACAATAGCCCTCTCACCAGTCTTCATGTGATTATCCTTACCACTTTATTATTTATTTGTCATATAAGCAATTATTCTACTTCTTCATTCAAAATACTTCAGCACAATTCCTTGTCAGAGTAAAATGCAAAGATGTCACCATGTTAAAGTTTCCAGATAAAACACAGGATACCTTGTTAAATATGAATTTCAAGTGAACAACAAATACTTTTTTAACGCCTGTGTGTGATACAATGTGAGGGACATAGATATATTGAAAATATTAGCTGTGTATCTAAAATCCAAATTTAACTGGACACTCTGTGTCCTTATTTCCTAAATCTAGCAAACCTACATCTTAGTCAAAAGGGTACTCCATGATCTGGTCTTCCATTGTCACTCTGGTCTCATTTTCCTCCTCACGCCTCTTAATCAAGCTAACATGGCCTTTTCATTGGTTTTCAGACAGGTGAAGTATATTCTTACTGGAGCACCTTTATACTTGGTCTTCCCTGTACCTGCAAAACTCTTTCCCCAAGTATCAAGTGTAGTTTGTTCTCCCATTTAATTTAGTTTTAGGCTCAAATGTCAGCTATTCATGGAGGTCTTTCCTGATCAACCAATAGAAAATAGCTCCTTCAGTCTACGATTCTCAATGCTCTCATTAAGCATTGTTGATGTTCTTAGTGTTTATTACAAATTAATATATAATTTTTTTGTATGTATCTGGCAGTAAAGGCAGAAAAATTATTTCTTTTTCACTCCTGCATAAGAAAGGACTAGAATAGTACTTGGTAGATAATAAGCGATCAATAAATTTAATCATCTATCCATCCTCCCACCCACCTACGCATCTATCCATCCATTCATTTGTTCATTGATCCATTCAACATTTTTCCTTTTCTAGGTTCTAGGTTTCAAATCACATGTAGTGACACTGTCAATGTATTAAGTCGTGTATTTTTGGAAGGCAAGTGTGAAAAGAAAAGTACGGGTATGGTGAAGCTAACAGAGACGAATTGGCAGACAGAAATAGATGTGTGTCTGTAGACTAATAATGGAATGAGTTGGATAGGAACATGGTTGCATCACTTGTGGTGTTTCCCTGAGTGACAAGCCCACCCACTCAACTGGAGTTCAGGGAAGAGGTCAAGTCAAGAGACAGTATTTGGGACTCATCTGCCTAGGGGTGCTAGTTAAAACTGGCATATGCTGAGCTCGTGTCAGCAGCTGCTCCTACACACTCAGGAACTCTCCATTAACATTTAAACTGACTGTCAAGTCCATAATTTTGTCCTTTCTCCTCCATCAATTACCCTCTTCCTTCTACAATGTTGAAGTCTTCCCTAACCAGTGAACATTTACCATTGTCTGCATAGTTCTCTAGTACGTCCGTTTTTAAAAGGATTTCACTTTACTGTACAGTCTTGCTCCATCTTATTTCTCTTTTCCTTGATTCTTTTACTTCCTAAGCATATTATATCATCTCAACAATTGTATTGAATTTGAATTCCCCAAGGTCACCAATCACAAATCCATTTACATTTTTTCAATATTCATTCCTCTAGACTTCACAGTAGAATCTGAGACCCTTGACCACTACCATTTTCTTTGCATTTTTCGTGCTTTGCTTTTTTTCCAATGTTACTCAACAGTGTTTCATTTTTCTTCCTACTGCCCGTATAGTCTTAGATTTTCTCTAAATCACTCAACTTTTTCCTCTATGTTTTTGTCAATAGATGTGAATACTTGGCCAAGTTCTGTTATTAACTCCCTGTCAATCTTTCTATAGTCTCTTGTCTTTAAAAACTTCATATAGCCTCATGACTTTGAATTTATACACTAGATATAGTCCTCCCTAGCCTACATCACCTGTTTAGTTTTCTTATTCCTCCAGCTCTGATAATACATCACCATCTGCTTATTATGTGTATTTATTTAAATGTACTACAGATATTTAAATTTCATCATATTTAAAATATAACTTAAAAAATGATATATCCTGTCTTCTCAAACAGCTTTTTATGTCACTTAGCAGACAAAGCTCTGACTTACACTTCTTTCCAAAAACTGTTTTTAAATATTTGATAATTAGACAAATATTGTTTTAGATACAGAGAAAGCTGAAAGGTTTTATTTATTTATAAACAAAATGTATTTTAAAAAACATACATAAAAATATACCAAGGTATTTGCCTTTATTATTAGTCAACTTATTCTTACCAGTTTGAGGCTTAAAGTGAAAGTGATACTTCAGAAATCAGGATGGTAAAACTGTGTGTGTGTGTGTGTGTATATATTATGTATATACATTTACATCCATACTCTCATTTTTCTCTTGGTTCCTTTAGCTGTACTAAACATCATATTACCTCCATATATACTAGAATGCTCATCAAATCACACTCTAAACCTGTGTCTCATGCTGTCTTATTCTGTCCAATTCCAAAGACAGCAATTGAGCAGCCAGGTTTGTTGGGGGGACTCTGATTGTTGTATCTGGTCAAAACCAATCTCCCTCATTTCTGGCAATTCTCCTCTGTGTCTTAATATCTAATAACCTCTCCATAGGTAGTGGGATTTCCATGCAATAGAAGTTTGCTACAGTTTTCCATATGTTTCTTTTAAAGTGTTTAGCATTTGTATTTGTTTAAACATTTTCAGATTTCAGAGAACATAAACATGTTGAAAAAATTATTTATAGAACTTTATAAGGAAAGATACAGTTAAGTATGGGATGAGCAAAATTAATTTTTAATCAATAGATATGTTTTAATTCTTAACTATCTAAAATGCAAGTTAGAAATAAATGCATGTTCAATGGATTTATAGTCTGGAGTATGAGAAGAAACCCTGGAATTCTGAAGAGAGATGATGAAAAGGTGAGAAGGGAGTTCCAATTTTTTTTTTTTAAAAGGGCAAAATTAAACAGAAGACATGGAGTATAAAGGGAAGAGGGAAAAGAACAAATTAGGAAAGAAGAGAATTATCAGAGAAATTCACAAATCCACAGATTCATAAGGTCTGACAGTCTCATTGTAGGGCTGTGCTATTACTAAAGCAATACAGTTTTGAATTACAATAAAATAGAAAAAATCGCATAGAAAGAAAAGCATAATGACCAAATACTCAAAAATACTTTAGTGATATAGATAATTCATTTTATTTATGTGAGGGTGAATAAAATAATTTCAAAAAATTGACATGACACGAAATAGTTCTATAGCTGCCTAGATCCTTAGGTGAAGATTTTTATGTGTGAACAAACAGCACATGCAAAGTTAGAAAGAAAACCATTAAGAATGACAGCTAGGGATTTATAGTAGAGTTAGTAGAGGTTAGGTGTTTAATGTTACTTAGGCATAATTTGAAAATTTGATGGAGGTTTCAAAAGAGAGAAACTATATGTCTATGAATACATATTTACCTGTTAGATATTGATATAGTTTAGCTGTGTCCCCAACCAAATCTCATCTTGAATTGTAGTTCCCATAATGTCCACATGTCATGAGAGGGACCTGGTGGGAGGTAATTAAATCATGGGAGTGGTTGCCTCCATGCTATTCTTGTGATAGTGAATGAGTTCTCATGAAATCTGATGGTTTCCTTGAGGGCTTTTTCCGCCTTTGCTCTGCAGTTCTCCTTGCTGCCGCTGTGTGATGAAGGACACGTTTGCTTCCCCTTTCACCATGATTGTAAGTTTCCTGAGGCCTCCTCAGCCATGCTGAACTGTGAGTTAATTAAACCTCTTTCCTTTATAAATTACTCAGTCTCGGGTATGTCTTTATTAGTAGCCTGAGAACAGACTAATACACATATGCATATATTATATAGGTCTAAAACATATGCACATATAATATATGCTTATATATTATATAATTATATCACTATATATCATTTTACATTGTTGGAGAATGGTTATATACTAGAAAATATCCTACATAATTGGTGTCTTGTTAATGCTTATACAATTTATGAAATGTGTTTATTATGATTTTCATTTTAACAATGAGAAAAATAAAATTAAGAGATATTAAGCAACTTCAAGATTGCATAGCGCATGTTAAAAAAAGGTCTCAGTGAGTCATAAACATCATGTTCTTTGTATTATAATATATTGCCTCCCTATAGATATGAATGGAAATGAGGATATAATTTGCATGGATTAAGTGTCTGTATATTTCAAAATGTAGCCTGCAATTATACTTCAAAACACACTGTAAAAGACTGGTTTATTTGAGCTAAAATTTGTGAATCTAGGATTCCACAGTTAAAATGCAAATATTGTTAAACCGCTAACATATAGTTATCTTTGACTATCAAATTTCCTAGCCCACAGTAATCTACCAGATCAATATCTAACAGTGGTAATAAAGAGGGAGGAAGTTATATGGAAAACTCTGGAGTACTGGCCCTACATGGAAGAGGAAGCTCAGAAAAGACTGTTTGCAGGAAGGGCTGTGTGAATATGGAGAGGGCTGGGAGGTGGTGTGGGGTGAAAATAAGGAGGAAGCATTGAGCTCCTTAGCTAAGAGAACAGACCTCAAAATGAAAAAGAAAATGTGAGAGGACCAAAACAACATTTTAAAAATTTCTTTAAGTGCTTTATATTTTATATTTTATTTTAAGACATGAAGCCAAAATTCAAGTTTGTATAACCACCATACTTTATTGATTTGAACATGCATATGTTTTCACATTTTAAACTCTTTGAAATCAGGAGTTTGTATTATATTTTAGCATTATATCATAGGTAAATTGGCAGCATTTTTTATTTCTTAATGGTGGTGCATTTTATAATTAATGGCACCTTAGATTTGATGAAGGATAGTAATAAGGTTCATCTGAGGATCAGAAGAAAATGTGTGTGAGTCTAAGGTCTTCCAGTGATACCCAGCATTACTTCTGGTATAAATGCTATTCTGATCTAAATTTTCTTAGTCTTTAATTACAAGACTATTATCTTTTCTAAGTATGACAGTCAAGTTCTTTGTCTGCACCATTTTCCTATGAAGATAGTAATTGAGAAAATAGTAAAAACATCCCATTTATATAAGCAGTATATATAAAATCTGTGAAGTCCTCATGGCATTTAAAATAGAATATTAAAAATCTCACAGGATTCAAGGCACTTTTAAACAGTTTTGAAAATTTTGCAAGCTGTTTGATTTTTGTTACCTTCTGTAGTCAAAGGAAATATTTTTATTTAAGTAGCTGGTTTGAGATGTAAAGGTTCTGTTCAATCTAAAAGAAAGTCTTTAGTCTAATAAATTGACTACTGTTAAGCTTTGAAAGTAAAGGTCTGAACTGTATGTTTCTAGCTGGATTCTCAGTTTTTGTTTTGTTTTTTAATAAGGCATAGTTTCCTATGCAGTAACATATGGTTTTAATATTTGAGCATTCTCAGCCATTTTCCCCATATGTTTGTTGTAATAAACTAACCAAACATGGCCAAATCCTGCCCTTAGACAAGCATAGAGAATGCTCACTGAGGTCCAGGAAAACAAGCAGACTGCATGCAATAATCCATGGTCCAAAATCAGACTTTTTTTTTTTTTTTTTTACTATTTGCACAATATTGAATGGTATAAATTAATGGTTATTAATATATTTTAGAAGTGACTTGGATTGTAGAGGTTTCTTTAATCTGAGAATGTCCAAGATTAATCTTGACAAAGGAGTTGCTGAATGACTTGGAGAATGTTGTGTGCAAAGATATGCATGTGTTAGGTAGTGGGGTGGGGAGCATCAAATCTAATGTCAGAGTTATCCAAGGCATTATTCATTTATTTTATTCATTCCACAATTTTAGCATTCTTCAAGGCACATAGTATACATCATCTGCTCTCATGGACTTCTATTCTAGAGACATAATATTAATACCAACAGTAAACAAGTAAACTAATAAATAACCCAGGACATTTATGTAAGTAAATCAATCTGATTTAACAGTATATTGTTATTTAAAGTAATAGGAGTATTTTTCGTGTCATTGTTAGAGAAAATTCTTTCTCTGAAGAGGTATTACTTGACCTGAGATCACAAAGGTGAGACCCAAGCATGTGAAATCTGGAGTGAAGGTAACAGCATACTAGAAAAGGGATGGCTCTGAGGCTTGAATGAGCTCATGATTCTGGAGAAAAGTAAGATCAGAAGTACAGGCAGGAGCCAGAACACACAGATTTGTGTAGACCATGTTAAGTTTTATGGATATTAGTCTAAGCATGTGGAAGTGTTTTAAGCAAAAGAGTGATGCAAACTGATTTATTTGCAAATTTATATTTAAATATCTCATTACAGTTGCTTTGTCAAACAAATGACTACAACAACAATAATTTAGAATACTAATGACAGATACAGATACTTTTATTCTTTGTTGGGAATAAAAATTGTGACACTAGCAAAGCCATTTCAAGGATATATGAAAAATCCGGGACATAATTTTGGTCTTCTTGAGGCATAGAATCCTCATCTACATATATACAATCCAAGAAGAAATCTTCCTGTGAGCCTTAAGGGGGAAATTAAGCTACAAAATAAATCTCATGTGAACCTCACATAATTAACGTAAACACACTTACATCTATGAGAATTCTTAGAAAAATTTAAACAAATAGTGTACTAATAGTACCATTGTGACAGGTAAAGATTTTGGAAGTAGGAAAAAGGATATATTTTGAAATTATAAAGTGATTTGCAAAAATTGAAGTTCGGCAGATGTTTATATGGTCTTTCACCAACCTGCTACAATTTCAATTTGTATCAATTTTATTCACTTTAAATGTGACACAGTGACATTCATACATCAATATTAAGGATATTAGGATTATTTGAAAGGTTTTCTTTTCAAAATAGCAAAAGGAAAGTAATTACCCAGTATCTAATCTTCCTGCTTTGGTCCTCTAAGATGATGAGAAAAGTAAAGTCAAAGGAAAATAAATAAGTAAATAAAAGTTTGGAAACATCTAACAAATATTTCCTTATAGATTTATTTTCCAACTATTTTCAGGTTGTTTTTGGTTTTACGGTCTTCACTAAGTTCTACATCACTTTTAAATAGTTCCATATGTTCAATGACATATAGAGTTCATCTCAAACCAGGATTGCCCTTTAAAAGGCTAAATAAATTGGTAGTCTTATACATTGTCAGGTGATTGGATTTTGGAGATTTTAACACAGCATGAATTTTTTTCTTTTTTTTTTTTTTTTTTTTTTTTTTTTTTTTTTTTTTTTTTTTTTTTGATGCTTTTGTATCTCACTCTGTCTCCCAGGCTGGAGTGCAGGGGAGTGATCTCAGCTCACTGCAACCTCTGCCTCCCAGGTTGAAGCAATTCTCCTGCTTCAGCCTCCCAAGTAGCTAGGATGACAGGTGCACGCCACCAAGGGCATGGATTTCTAAAGTAATCTGTGGACATTTCCTACTCATTAGCTGTATTAGTAAGGTAAACTGATTTATACTGTGCTAACACAACAACTCCAAATTTCAGTGGCTCAAAACAAATTTAATTTCCCCTTTATTGTCTATGTGGTTGACAAGAAGATTCTGCTTTTCATAGTCACTTGGGAATCCAGGTGAATGGAGGTTCCATAATTCCTTTTCTGTCATTTTTATTGAGAAAACTTTCATATAATATGAATTCACCTTTTTTTTTTTTTTTTTTGTTTGTTTGTTTGAGACGGGGTCTCGCTCTGTCACCCAGGCTGGAGTGCAGTGGCATGATCTCAGCTCACTGTAAGCTCCGCCTCTCGGGTTCACACCATTCTCCTGCCTCAGCCTCCCGAGTAGCTGGGACTACAGGCGCCTGCCACCACGCCCGTCTAATTTTTTTGTATTTTAAGTAGAGACGGGGTTTCACTGTGTTAGCCAGGATGGTCTCGATCTCCTGACCTCGTGATCTGCCCGTCTCGGCCTCCCAAAGTGCTGGGATTACAGGCGTGAGCCACTGCGCTCAGCCTGAATTCACATTTTTAAACTATACAATTCAGTGGATTTTAGTGTATTTGCAATGGTGTGCAACCATTGCCATTAATTCTTTCACCCTTAAAAGATACATTATATCCTTTAGCAACGACGACCAATTTCCATTCCCCCCTACCCCGTCAAACAAGTCTTTACGTTCTGTCTCTACGGATTTACTTATTCTGAACATTTCATATCAATGGAATTATATAGTAGGTAGTCTTTTGTCACTCACTAATTTATTATAATACCTCCAGGTTTCTTTCATGTTGTAGCATGTTTCAGTACTTCATTAATTTTGTTCAAATAATATTCCATTGCATGGATATACCACATTTTATTTATTCATTAATGAGTTGATGGAGATTTGGATTGTTTCCACTTTTTGCATATTGGAAATAATGCTGCTGCCAGCATTTGCGTACATGTTTTGTGTGCATATTTTGTGTGCATATATGTTTTTATTTCTCTTGGGTATATACGTAGAGAAAAAGAATAGCTGTGACATAGGGTAATTGTGCTTAGCTTTTTGAGGAATTGCCAAACTGTTTTCCACAGCTGCACCATTTTACATTCCCATCTTCAATGATGGTTCTAACTTTACATCCTCACCAACGTTTTTTATTTCTTTCTCTTTTAAAATGACCATCCTTGGAGGTGTTTGGTGGTATCTCACTGTGGCTTTGATTTGCATTTCCCAAATGACTAATGATGTTAAGCATTTTTGTGTTTATTGGCTATTTGCAAATCTTCACCAATTTTATAAGTGCTTCACCAATTTTATAATTGGGCTATTTCTCTCTCTGTTGTAAGAGTTATTTTTATATTTTGGATATTAGACTGTTATCCGATGGATGACTTACAAATATTTTCACTTAATTCTGTGGTCATTTGGCTTTGTTAATATTGTCTTCTGATGCACAAAATTTTTATATTTAGGTAGAAGTCTAATTTATCTATTTTTTCTTTAGTCTATTTTACTTTTGGTGTCATATCTAAGAAATCTTTGCCAGATCAGTAGTCTTGTGGATTTATACCTATTAATTCAAAAATTTTTATAGTATTAGGCCTTACATTTAGGTCTGTGATTTTTTTGAGGTAATTTTTGTTTATTATGTTAGGTTGTCATACAAATTCATTCTTTTGCACAAGAGTATCCAGTTTTTCCAACACCATCTGTTGAAAATTCATTTTTCTTCATTGAATACTTTTGGTACCTTTGTTGAAAAGTAATTAAATATAGATGAATGGGTTCATTTTCTGAATCTCAATTTTATTCCATTGATTTATATGTCTAATCTTATGCCTGCATCACACAGTATTGATTACTGTAGTTTCGCAGTAAGTTTCAAAATATGGAAGTGTGAGTCTTCCAACTATTCTTACTTTTCAAGATTGCCTTGGCTGTCTAGCATCACTTGAATTTCATTATAAATTTTCAGATCACTTGTCCTTTCTGCAAAACAAGGCACTTGGAATTTTGATAAGGATTGCATGGAATCTGTATATCATTTGGGAAGTACTGCCGTCTTGATTAGTAAGCCTTGTAATTTACTAACAAAGGGCATCTTTCTATATGTTTTATAAATTTCAGTGTACAGATCTTGTACTTATTTGGTTGAAGTTTTTCCTAAGTATATTTTTCCTTTTGATGCTATTATAAACAGAATTGGGCTGGGTGCTACGGCTCATACTTGTAATATCAACATTTTGGGAGACCAAAGCAGGAGGATTGCTTGAGACCAGGAGTTCAAGATCAACCTGGGTTCAACCAAAAATTAAAATCCAGCTCGGTGTGGTGGTGTGCATCTATAGTTTCAGCTATTTAGGAAGTTGAGATGGGAGGATTGTTTGAGCCCAGAAGTTCAAAGTTGCAGTAAGTTGTGTTCAAACCACTGCACTCCCACCAGGGCAAGAGCAGGAGATTCTAAGTATTATACTAATAATTGATAAATAGAATTATTTTCTTAATTTTATTTTCAGATTGTTCATTGCTATCACATAGAAGTACATCTAAATTTTGAATATCAATATTGTGTCACATAATTTTGCTGAAGGATTTACAAACAAAAATACATTAATACTGTCTTTTATATATTATATTATTTTATATTTACCTGTGTTGGTTTCTTTACCAGTGTTCATTCCTTCATATAGATTCAAGATATTGTCTATTGTCCTTTTATTTAAGCTTGAAGAACAATTTGTAAGGCACATATGCTAGCAACAAACTCAGTTTTAGTTTATTTGGGAATGTTTAAATTTCTTCATAATTTTTGAAGAAGAGTTTTGCTATGTATAAAATTCTTGATTGACAGTTTTTTTCTTTTGGTTCCTTGAGTATGTTACTCCATTGCCTTCTAGCCTCCATGGTTTCTGATGAGAAATCAGTTCTTAATCTTATTGATAATCCTTTGTATGTGCTGAGTCCCCTTTCTGTTACTGCTCTTAAGATTCTTTCTTTTTGTCTTTAAGAGTTTGATTACGATTTGAGACTCTTTTACAATTTATCCCACTTGAAGTTTGTTAGGCTCCTTGGATGTGTAGATTAATGTTTTTCATCAGTCATTTAAAAAAAATACTCTGTCCCTTTTCTTTCATCTCTGGGACTCACATTATATATAAGTTGCTATGCCTGGTGATGTCCCACAAGTATCTTAACCTCTTTTTGTACTTCTAAAAATTACTTTTTTCTCTCTATTTTTCAGACTGGATAATTTCAATTGACCTATCTTCAAGATCAATGATTTATTCTTCTGCTAGCTTTAATCTGCTATCAAACACCTATAAACAATTTTTCATTTCAATCTTTGTAATTTTTAACTCTAGAATTTCTTTCTCTATGTATTACATATGTGTGTGTGTGTGTATACACACATATGTATGTATGTATATATATTACATCTCTTTTATATTTTTTACTTGGTGAAATGTCATTCTTATACATTTATTAAATTCTTAGACATGGTTTCCTTTGGATCTTTGAAAATATTTAAAATAGCTTATTTAAAGTCTTTGTCTAGTAAATCCAATGCGTGGGTTTTCTTGAGGGACAGTTTCTATTAATTGCTTTTTTCCTGTCTATAAGTCGCACTTTTCTGTTTCTCTGCATGCCTTCTAATTTTTTTGGAGGGGTTGAAAACTGAACATTTTAGTATAATAATATTATGTTGTAACTCTGGGAATAAGATACCTTGCCTGATCTCCCCCTGCCAGGGTTTTTCTAAATTGCTGTAGTACATTTACATTGTACACAGAGTGTTCTCAAGTAGAACCTTATCATTTTTCCCAAACTCTTCATAGCTTCTCATAACATAGAAGTACTCTGTACAAAAGAGTAAATTATTTCTAGTTATTGCTTTACTTTTAGAGGTAGCTTAGTGGTTTTGTGCCTCTAAGAAACTACTTTCTGAAGGTATTCAACTTTGCAACAATAATTTTGTCAAAAGGTAGAAAAAAATATTATTTATATGAAATGATTTATTGGTACCCTATGTAAAATGTGTCATGGTTAACTACACTTTCCTAGGTAAAGGCTATAATTTGGATCCAATTCAGATGGCATCTGGTTGAGGTTTAGAAACAGGTGATTTGACATGGTGGACTGAGTTCGAAGATAGATGCAGAAAGTGTTCTCAGCTCTGACATTGGATTCTTAGAGGAGTTTGGGAGTTTGGTCTCTTTGAGTCAATTTTCTTTTTTATATAATGAACATAGATAATTTCTAACAATCTAAAATTAGAATCTGCAAACCCCCAAATTATCCAGAGTGCTGATTATTGGCCAAATTATGCCTAACAATGTAATTCTCATAGAGTAGAATTCTGTGTTCACAGTGGAGCTTGTTCAATATCTGACCACATCTCAAATTTTATAGCTATTAAAATAGAGTTCTCACATCCCTGTTTTTTTCCTTTCAGGTCTGTATTTCTGACTCTGAAGATCAATGAAAACTGTCTATTTCTTGCTTTCCTCTAAATATCATATTTATTGTGCCCCCTTTCCATGTACATGGCATGTCTTGTTCTTGCACACTGTGATGATTCAGCACTGAAGGAAGAGATAGCTCTTAAGTGATAAGAGGGCTAAATGATCAACCTAGTAGTTATCAGGGATACTGACAAGCCTTTTGTACAATAGAGATCTTCAAAGGGGGCAAAGCAGCAAGATCTGTGAAGCTGATATCTGCAGCTCTAGCAAGACCCTGTCCAACCCCCATCACTACCATCCTGCATCCTCTTTATTCTGTCCCCATACCCTGTGAAGATAGTGTAACAAGAGGTTATTTGAGGGGAAGGATAAAAGCGAAGATGGTGCCTGCTCTAATTTTTCTGTCAAATGCCACTACAGACAGGAAAACACATTCTCTAATGTCTATACCTCCATTCCAGCAGGTTATATCTTTACTTCTCCACTGCCCCCTACCTCCCTAGCTCCATTCTCTACTGTCAGGCCCTGGTGAATGAAGAGAGTAAAACATAGGTACTGCCTGTAAACGTGTAGAGTGATTGAGTAGAGGGATTTTAGTTGAGTCTTCCTTTCTCTCAATTGTCATAGCATGTAATTGTAAGACTTTCTTCATCAACAAGTGAGGACCATGTGCAAGTGGGTAAATCTCCCATTTCTAAAGATTTACAAAAGATGAAATTCCAAATTAATTTTTAATTTAATTTAATTTAATTTTTTCCTAATTTACTAATGGAAAAATAATATTTTCCTTAAGCAAAATAATTCACAAGAACATCAGTTCTGCAGAGAAACCAGTCATTATTTTCATGATCTCTTCAATGTATGTTCTTTCCACTAACGCTTACAGTTCAATATTGCTGTCACAAAGCAACATAAATAATCCTGATGATGAATCTATCAAGAAAGTTCCAAGAGTACAAAAATAAAATCTATTTAATTTAGCAAACTTGACTGGGTGCCGTGCATGCCCTGAGCATAAAGTTAATGTTACTTAAAATCTGTACTTCCTCGTCCTAATAGTTATTGTATAGATGAGCGCTTTATTTATTTATTTAAGAAACTCCAGTCTTCCTAAATAAAGTAAAAAAAAAAATGGCACCTGAGGCTACTTCACAATCAATTGTGCAAACATTCTCATTAAAGCTTTTATGATAGTTTCTGGACTATAAGATACCATGCCCCAGTCCAACTGCCACCGCAGCATGGCTCCAACATATACCAAAGTGACATCTTTAATATTCAACATAATGAAAAGGGCCAAGCTATATATATTAAAGTATGGTGACTTAACACATATTCAGTATAATTTTAGGACTAAGCTACTTTTGCAGATAAAATGAACTTAATAAGAAATATTATATTTTAGTTTTTGTAGAAAACTTTAGGGGCCAAAGCATCTATACAAATTCTTGAGGTATTAACTTTGGTACTGAGGGGTGTGGATGTACTCGTGTCATAATACTTGGGAAAGTTTGTGAAAAAGTGTATAGAGAGAGCACAGACTGATCTATAATCGTACTAAATCAAAAGTTGATGTATTACACAACAGCTGGGAACTACTGCATGCTAATGATGATTGCAAAGGGTTAGTGTGGGCCTCACTTAATGCACAGAAAAGAGTTAATCTTGTAGCCAGGGATGAAAATCCTTCCGTAATTTGATGCTGTGTACACAATGGTCATTAACTGAATATTGTGGTTGTCTGAAATATAGTGAAAAATATGAGAAAAAGTGACAGGATTTTTAAAAAATCTGTTTAGCCCCTGACAAACAAACAAACAAAAATCTTGATCACTCTTGCTATGCCAGGCTTTATAATAATTCTTTCATACATTTTAAAGATAGAAACATTTTTAAAAATCTGTATTTAAGAGACAAGCAAAGGAAAGCAACCAGGCAAAGTTCCCAGAGAAGGAATGTGTAAAGCAGTTTGAGAAAAAGTATAGCATTTAGAAAAGCCTAGGAGAAAGGGGGAGGCAAAGGGAAGAGTATGTTTTGAGAACAATGGAGTCCTTGCAAGTGTCACCTTACACAGAGGTCAAATAAGAGAAAGACTAAACCTTATCCATGTGCAGCCCTGGTGACAGAAATTTTGGTAGAGTAAAGAAAGTGGCAGAAGAGAGGGAAACGGACTTGGCGTAGGTATCTGCTGGATGTCAGCGAGTGAAAGGAGTTGACGCTTGGTGACTTTTATTTTCCTTACTGAGTGGGAGTAAAGGTTATGTCTTGAGGCTGAGGGATTGGGGTTAGGGTAAATGGTTTGGAGAGAGGGGACTGGGTTTGAAACATTTGTTGTGAAGAATGGATGAGAGAGCTGACCAGAAAAATCAAAGAACTTTCAGGTAGCCTTGTGGACCTGATTGGGATTGCAGACCATGACGACAGAGGGTCATAAATGCTTTAGTGGGGCTCCAGGAACTGCTGTGAATTTTCCTGGTTAAACTCTAAGTTTCTGTTGAAGACAAGGACTATATCTTATTTAGCTTGCTGACTTCAGTAGAGAACATAATACCTGAACTCTAATTAACGAGTTACAACTATTTACTATATGAAGAAATATTCATCTATGTGATAAGATGACAGCAGAAATTATTGATTTTTATTCACAGGTATCAGCAGATAAACAAACTTCCTTATTTTCTGATTGTGCCAGCCATATCCCCAAATTCTCACACTGTAGATTTCCCTCCTGGTATCCCTTTCTTTGTGGCCCAATATTTGTTCTGTCACATGACAGCAATCATAGAATGCTATTTATCCACCAAATTAACAACTGAAAAATCTTTACAGTGGAAATTTTTAGTATTATAGCTGTATTAAGAGAAATATCAAAAAAATTTATTTTCTATCACATCAATGTAATATTTCCTAATGGTAAACAATTAGAAATTCAGTTTCAGTTTGTGAAGTCAATATCTTTAATACTAAATAAATGGTATTGGAACTTTATATTAAATATCTTGTGCTGACCCAATGGTGAAATTCTAGGTAGAGTTAATTCACAGCTAAAACTTGAATTAAAATTCTAAACTAATTCTGTTAAAGGAAACCAATGGTTAAGAATGTTATATCTCTCATTGTTTCTGTTTCCTTAATATCTAGTGATAACATTTTATTTTTTCCATTTGTGGTTAGAAGTAAGCAATGATACTTATAAAAAGATAAAAGAAAGAGTGAAGGTTTGTCAGTAGACTAATATGAAGGGATGAATCTGGATACGTGATGGCCTATCTCAGTCAAGCCATAAGACAGCTAGGACCAGGCATATTTCACATCAATTCAGAGTAATCTTTGTGCTTTTTCCATTAATGTTAGCGATATTAACGAATAGAACAGGCTGCTACTCAGGAACATCATATAGTTGATAGTTTTCAAAAGGAGACTATATAGGATGTATGAGAACGTCAAGCCTTCATCCTAAATTGTGCAGACACTAGTCTTCACTTAAAAAGTATGCCAGAAAAAAAATTGCCTGATCACAGTCATGTTTTAAGATCTTTAATGCTTGTCTATGATTAGGGGTAAAATAGCTTTAAAAACTTTTTTTTTTTTTTTTTTTTTTTAGAAATTCTGGCTTTTCTGTGAAGATCAGCCTCTTCCTAAGCTGCATCAACTTCAAATATTCTGCTGGCAGTGTCTGTACAAGAGGCTGCTAGGCTTCAGTCTGCCACAGGCCCTAGGATTCTACAGGGTCTAGAGTCCTATGGTGTATGTCTATTCATTTCAAATGGTTTTCAAAAATAGAAAAATGTGAGAGGATGAATGCTTAATATTAAATAAAAGGGATCTTGTGCTACAAAGCATACATTCTACCTCTGTTGTACAGAATCATAATTTTGCGGTTGAAATTTATATTCTTAATGTAATTTTAAAGTGGAACATAGCTTTTAAAACAGTAAAACAATAAAGGTGGCCATGCATAGCTTACAGATAGCACTGCGCTGATAATGCCTGCACAGAAGGTGTCAGAGTTCTCCATGAACAGGTTACTTTAAAAACCAGTCAAGATACCAAGATAAGTATTAAAACACTTGAACCGTGCTCTGAAAAAATAAAGAGTGAGAGAGAAAGAGAGAGAGTGCGAGAACTATGAGTTTTGCATCAACACT
The DNA here is from genome assembly GCF_002776525.5 of Piliocolobus tephrosceles. Taxonomy (NCBI): domain Eukaryota; kingdom Metazoa; phylum Chordata; class Mammalia; order Primates; family Cercopithecidae; genus Piliocolobus; species Piliocolobus tephrosceles. The sequence continues at coordinate 89,485,100 of NC_045437.1, read as the reverse complement.
CTTGTAATACTGAGACTTAAATTCTCATTTTCTTTCTGCCTGGGTTCTCCAGGCATTCTATGATGTTAATTATATCTTACAACTCCAGAATATCATTAAGAATATGTGAAATCCTCATCTATATTATTTTAAATTTGCATATATTCTTATATATCTTCAGGGCTTGAATAATACCAACAGGTAAAAATAAAAAAGTCAAACAAAAATCTCTTTTATGAATGACCATGATGAAAATGGAATATGTACTTGCTAGTACCGTGTACCCATTTAATAGAATTTGGTGTTTATAACTATAGTCACCATGTGTTTTATTTTCTAACTACAGGATGGAAGGCCGTTAATGGATTTTTGTTTTCAAAAGAGGTATCTTTGCAAATCAAAGAGAGTCAGAGAATGCACATGAAAATTGCAATAACTGATTATCCAGCAGAATATTTGCCTTAAAGGTGAGAGGTGGTTTTGGAAATCAATTACATCATATTTCATCATGCTTTACCTGGGCAATATTTTCAAGTGCATTAAATTCCAATTTAGGTTATTAAGTGTATGACAAATCTGAATATATGTTGTATGTTTCCTCTCATATTTTAAATATTGTATCCAATTACACAAAGAGGCAGATGCAGAATACTTTTATTTTAGGATGAATTATACCATATTGATAAATTAAAATGACATTGCATCTTATTATAATTATTAATAAAACTATTTCTTCAATGGAAAAAATTCCATCATTTTTCTCAAAGGCTTAGGATTTTCCTTACTAAAATACGTCATCAGTCTTTCAGGGAACAACAGCAACAAAAACGACAGAGAAATAGTTTACCCTATAACTTGTACCACTCCCTCCTGCCATACCCCTCCCCTCTTGGCGCCAAAGCAAAAAACACCAAAAAATTATTTGAACTTGCCAGACAGACTTTGCTGTGATTAATTGTCTCACTAGTGTATGTTCCACACTTCATTTTATGATTAAGATTTCTGACTCAAGAAATTGTCAGCAAAAGACAATCTATCAAAGTTTAAATATCAGCAATAAAACAGTACAAGAGATATTCTGTGACTACTTAGAACTGAAAGTATTTTACTGAAAAAGGTTTGTTTTCTTTGGCAGCCTTCCATGACCTCCTACCGTTGACAAAACTAGCAGCCTGTCCTGTTTGAAGTGTAACTGCACGGCAGAAGCTGCGGCTTCAGAGCACTTACAGGATTTATCTCTAAATTAATATTTTCATCGAACACACTCACGATATACCTTACATAATCTTTAAATTATAGGAGAATGTTAGAAGGAGGTTCCGCACATCAGTGACTGAAGTCATGCTAGAGATTTATGAATCTCTCAAGTCGACATTTCTGACTGACCTACAGCACACCAGGGCTGCTATTTCCTTTTCCTAATTCACGATAAGTGCAGCTGCCTCCAAATAAGCCTCCAGAGCCTATTAATGCTCAGTCCATTTCCTTATGGTAAATATGCACATCTTCACTCTCCCTTTGAACATTCAGCTGTGATGACGTTGCATAGAAAATCAGGTTACAACCCTTTTGAGTGTATTTTCACTATAGTGTGGGCACCCCAAAGTCCAACTTACCTCTGGTTCTGATGAAAGGTGCTGCGTTCTCATATATTTTACTTATGAAAAATAGCAAAATCGTTTTTCCCTTACAACATGGGTTTGAAGGTCCTGGACTGCGATTGTGATGCTTACCATTTTTCTGATGTCAGCACCATGGCCAATTAACAAAATTACATAAAGATTGATATGAAGGTAAATGTTAAAGGCACAAAAGGGAAGGAGGGCAAATTATTTAAAATGTCAGAAAAGTCAAGACATTCATCTTCCCTGCTGCAATTTGTTTTTCATTAGTAAAATATACATTGTTTTCTGCTTAGAAAAGTTATTAGTGGCAACACAGTCTGCATGAAGCTTTGTCTCTTCTGAAATGAAGTCTTTGTTTAGACATCGGTGATGGGGGTTTTGTGCCATTGTCTAATCTGTCAGATTAGATGAGCAAGTGTATTTAGGGGTGCAAAGATGTTCAGCCACACCTGCTGTGCAAAGCTGTGAATTCACAACTCTTCTGACTATTAAAATGTGTTATGCTGGGAGCTCTTTTGTTGTAATGGAACTGTTGGTGGTTGTGTATTTGAAGTGGCGCAAGTGTCAGGCCTTATCACCATCATAATAATCACTCCAAAAATAACCTCATATTTTGACCATTTAATGTTAATGTGCAGCAAATTAAAGGCTAAGCACCTAATAGGTTTGAGAACATTAAATTGATTTTACACTCAAATTTTCCTAAGTAAAAACAGAAGTCTATTAATGAAATAATATTCATGGTTCAGAGAAACTATAGTCATTTAAGAGCGTTTTGCAATCATACAGGAAGCAAACAAAGAATGCACACCAAAATATGAAGCCAACATTGTGACAATAAAGTTATCATCAGGAGAATGATGTTAACTTTAGTGCTCTTTAAAGAATGCTAATTATCATTTCTTTATTTGTTGATGTTTGTGTTTTTCATATGACTGTACCATAATATTTTATTCTTCCAACTAAATATTGAATTCTGCCTAAATAGAGATAATGGATAATGATGGATAATGCTCCTGCTTATCCCTGATTAAACAGGCCAGTTTGTTTAAGGTTTCTATTATTTTAATTTGCTAAAATTTAGCTGCTTTTAATACAAAACAAGATGTTAACTGCCTCATTTACTAAGTTCCCATGCAGTTTCTTAAGTGTGCTTTTCTACCTTATTTTTATTTTTGATATTTTCTTGTTTGGAGTGTTGATGTTCTTAAAAGATTTGTTGAGTGTCTAATAAATCCATAGACATTTCATCCTATGAGAACTCAAATTCTTGTTAGTAGAGTGTTTACTATAGAATGGGAAACTATTTTTTTCAATATTAAAAAAATGAAAAAGAAAAGAAAAGAATGCTAAACCAAAGAGCCTCTGTTGTCACTTTCATAACACTAAGCAGCTTGTGGCATGTTTAATAGATCCTAATCTAGAGAGGTCTTTTTCAGGACCTTAGACCTGTATGGCCTCATTAATTCGAATGGTACGTGACAGTTCGGAGGTATCCTAAACCAGCCATTACCTGCATAAACAGGTTGTGATGCCAGTGGGGCACGTACATTGTCCTCAGATCAGAATTCCTCAGACTCGATAGCTATGATTAGAGAAAACCTCGAAAATATAAGAATTCTTTTTCTGTAAGTACTAATGAAATCTGATCACAAGTTATAACCAATTCTCTTCCAAAATAGATTTTTAAATATTTTTAATATTACCCTAGGAGAAAATATTGCAAACCTAACACAAGAAAGATATTGGTTGGAAATATTAAAAGCTATTGGCATCCTTCAACTCTCCAGAAAGTGTCATTTTACCAAGACTCAGGCATATGATTAGGTTGTTCTCAGTTGACAATCATCACGATGCTGAGCCCCAGATTTAATATTGTGTAACATCTGGATTGTCCTGCCGATGTAGCAGGGTGACAGTTTCACACATTCCTTGGAAAGAGGTGTCCACACACTGACAGTTACTCATCGTTCAGAAAAAGGAAAAAAATAAAATGGAAAAAAGATGTTCTTCCTGACTCTTAATTTAGGCTAATCTATGTAAAATACATTATCTAATAACAGCCAGCTATTAGATAATGCCGGAACAGTTTTCTGGCACAATTGCAAATTGCAGCTTTCTGAATTATAGCAAGAAATGTTTACCTGTGATAGAAAAGGCAAAAAGTTTTTACTAAAGGCCAAACTTCACACAGAAAAAGAAAATTAAGAATAATTAAAGATTTGGTTTAATTTAATTAACGTTCTACTAATCTTAAATTACTTCTCTTTTTTACCCTTATATAAGTGCCTTACGAAGACATTAAATCTGAAAATGTTAAATCTGTAAACCTAGTATTTTAATTAAGTCGGTGTCAAATTATTTTTTTTAATCATCACTTGTCTGAAGAAGTCTCCTTGATAGGAGGATTGTTGATCTTAAACCTTTATGGGAAAATAATAAATATTTCATTTTGAGATTTGCTAAAAATTTTCTCCAAATCGTTTATATCCACTTTTGCACTCATTCTCTTTGACAATATTTTCTTTTAATCTTTTCTATTTTCCTCTGAACTCTATGTCCTTGTTTTCAGCTCCGATTTTGATCTGGATAGGCAAAATACTGATGCTTTTTAAAACTTTCCTACACAGACAACATTTAAGGAAAGGCAGATATACAAAGATTGATTTCCATATCCTGAAATTAATGAAAGTCACTGTATACAGTAGGTCCTTAGGAAATAAAATACATTATTTTATGGGCAATATTGAAACAATGTTATGCAGACTTCTTTTGCTCTGCAGTATATCCAGTCCAGCTAAAAAGATTCAATAGTCTGACTTACATTTTTACGTGCTGGATTAGTCTTTATATTTGTTTTGATAGAAAAGCAGGCAACAGCCTATTTCATGGACAATAAATTCAAGATAGTAATGATGAGATAGTATTGCCTCAGCTAAGTGTGCCCAGATTGGAGGGTCACATATTTGACCTCGATCTAGTATGGTCCTTAATGAATCTATATACTTTATTAGAGTTACTGTCTTTTTATGGCCCAAAATAGCTTTGCATGGAAAACTAGCTCATTTTAAGTAGGGTGGGGAGAATCATTTTGCTTCCATCACATCCCTAAAACTTTTCCAAAGGCTTTTAAGTACCTTCTCTAAAATGTCTACCTTCCAGAAAGCTGTTCTTTTCGTTGCCAATTCTGGTTTTCTCTTACAGCCTTCATTACACAGGCAAGATATACTTCTCTATCACCTTTGAAAAAATTCTGATTTCTTAAATAATCAGCAGAATTAGTGAGATGTTGTATTAAAGTGCCAGTCTAGCAGCTATTTCAGAATTTTTCAAAGCTTCCTTGCCTATTCCATTTTATAGAAAAGAATAGAAGAATTGATATTGGCATGTTACCTTGAGATTTGTATAAAAAACAGTAAAAAAATCAGTAGTGAGGATTAGAACTCGGAGTCATTACATGTCTTTCATTTTGATTTTCTTTGCTTCTTTCATTCAATTATTTTTGTTAGTATTCTGTCAGCTTCAAAATAACTGAGATTTTTATGGGTTCAAGTCACAGATATCACCATAAATGTTCCCTTTTGCATGCAATATGCTTTCTTTATTATGCAATGGGCTTTTACAGTCTCTCTGCTTCCATGGTGTAGCTCTCTCCTTATCTGTGCAGAAAACTCCATCTATCTGTCTCTCTGCTTCTCCGACTCCATCGCTCACTTTTAATTCAAGGAAGTGATTTCTTACTTCTTGTCACTCTCCTTCTTTCTCCCACTCACTCTCAATCTATCAGAATTCATTTTCTGTTTCTGTGATTACTCTGGCCTCATGTATCTCTCTCACTCCATTCCTCTTTGAGAAATATGACCAAGAGTTTTCTTTCCTGTTTCTTTTTTTTTCTTTAAATGCATCTCTAGGCAACTCTTTTTTTCCCTCTTTATCTTTTCTTTACTTTTTAGGGCTTGGGGAGCAGATAAAATTAGACAATAAAAATACCAATTCTACAGCACTATGTATACTCCTGAAGAAATAAATATTGGGGGGGGGGGATTTCCTAAAAGTATTAAATGGTAGGCTTCTATGCTATTTAGCTCATTAATAAATACAGTGAAGGTTTTAAATCCAGGATATTTATAGACAGAATGAAGAGCTACTAGGTGTGAGGTACTGTATTTAAACACCAAAAATTAGAATACAAATAGGTTGGTTCTTTACATTTCCAGCTATGTTTCCTATTCTTGGACTCAGGTTTGAATCTACAAAGACCAAAACTATTGGAGTTTTAAGTTTCCTAGTGTTCCACGTCATTCACTTAGAATGCTTTCATATTGTTACTCCTCCATATCTAAAATGGGTTGGTTAGATATTTCTTAATATATGATTTTGAGTGGAGGTATTTATTTCTAAGTTATAGTGCCAGAATAGTTAAGTCATTTTAATAATAATAGGAGTGTCACGTGGAATTTAATAGCTAAAGGAGGATATTTTAAGGCATTACTATTTTCCTCAGCACTTTACAATGAATATAGTATAGGTTAATCAGTTTTTCCTAAGTTTTAAAGGTAAAATAAAACGTAACTTAAACAGGGTTTAGTGCATCTACTCTAGAGCTTCTTTCCTACTGGGATAACAAATAAGGTAAATTTGAAATGATATACCACCCAAACGAACATTTCAGAAATGATTATTTGAACAGATATTTTAATTCCACATAATTCCAATTTTGAAGGGGAAATGATAAGTAACTTTGTCAAATGAACTTTGCCTTTAAAAAGGCCAAAAGCTATTGGCATAGAGATCTCCAAATATTTATGACAATTAAAAAAAAGAAAAAAAAACCTAGGAAACAGAAATTTAGGAGAAAAACAATCCTTAAAGTTTAAACTACATTGAGGACTCTGCAGGAAACTCTACCATCTCTGTAATGCAATTTGTATTATTTTTTTCTTAATGAAATAATAACTCATGCACCCTTCCAATAATTACTAAGTGGGAAACTCTGAATGATAGAAATGTAATTCAAAAGGAAATACATTGATTTTCGTTTGCTTCGTGTAATTGTCACATAAGTAGACCATAAGCTATGATGGAGGCAACCTCCATGGCTTATTGTAAGTGAGCTCACATTTCCATAGTCCATCTTCACCTACCCAGATAAATAGATTGAAATATTTAACATGATGATAAAGCTCAGTTTTTTTCTACCTCTTCTTGACAATAATTCTATAGTTTAATATCCTGTGCATTTTTGCTTGAAGAGGATGAAGCATTATTCTTTTTGAGTGATATTAATCTATTTTGCTATCTTTGCAAGGATACATGATCCAGACCAAACTCTGAACATGTTTGTTTTTTTTTTTTCTTACTATAGAAAAGACAACCTCATAGCTCTTTAAAATATATGAATGAATAATAACTTCTTTCTTTAAATGAACTAATATCTATTTTAATGAAGCTCGGTTTGTAGTGATTTGCTGGCTGAAGTGCTCTTCTTTCTGCCTAATTATGTGCACAGCTTTCAGACAACAGGAGTGTCTTTCACATTAGATAAGAACCTGGGCTTTTATCTCAATCAATAGTCTTTAGCCTTTGAACTCGTGCCAGTGGAAGACCAGTCCGTCACGTTCAGTTCTACCTGACCTCTTTTTCTTCTTGATGCATGCTGCCATTTACAAAAGAAACACACACACACACATGCACACACACATACACACTCAAACGTGCTCAAACACACCCACACACACACCTAAGGTACAAGCAGGCAAAGTGTTTAGATTATTTGTGTGCCTGTGTGTGCATGTGCATGCGCACAAGCATGCGTGGACAGGATCCTTTATAGCTGTAAAGATGTGTGACTGTAATGATGATGTTAAAATTTTCTTGTTTCCTTTCACTGGGCTTTGTGTATCTCAAAGGAGCCCCATATGGTGCTCTTTGTCCGTGTCATTACCTCGTTACAGCCACTGTCTGCCAGCCAAAGGTAGACCGAGCGCTGCAGCTGTAGACAGCGATACAACTGGAATTGTCTAAGGTCAACAGTGCCGTAATTACTTTAAAATGTCAGCGTACAATAAAATACAACAGTTCATCTGGCAGAAAGCAAATTAGCTTTGACCACAGCGTAATTACCCTTTTCTCAGCACCATTAGAAGAGATCAAATCTCCACATTCAGTGTTTGAGGAAAGGCCATCAGAGTACACTCTACCTGACAAGGATGCACATTTGCCATTTTGAGATGTAATTAATTGTCCCTATAATAGAAATTTTTATATTTGACTCTGGAATTGAAATGTGTAATAACCTGGCTTCTTCATTTTAACCATTTTGATGCTGGAAAAAAGTACATGTTTTGCCAAGTACAAGAGGTAGTATCAGTAACACGCAGAACATATTTTTCATTTTGATAACAATTAGCTCTACTGCAGGAGTGATTTTTCTGAAGTGACTTGCACACATACTAAGAATGATAGTGATGTCTAGATCCTACATCAGAGGAAACAAATTAAGAAATTAACATTTTACACTCTTCCTTTCATAGCTTCTTTTTCTTCTTTGCATGTGTATTTCCTGTCTGGCTGGGATAACGTAACCTGAAGTGTCTTTTAGACTTATTAAATTGATTTCCACCACTGATCTTCATCTATACCTCTACCTCACACACGAGGGCAATCTGGGCAAAAGAGTAATCCCCCTCCAATCTCCCACAGGATTAATGTGCCATTATACCAAGAACATCCTCTTTTTTTCAGACACTGATCATTAATGATGAAGGGTACAACTGCACCAATGATACAGTAATTTGATTAACTCAGAAACAAACAGCAAGAAGCTGACCAGTGACAGTCCCTGTAGGGCAAAGTCTTTACTGATTGTTGACTTTCATTAATATTTAAGGGCGCCAAAGATGCTTTAAACTGATTTGAAATGACTTAGGTGTCTGAGCAGCCTTTCTCCTTGTGCCTGGTTGTAGATACAGATGAAACAGCTGTTTTGTATCAGAAAAGCCTTGCACTGCATTTAGGGAATTCCACCGCCATAAAGATGTTTACATTTTCTTGATGTTTCAGTCACTGTGTTGTGGGCTGTTTCATAGTATTTCAAATGAAAGAGTGTTCTCTTGAGTTCAGAAATTTCCCTTTTGAGCACAGATTTCCTGGGGGTAAAACTATCTAGGCAACCAACAAGGAACTTTATAGTTGGTAAGAAAATTCTTAACATGACCACTTTTTATTGAACCATTGCTAGTTTTAATGTGCTAAAGCCAAAACAACAAACATGATTTCTGGCAAAATCACCGTAGCATGTCATTGATCAGTTTATCTCTTCAGAGCAGAAAATTGTAGCACATACTGGGCTTGCTCCCCAGTCCCTGGGTTCCTTTGTTCTTCTTCAATGTATGCACAATTCTTAGATTGTGCCACAATGTAAGAAATAATCATAGCAGAGAAATATTTTAAAAACCAACAAAATGGTCAGATAAAACTCTTCAATGTAATAGAGGTGAACATTTGGGAAGAAAGGAAAATTCTTTCTTTGAGGTCCATCTAGTCCTAGATTAAATCAAGATGCCTGTAAATAATATATTTAATGGATAATTTGTAGAATTCAGGGAAGTAAATATCACATGGTGAGCTTGGAGGGACAAAGTTGGGCTAATACTTTAAAGTTGTCAAGACTAACCAAACTGGGACTTCTGGCTGCCCATGAGCATAAATTAATGACTTGCTGTTACTTCGAAAAAGAAGTAATTTTTTTTTCACCCACTAATTCTTGGAAGAGCCCTTGGCAAGCCAGTTACACCTCATCTGAAACAGTCTGAAGCTTGCATTAGCCCAGAGTTTAAGGCTTTTTACAATCTTATCTAAATTCACCTTTACTCTTACCTTTTCCCAATCCAAACTCCGTATTCCAACTAAACTAACCTTCCTGCAAGTCATGCCCCTCCAGGTAACAATGGGTCTTTCCACTTCATTGCCCCAATGCCTTTTCTTCTGCTTACTACCTCTCCATGATATTTATATTATACTTATTTTTTTCTCACCAGCATGTCTCTAATAAGGCTCTCCTTTTCCATTTCACAATTATTATCTCCTGAATATCTAAAAATTGTATCATCTGTTAAAATAATCCAGCAAGTAGATTATTTTAGTTTTTTTATATTCTTCCTTTTATTTCATTTGCATAAATGTTGTTTTAATAACAAAAAATATTTCTTCATAATGTCAGAAATCATATATTATGATATTACTAGTTGTTGCTTTAATCACTGGTCTGCCTTGACATAACAGAACTTGCAAAATTCCACTTTTATGTGGAATGTAAAGTAGTTGAACTCATATAGGTAGAAAGTAGAATGGTGGTTACCAGAGTTGGAAGGGGTAAAGGTAAGAAGACATCCATCAAAGGATACAAAGTTTTAATTATACAGGAGGAATAAGTTTTTGAGATTTATTGCATAACGTCATGACCACACTATAGTTAATAATAATGTATGTTAAGGTATTTCATATTTCAAAATGGCTAAGATAGTAAATTTCAAATGCTTTCACCACAAAAACATAAGTAGGTGAGGTAAGGGTATGTTAATTAGCTTGTTTTAATTATTCCATATTGTGTAGCTATATCATAATACCATGTTGTGTCCATAAATACATACTATAACAATTTGTCTGTTAAAAATAAATACGTAAAAAGTTTAGAATATTTAGAAAAAATATAAAGGCATCAGTCACTACACAAAACTAGTGAATATGTATTACATATGTTGAAAACGATTCAGAAAAAACAAGATGTGACAGTCTTACACCCAAACACACACTTTCTCAAGTTCATTTTTTTTCCTTTGATTCAGTGGTATAAAATAAATAACTCCAAGTGAAAATGTTGTCTACAAATACTACAAATGACACTAAAACAAAGAAAATGTAAATCAAAGGCTAATATAGCTTGCTATGTTAATATACTTAGTGTCTGAAAAAAATAAAAGCAATTCATAAGGAAATCACAAAATAAATTGATCAAAAGATACTGTAAAGACAAATAGAGATAAATCTTGCAAAAAAAGATTAAAACTAATATTATGTGCACCACTTAGAGTTAACATATTTCTTATAGAATTCAGCCTATATTACAGAAAGGCAAAGAACCTGAATAGAAAACAATATACATCAGTTTTCTACAATCAATTTAGCAGGCAATCATTGCAAAGGCCGCCATTTTATTTAACACTTCCTTTACATTAGTAACCCAAAGAGTTGAAGTTCTATTTTTCATAAAATATTTGTTAAAACTATCAGCTCCCTTGACTTTTTCCTTTAAATACTGACATCTAAAAGCATTTGCTTTTTAAGTAATTGAAGTCATTAAATCTGTTTTCGTTTAAACTTTGAGTAAAATTGGACATGCAAGGACGAGCACTGGGCTTCAGATTAAAAAATAAAGATAGATATTATGAGAGAGTCAAGTTGTTGTAATCTATATATACTTATCTTTTAATTATTTCCACAAAACCCCTAATTTTGAAGCTAAGTAATTCCACAAGAAATGCCTAGAAATTTTAATGTTTTTAGGAGTCAGTTTGTTCACTACTCTCCAAGATAACTATTTCATATCTTTGCTACTCTTGTTAAACCTCAAGCCCTCCACTTCCTCTAATTCTCAGCTGATGACCTTGCTTTTATTCCACTGACAAAAGCAAAACAAAACAAATAAAGTGAGATTTTTGCCTCTGGCCAAGATGAAATAATAGAGACCAGCTTTACTTTCCAGATGCAAATAATTAAGAAACAGGCAAAATATATTTTTTTAAAAAATTTCAAAACAATGTAATGAATTTAGCAGCACAGGACAGTGAGAAACTGGAAATCAGTGAGATAGGCCCTACTATTGACACAGTTTACTGCCTTGAGAGATGGCTAGACTGTGCTACAGGGAGAGAAAACACAAGGGAATCCAGGCAGAAACCAGCATACTCCCTGCACTGAGCAGACAGAGCTGAGAGTCTGGAGAGATTAAGGTAGGTACGTTTTCCAGGCTGTAGTTCCAGAAGAAAAGCGATCTGCATGAGAAGAGAGCCCCAGAGAGCTACAAAAAATATCCAGTATCAATGATGAGAACTTGCATGTGAGGAAACAACCCAAGTCCAGAGAAAGAATCAAACAGAAGGGATTGAAGGAAACCATGGCAAGGATCACACACCTTTGAGAATAATGCCCGATTCCATCAGCTGGACTGGAAAAACTCATAATCCATGGGACACTCCGAAGATGACTCAGGAAGGTCTCAACTTAGTAGTGAGGAATAATTAGCCCTAGACTAAGCACTGTTCTATATCTGCCTTAAAAATTATAATAGAAGATCTAAAAGGGTCAAACTGTTTCTAAGTAACATAATTTTGTTCCAATGTAAAACTCATGAATACTTATAAGAATACAAAATATTCAGCATGCAACAAGGTAAAATGAACAATGTCTAGCATCCAGTAAAAGATTACAAGGCATACAAAGAAGCAGTAAAACAAAGTAAATAATGAATAATCAATTTATCAAAACTAACCCAGAACAGACATAGACATTAGAATGGCAGACAATAATATTTAAACAGGTATTATGATTATTTTATAAGTTTAAGAAAGTTAAGGGGAGGCATGAAGTATATAAAATGACCATTAACCAAACAAGACACCCAAACCAAACTTTTATGAATGAAAGCTAAAATATCTGACATAAAAATTACACTAGATGAGATTAGTGGCAGATCAGACTTTGTAGAAGTTAGAGTTAGTGAAATTGAATAAAAAATAGCAACAGAAACTATCCAAAAGGAAACATACAGAAGAAAACAGTTTTTAAAACTGAAATTGACTTCAGAAAGCTGTGAGACAACTTTAAGTGAGAAAATAAACATGCAATTTGAAACCTTAAAGATGAGTGGGTGGGAGATATTTGAAGATGTTGTGGCTGTAAATTTTTCCAATTTTATGGAAACTGTAAACCTACAGATCTAAAAAGTTTAATGAACCCCAAGCACAAGAAAAGAAATGTAAAGAAAACTATACCAACAAACATGATTAAAAAATTGATCAAAACCAGTGAGAAAGAGAAAATCACAAATGCAGTCAGAAAAAAAGACATATTACCAACAAAGGAACAAAGAATAGGATGACAGCAGATTTTTTGTTGTTGTTGGAAATAATGCAAGCAAGACGCCAGAAAAGCACTATTTTCTAATTACTGAAGGAAAATAAACATTCTGACAACCTAAAATTTTAGACACAGTGAAAATACATTTTCAAAACAAAAGTAAAATAAAAAATTTCAGATGAACAAAGCTAACAGCATTCATCAGCAGCATACTTGTACTCCAAAATAGTAAAGGAAGCCCTTCAGGAAATAAGAAAATAATACCAGATTGAAATAAGGGTCTACACAAAGGAAGGAAGAATATATACAATTCTAACTACGTAAGTAAGTATGTAAGACTTTTTCTCATAAGATTTTTCTTATATTTCTTACTGTCTCATTTTAAAGGTAATGGCTGTTTAAACAATAACAACAATGTATTTTGGGGTATATGGTATCTAAGAGCAACATACATGACAATAAAAGTATGAAGGTCAGGGCCGGGCGCGGTGGCTCAAGCCTGTAATCCCAGCACTTTGGGAGGCCGAGACGGGCGGATCACGAGGTAAGGAGATGGAGACCATCCTGGCTAACACGTTGAAACCCCCTCTCTACTAAAATTACAAAAAAACTAGCCGGGCGAGGTGGCTGGCGCCTGTGGTCCCAGCTACTCCGGAGGCTGAGGCAGGAGAATGGCCTAAACCCAGGAGGCGGAGCTTGCAGTGAGCTGAGCTCCCGCCACTGCACTCCAGCCCGGGGACAGAGCAAGACTCCGTCTCAAAAATAAATAAATAAATAAAAATAAAAATAAATAAATAAATAAATAAAGGATGAAGGTCAGAAGGGGAGAAATGGAAGTACACTGCTGCAAAGTTCTGATACTATATGTAAAGTGACAATATATCATTTGAAGGTAAACTGTAATAAACTAAATATGTATACTCTAAAACCTAAATCAACCATTAAAATAAAAAAACAAGAAGTCACAAAAAATAACCCAACAAAGGAGATTAGTCATAAAAATATTCAATTAATCTAAAATAATGCAGAATGGAAAATCTGTATTTTACTAGTCATAATAAAAACAGTTAAAGTGGCTATATTAATATCAGACAAAGTAGATTTCAGAACAAAAGATATTGTAATGAAAATAAAATAGGTCCTTTCATAATGATAAAAGAGGAAATTAATCAAGATGATAGAAGAATCTTAAAATTTTCTGAACATAATAACAGAACTTTAAACACATGAATTAAAAATGTAGCTGTAAGGTGAAACCAGTAAATCTACAATTTTAGTCAGATTTCAATCTCACTCTTGCAACACCTGATAGGACAGATTGACAGAAAATCGACAAGGAGATAATAATTTGAACAGTATTATCAACCAATATAACCTAATTGACATTCATAAAACATCCCGTCGGCCGGGCACGGTGGCTCAAGCCTGTTATCCCAGCACTTTGGGAGGCCGAGACGGGTGGATCACGAGGTCAGGAGATCGAGACCATCCGGGCTAACACAGGGAAACCCCGTCTCTACTAAAAAAAAATACAAGAAAACTAGCCGGGCGATGTGGCAGGCGCCTGTAGTCCCAGTTACTCAGGAGGCTGAGGCAGGAGAATGGTATAAACCCGGGAGGTGGAGCTTGCAGTGAGCTGAGATCCGGCCACGGCACTCCAGCCTGGGCGACAAAGCGAGACTCCGCCTCAAAAAAAAAAAAAAAAAAAAAAAAAGGAAAAGAAAAGAAAAGAAAAAAGTAAACCTCTTGTTATGTTGTTCAGAGAAAGTAAAAAATAGAGAAGAAACAAATTATCAGTGCCAAGAATGAGAAAGAAGACATTATAGATTTTAAAGGTATTAAAAGGAAAATGAAATAATATAGTGACCAAATTTATTCCTATAAATTTAAAAAATTTGATGAAATAGACAAATTATATGAAAGAAATATTACTTAGGCTCACTCACTAACAAATAGCTTTAATAGCTCTATATATTAAAGAAATAAACTGTGTCTTAAAATGTTTCAAAAATGAAACTCAAGACCCAGATGATTTCACTGGTAAATTCTACCAGAAAGAAAAAAAATACTAATTAGGCAGAAAATATTCTAGAAAATTGTAAAACAGAGAATGCTTTCCAAAATTGCTCTGATATAAAAACCAAAAACATAACAAGAAAGGAAAATTATAGACCAATACTTCTCATGAACATAAATATATCATTCTAAACATAATTTCAACATATATCCAACAATATATTAAAAAGAGAATACATTGTAATCAAGAGGGGTTTATCCCAAGAACATAGAATTCATTTATTATTTAAACATTAAATAATACAATTCACCATATTAACACACTAACAAGAAAAAAATAATCTCAGATGAAGAAAAAGCAGTTGACAAAATTCAGTGTTCACTTATAAAAAACAAACCAACAAACAACTTAATACACTAGGATTGAAAGGGAACTTCTTCAACCTGGCAAATGGCATTTTTAAACTTATAGCTAACAACTTATTTCATGGTGAAAGACTGAATACTTTCCTCATAAGAACAAGAAATGGATCTCCATGCACCCCTTCTGCTCAACATTTTCTGGAAGTGCTAGACAGTGAAGTCAGGCAAGAAAAATAGAAGGTGTTCAGATTGGAATAGAAGTAAAATTGCTTTATTTATAGAGTCATGAGTATCAAAGTAGAAAATTCAATGAAAACTATTAAAAAAATGCTACAAGTACTAGTGAGTTTGGCAATACAGTCCATATACATTGCTTGCATATAGAAATGTAATTGATTTTGTGAGATCTGTAAAATAAAACTATAAAACATTTCTGAGAGATTATAAAGAATGCCTAAATGAATGGAAATATTTAACTTGTTATAGACTGAAAGATGATTCAATATTGTTTATACATAAATTCTTTCCAAATTGTCTATAGATTCCATGCAATCCCAATAAAAACGCTAGCAGATTTTTTTTTTTTTTTTTTTTTTTTGTAAAACTGGTGAGATTATTCTAAAATCATATGGAAGTGCAAAGGACCTAGAATTGCCAAAGTTATCGAAAAAGATAAACAAAAAGTTGTGTGGCTAACACCACCTAATCTCAAAAAAAATCTTTTTGATGATCTGTTAGCCAAAAATTTCGTAGATATGATGTTGAAAATATAACACATGAAATAACACGTCGATGAATTAGACTTAATCAAAATTTAAAACATCTGCTTTTTTAAAAAAAACACTGTTAAGACAATGAAAAGACAAGCCACAGACTAAGAGAACATAGTTGCTAGTAATGTATATTTTAGTAATTCTACAACTCAGTAGTAAGGAAAGAAATCATTCATTTTTTAAAAATATGGGCAAAATATTTGAACTTTACCAAATAAGTAGATAAAAAGATATATGCTCAATATTATCAGTCATTAGGGAAATGCAAATTATAACCAAAATTAAAAAACACCACAAACCCATTAGTACAATTAAAATCAACAAACATGATCATATCTATCATCTGATTTATCTAGTCCACTTTTAAGTATTTTCCCAGGAGAGAAAAATAAGTATACACATATACAAAGATTTATATATGAACATTTATAGTAGCTTTATTTGTACTAGTAAAAAACTGGAAACAATACAAACATCTATCAACAAGTGATTAGGTAAACAAATTGTGTTATATCCATACAGTGGAATACTACTAAGCAATGTAAAGGAATGAACTATAGATATATACAACAACATGGATGATTTTTCAGAAGTATGCTGAGAGAAAGAAGTCAGACAAATCATATATTTATCATATGGTCCTATTTGTACAAAACTCTAGCAAATGCGAAATAATTTATAGTGACAGAAATTTGATCAGTGACTGACGGGAGAATAAAGATGGAGACACAGAAGTGCAGGGAGAGATTACAAAGGGTCATAAGTAAACTTGTGAGAGTGATAGATTTATTCACAGTCTTGATTTTGGTGATGGCTTCACTGAGGAATGCATTTGCCAAAATATAATAGTACACTTACATGTAGTGTGTGGTGTGGTATATGTGTAGTGTATGCCAACTATATGCCAGCTATACTTTAATAACTATGTGGAGAAAAATAGGAAGCAATTATAAGAGAAATAAATCGCCCTTTCACCACGGAATAAATCAGACTACCTGCATCTTTTTTTTTTTTTCCTGAATTCGTTTTCTAATTTATTATATCTTATAGTAACAAAACAACAGCATATGTTTAGATCTATCTGCATATGCACTATGGAAATTTACTTTTGTCCTGCTGTCATTACCCATACTTGTATCTTATACTTCTGGAATTTTTTTTTAAATTTTTTTTTATTATACTTTAAGTTCTAGGGTACATATGCACAACGTGCAGGTTTGTTACATGTGTATACCTGTGCCATGTTGGTGTGCTGCACCCATTAACTCGTCATTTACATTAGGTATATCTCCTAATGCTATCCCTCCCTCCTCCCCCCTCCCCACAATAGAACCCTGTGTGTGATGTTCCCCTTCCTGTGTCCAAGTGATCTCATTGTTCAATTCCCACCTATGAGTGAGAACATGCGATATTTGGTTTTCTGTTCTTGGGATAGTTTGCTGAGAATGTCTTTACCTGATACTAAATCTACTCTTCCCTTACTATGGATGAACTGCTGTGCTGCTATCTGTGGCTACTCTCTTATATTTGTTTGCTTATCCCTCTCCACCTATTCAAGGTAATCACTTTTGTAATTTTTTCCTCTATTTCACCAATTTTCTCTCTCTACTGAAGTACTCTATTTGCATACAAACATTCTCTGATAGCTCCCATATTATAAAATAAACCCCTTTGACCCCAAATCTATTTTGTTGTTCCTTTTTTTGTTTTTTTTTTTTTTTTTTCAGCAAAACAGCTTAAGGACTTCTTATTTTCTCCCATTTTATTACTTTCTCTAGCCCATACGAATCAGAGTTTAACACCCACTACTCCACTGACACAGCACTTTCTAGGGGCATTATCAGTCCTCATCATGCCAATCCAGGTTTCAGCTCTGTGTTTTCAAGCTAATTCATTTCTGAACAGCTTATAATGTATTAATACCCTTTCCTTCTTGAAACACTTTCTTCATTTGGCGTCCCTTGTTATCCTTCAACCTCACTGAAACTTGTCATTTTCTTTTGCTGACTCCTTTCCCTCTTTGAAACCTCTAAATATTGCAATTCCCTAACATTTAGATATTAACCCTAATTCTAGTTATACTCTCTCTGAGTGATTTTATCCAGTCCCAATGTTTAAAACATCATCTATTTGCTGGTGACTCCCAAATGGGTACTTTCAACTGTCACCCCTTCCCTGAGCTTCAGACTCATTAATTGAACATCGAGATTTAATAATCTGCTTAGACTAACAAATCTAAAACCAATCCTTAGATTTATGACTCCTAAAGTCATCCTGCTCTTTGACTCCATTATACTATCACCTTTCACCTAGTTGCTCAGACCAAATCCTAGAAGTCATTTTTGATTTCTCTCTTTTGGTCAAATTTCATCTTTCTTCAAATTATTTCAACAGTACTTTCCAAATATATCCCAAATCCAATTATTTTTCAGTTTCCAACACTAGCACACTAGTTTCATACTTTGTTATCTCTCACCTGGATTATGATGGTTTCCTAACTAGTCTCCTTATTTTATGTCCTGTCCCAATACTGCCAATTAGAGAGATCATTTTTAAAAAGGCAAATCATATCATGTTTCTTCCCTGCTTAGAGCATCTCATAGCTTCCTGCTTATCTTGGAATAAAATTCAGTCTTCTTACCACGGCCTTTGATGTGCTAAATAATTTGAGCCTATGCCTCCTTTCCTGTACTCATTCCTTTCCATGCTAGAGTTTACTCAGTATGCTCCAGCCACACTGGGTTATTCTGTGTTTCACAAAATACTATGTTTTTCATAGGTTTGAAAAGCTGTATTTTCTTTTTTCTGTAGAAGCACTTTTGTATTGTATCACGGCTAATTATTGTACTATCCAGATCTCAGCAGAAATGTCATCTCCACTGAGAAGTCATTCCTTATTTTCTGTCTAGAATAGCCACCACTACCATCCTGTCACTTTCTACTCTCACTAGAATTATCTTCTTCAAAGCTCAATTACTGTCTATTTATTTATTTTTATCTCTTCTGCAAGATGGCAAGCTCAATGAGAGTAGATACTTCATTCACTTTGTTCAATGCTAGTGTCCCAGTATCTAGAATAGTTTCAGAGCTAGTAAGCACTCAACAAATAGAAAATATGTACTTGTTATTGTTAATTGAATAAATTCATGTCTATTTTATATTATGTGGAGAGCATACTTAATGCTCTATTATTCTATTTTAAGGTATTAGTCAATTTTAAATGAGCTTGGCTTCCTGTCTTGAGATTTTTCTTAAAAAAATATTCACCAAATAGAAGCAAACACAGGAAGTTCTTACTTATCTCTATGGCATCAGATAATGAGATAGTATCCTAATATTTCCTGATTATGGTCTAATGACATAGTGGGGTAAAAATGGGGACTCTAGGAAATGTGTTTACCACCACAATTAAGAATTCTGTACTGCATGTATGCCTTATATACTGGCTGTTTTTTTTTTTTTTTTAATACTATCTCATGTATTCATGAATACAACCATAAGTATTTACTTCTTATTACTATTTATATTTTACAGACAGAGAAACCCAACTCTTAAAGTTAATTAATTTACTCATTATAACAGAGAAGTATATGAATTACCTGGGGCAGATTTGAGGGTCAATGAGACCTGAATTTTACCTAGCAAGTTTTCACTATAACCTCATAGGTTATGAGAGATGAAATAATAAAAATATTAATCAGATATTGCTCTCCATATTTAGAGATAAGTTTTCTTTCATCAGTCTTCTATACTTATGCCTTTGTCTATTTCTCTTTTTTATTCTCTTTTACTCATTCACTCAAAATATAAAAGGAATCCCAGTAAAGGACAATAGAAAAATTTTACTTGATAACGTGACCAGATTATTCAGGGATTGACTTTTTTTTTTTTTTCCCTAGGAAGAACCAATATAGGACCACAAAGATCAGGATGACTGTGTTGATTAGAGACCTAGAGGAAGTGATGTTTCTGATTCATTATTGTTTTACACAAAATATTTCTTCTGTTTCACTTATGGCTTACTGCATTCATGCAACCGTGTCACCAATATATGCAACTGTCCACAAACTACATTGAGTAAGAGATGGTGAATAGCTGTAGATCTCTAAGGGTAGTCATTAGCTTCACCTTCCTTTGCAAAATACTTTTGAAATCTTTGTGGTGAGTACCATTTTAAAAACTAGGCAATTTTCTCATGGATAGAAAGAATCAATATCATTGAAATGGCCATACTTTCCAAAGCAATTTACAGATTTAATGCTATAGATATCAAACTGCCAATAACATTCTTCACATAAGTAGAGAAAAACTATTCCAAAATTCATATGGAACCAACAAAGACCCTGAATAGCCAAAGCAATCCCTAACCAAAAAGAACAAGAATGGAGGCATCACATGACCTGATTTCAAACTATACTACAAGGCTACAGTAACCAAAACAGCATGGTGCTGGTACAAAAACAGACACATAGACCAATGGAAGAGACTAGAAAGCCCAGAGATAAAGCCATATACCTACAACCATCTGATTTTTGACAAAGTCAACAATAACGAACAACTGGAAAGGACTTCTCATTCAATAAATGGTGCCGGAATAACTGGCCAGCCATATGTAGAAGACTGAAACTGGACTCCTTCCTTATACCATATAGAGATTTAAATGTAAAGGTTTAAGTATTTAAATTGAAAGCCTACAACCATTTAAAGATTTAAATGTAAAGTCTAAAACTATAAAAACCCTTGAAGAAAACCTAGGAAATACCATTCTGGACATGGGTCCTCGCAAAGATTTCATAATGAAAATGCCAAAACCAATTGCAAGAAAAACAAAAATAGCCAAATGGTATCTAATTAAACTAAAGAGCTTCTGCACAGCAAAAGACACTATCAGAATAAATAGACAACCCACAGAATGGGGACAAAATATTTCCAAACTATGCATCCAACAAAGATCTAATATCTAGAATCTGTTAAAAAATTAAATAAATTGACAAGCAATAAAACAAACAACCCCATCAAAAAGTGGGAAAAGGACGTGAAGAGACACTTCTCAAAAGAGGACATACTCATGGCTAACAAGCATATGAAAAAATGCTCAACTCACTAATCATGAGAGAAATGCAAATCAAAATCACAATGAAATATCATTCCACACCTGTCATAATGGCTATTATTAAAAAGTCAAAAGATAACAGATGTTGGTGAGGTTTCAGACAAAAGTGAACACTTATATACTGTTGGTGGGAGTGTAAGTTAGTTCAGCCACCATGGAATACAACTTGGTGATTTCTCAAAGAACTTAAAATAGAAATACCATTTGAACCAGTGACCCCCTTATTGGTATATACCCAAGGGAATATAAATCATTCTACCATAAAGACATATGCACATGTATGCTAAACACAGCATTATTCACAATAGCAAAGACATGGAATCAACCTAGATGTCCACCAACAGTAGACTGCATAATGAAAATGTGGTACGTATACACTATGGAATATAACACAGCCATAAAACAAAATGAGTCATGTCCTTTGCAGCAACATGGACAGAGCTGGAAACCATTATCTTAAGCGAACTAACACAGGAACAGAAAACCAAATACCACAAACTGCCATCAGAGAATACTATAAACAACTCTATGCAAATAAACTGGAAAATCTAGAAGAAACTGATAAATTCCTAGACACATACATCCTTCCAAGACTAAACCAGGAAGAAATCGAGTCTGTGAATAGACAAATAACAAGTTCTTAAATTCAGGCAGTGATTAATAACCTATCAACCAAAAATAGTCCAGGATCAGATGGATTCACAGATGAATTATATTATAAGTACAAAGAGGAGCTAGTACCATTTCTTCTGAAACTTTTCCAAACAATTGAAAAGGAGGAACTCTTCCCTAACTCATTGTATGAGGCTAGCATCATCCTGATACCAAAACCTGGCAGAGACACAACAAAAAAGAAAACTTCAGGCTAATTGCCCTGATGAACATCAATGTGAAAATCCTCTATAAAATACAGACAAACTGAATCCAGCATCACATCAAAAAGCATATTCACCACTATTAAGTCAGCATCATTCCTGGGATGCAAGGCTGGTTCAAAATACACAGATCAATAAACATCCTCCATCACATAAACAGAACCAATGACAAAAACCATATGGTTATCTCAAAAGATGCAGAAAAGGCCTTTGATAAAATTCAACATTCTTTTATGTTAAAAACTCTCAATAAACTAGATATTGATGGAGCATATCTCAACATAATAAGAGCTATCTATGACAAACCCACAGCTAATATCATACCAAATGGGCAAAAGCTGGAAACATTCCCTTTGAAAACCAGCACAAGACAAAGATGTCCTTTCTTACCACTTCTATTCAACATGGTTTTAGAAGTTTTGGCCAGGGCAATCAAGCAAGAGAAAGAAATAAAGGGCATTCAAATGGGAAGAGAGAAAGTCAAAAGGCCCCTGTTTGCAGATGATGATTCTATATCTAGAAAACCCCATTGTCTCAGCTCAAAAACTCCTTAAGCGATAAGCAACTTCAGCAAAGTCTCAGGACACAAAATCAATGTGCAAAATCCACAAGCATTCCTATACACCAACAATAGACAAACCGAGAGCCAAATCATAAATGAGCTCCTGTTCACAATCGCCACAAAGATAATAAAATACCTAGGAATACAGATAACAAGAGATGTGAAGAACCTCTTCAAGGAGAACTACAAACCACTGCTCAAGGAAATAGGAGAGGACACAAATACATGGAAAAACATTACATCCTCATAGACAGAAAAAATTAATATCATGAAAATGCCCAAATGCCCAAAGTAATTTGTAGATTCAATGCTATTCCCATCAAACTACCATTGACATTCTTCACAGAATTAGAAAAAAACTACTTTAAATTTCATATGGAACCAAAAAAGAGCCTGTATAGCCAAGACAATCCTAAGCAAAAAACAAAGCTGGAGGCATCACACTACCTGACTTTAAACTATACTACAAGGCTACAGGAACCAAAACAGCATGGTACTCATAGCAAAACAGACATATAGACCAAAGAGAACAAAACAGAGACCTCAGAAATACTACCACACATCTACAACCATCTGATCTTTGACAATCCTGACAAAAACAAGCAATGGGAAAAGGATTCCCTATTTAATAAATGGTGCTGAGAAAACTGGCTAGCCATATGCAGAAAACTGAAACTGGGCCCCTTCCTTACACCTTACACAAAAACTAACTCAGGATGAATTAAAGACAAAAATGTAAACCCAAAACATAAAAATACTAGAAGAAAACCTAGCCAATACAATTCAGGAACTAGGCATGGGCAAAGACTTCATAAGAAAACACCAAAAGCAATTGCAACAAAGGCCAAACTTGACAAATAGAATCTAATTAAACTAAAGAGCTTCGATACAGCAAAAGGCACTATCATAAGAATGAACAGGCAACCTACAGAATGAGAGAAAACTTTTGCAATCTATCCATCTGACAAAGGTCTAATATCCAGAATATACAAGGAACTTAAACAAATTTACAAGAAACAGACAACTCCATTAGAAAGCAGACAGAGTATATGAAAAGACACTTCTAAAAAGAAGACATTTATGCAGCCAACAAACATATGAAAAAAGCTCAACATCACTGATAATTAGAGCAATGCAAGTCAAAACCACAATGAGATACCATCTCACACCAGTCAGAATGGCAATTATTATAAAGCCAAGAAACAATAGGTGATGGCGAGGCTGCTTTTAGGAAATAGGAATACTTTTACACCATTGGTGGGAATGTAAATTAGTTCAAGCATTGTGGCAGACTGTGGTGATTCCTCAAGACCTAGAACCAGAAATACTATTTGACCCAGCAATCCCATTACAGTTACAATTCCCATTACCAAAAGGAATATACATCATTTTACTATAAAGACACATGCACACGTATATTTATTGCAGCACTATTTACAATAGCAAAGACATGGAACCAACTCAAATGCCCACCAGTGATAGACTGGATAAGGAAAATGTGGTATATATACACCAAGGAATACTATGCAGCCATAAAAAGGAATGAGATCATGTCCTTTGCAGGGACATGGATGAAGCTGGAAGCAATTATCCTCAGGAAACTAACATAAGAACAGAAAACCAAACACCACATATGTTTACTCATAAGTGGGAGTTGAAGAATGAGAACACGCAGACACAGGAAAGGACACACTGGGGTCAACTGGGGGCTGGGGAGTGAAGGGAGGGAGAGCATTAGGACAAATAGCTAATGAACGTGGGGCTTAAAATCTAGACAACAGATTGATAGGTGCAGCAAATCTCCATGGCACATGTATATGTATGTAATAAACCTACACGTTCTGCACTTGTATCTCAGAATTTGAAGTAAAATAAAGTAAAATAAAACAAATAAACAATCAAAACTCTTAAGGTTGTCAAACACATGGAAAGTCTAAGAAACTGCCACAGCCAGGGGAAGTCTAAGAATAGATGACAATTAATGGAATGTGGAATATTGAAAAAGAAAAAGAACTTCAGAAAAAAAAAAGACATCGGAATAAAGTAAGGACTTTGGTTAACAAAAAGAAAAAGAAAATCAAATACCACATGTTCTCATTTGTAAGTGGGAGTTAAACATTGATTACACAGGGACTCAAAGAAGGGAACAATAGACACCAGGGCTTACTTGTGGGTAGAAGGTGGGAAGAAGGTGAGGATTGGCAAACTACCTATCAGATATCATGCTTATTACCTGAGTGATGAAATAATCTGTACACCAAACACCCATGACATGTAGTTTACCTATATAACAAACCTGCACATGTACCCCTGAAATTTGAATAAAAGTCTGAAAGGAGAAAACAAAAACTAGGCAACTTTTTATTTATATTTTTTTTTCAAAATTAGAAGAAAATTGAGCAATGTTTTTCATCCTACTATTGCGGAAAAGATGGAAATATCATTTACTCAAATATGCATGCTTAATGTACATTTGTTCCTAAATGACATTATTCTCTTGTTTTAAAAGCCAACCGTTGTACGTATCCTTAAACGGAGGCATGTGTTAGCAAAAGACCAATGGAAAAAATCAGGTGCATATGCTTAGGTGAAAAAACTATGTCAGAATATATTTCAAACTGATAGAGGGTAATGGAGATGGGCAAAGGAAAGCCAAGCACCACGTGGAGCCCATTTGTTCCTTCAAAGCACAATGTCGATTCGGACCTTCAGATAAAAATGTACAAGCTGCCAACTTCAAAGGAAAGAATCAAAAAATAAAAAGCAACAATTGAGAATTGTACCTTGCATGCATAAACACTTAGTGTGCACATGTGTGTTGGTACCTCACAATCATAGAGTATATTTGATGTCAAACCATATTATCCTAATAGCTGAATTAGAAGATAACTGTTAAAAACTCTGAATTCATAAGGCTTGCCGTTCATAAAAAAATTCATAAGGTTCTGCAGAAATCCTGGCATATACAACATTTAACATTATTTACATTTAATTAGGCAAAATCAAATCCTACAAAGTCAGTTTATTAGATTTCTCCAAGGCCAATTGTTTATGTAAGTACTGAATCATTAACATGCAGCTTCTTCCATAATTATCAGGCTGTCAGATAAGAAACCTGCTGCCTAGGACAGATAAAGAAACTTGGAGATAGTCACAGATATAAACCCCAATTCACATGACTAGAGCATTTGGAAAAGTCTTACATGAAAATGTGAGTTGCTTTACAGAGGCAAACTACAGGGACTCAAATGGAGCAGTGCAAACCAAATTAATCTTGCTTTGTTTTCTTCCTCTTTTTTACATGGAGAATTAAGTAGGAAAATCAAATAGTGAAATTATTTATTAGAGGTAATATTGTTTTTATTTAAAGAGTTGCTGCAACGCTGAAAAAATGTTTTTTTTTTAACATAGATATTTAGATGAAAATGGACCCAAGTTATATTACACTTCCATGGATGATAATGATGACTTAAAATGTTGCCACCCTGTTTTTTTGAATACTATTCCAAACGTAAGTTTTGGAATGATTTAGAAATAGGCATATCTGCAAGTTTATTGAATTATTTAATGAGAAGTTAATTATGATGAGTCTATTTTCTATAATGTCTCATTTATGTAAATTCTGAACAATCACACTTTGACTGACACTATTTTCAGACCTATGTGTTGATTCTAGTACAGCTTCCTCCCAATCTCATTTTTTTATTACTGATGGACTTCAACCAACTTTCACATCTAATGCTTTCTTCCATACTATTTCAGTCAAATCCAGCTCAGCCCCCCTGGGTTCCTCAGATGCTCTTGTCAAGCAGGCCCTCCACTATGTCTTTCTTCTTTGCCTAGTGACAAAAATCGTGCCACTAGAACAAAATCTTCTTTGTTGCTTCACTTTTTCCTATAAATCTCCACTTGATTTAGTGTTGAACTCCCTATGGTCCAAGTCATTGAAGCCTTAATTCTGTTCACTTTTACAGAGGATGCAGTCAAACTTTGACCTCTCCAGGGCAACTTGAGCAATATTTTAACAGTTCCTTGAGAGGTTCCATGGAAGAAAAAGATTATATTTCTTAAATAAAATATATCATACACCTCTCTCTCTTAGGGTTTCACCATGTTAATTATTAAAAGTGCTGAGAGTACAGCAGAAAAGAAAGTTGATTTTCTTTGTTAACCTACTATTTTCTAATGTATTTGAAAATATAAATTATTTTCATATGATACCTAAGAAAAATTTGGAGAAATGGGTTTTAAAATTATTGCTGTTATTGTTTTACACCACGAATGTTCTCTTTAGTAATAATTTTAGGAAATATCTCATCTTTTATTTTTTCCCTATGCAGTCTCATCATCATTAGTAATTTTCACATATATTCAAGTTGCCCGTGTAGTAATTAAGCCTCACCATATCCCACTCTCTTTAATTCAATTTTTATTTTCATTCTACTTCAACTTTCTCAACAGCGTGACTACACCCTTTACTTCTCTACTTGAAAATAGTACTTTCATTTCCAAATCTCCTTATCTTCAATATCAATTCCTTTGCCTGACATACCTCCACTCATAATATACAACTGTCAGCACCTTATCGACTTCAGAAACCCTGGGCTTGCAATTCTTAGCTAGCCCAATGCATTCAGTCCTTCTCACTATGCTGCCAGAGTTGAGCTCTACCATCAGTAATTTTAGGGCTGCCCACCCTCTCTCCTAGGGTACTATTTTTCCCTTAATTTTTCGTGACTAATTTTCAACTCTTCTTTCTTCTGGCACTCTTTATTTTTAATTTGCTCCTGCCCTAAATTAATTCTAGAATAACTTAAAGAACCTTCTAGATATGGTCATTTTAACATGACTGCACCAGGTATTACTGGTATAGTAACTTCACAGCATTCTGCAGGATGTTAGACATTTATTATTCTATTGTTGGCTTTGGCTTGCCTGAATAAGTAATGATATTGGAGGAGAGATTTCCAACTCAAAGATATATCTATCAGAATTCACGAATTAGGGATACTCCTGGATTAATGAAAATATCCCTATATCTTCTGGAGATGATTTAAATTACCAGTTTCTCTCAGTTTTCTGAACTTTAATTTGAGAACCAGATTATCTCCCTTTTTGGCTAGAATGAGGAAAGAGAAAAAAAAAGAATAAATTGCAGTGTTTTTGAAGGATTGACAGAAACTCAAGACTTAACGAAGATCTGCAGAAATGGATTGGGTAATCAGAGATCAATATACGCACATTAGCCTGTGGAGTAGAAATAATATGTCTCAGAAATAAAAGCAATCAAAGGTAACTTTCCCTAATCTACAATTCTGACAGAGTTATTTTTGATATTAACTGTCCTACCCACGTGTTACAGAAAAAATGTCTCCTGTTCTTGGTTATCTAGTAGTTAGGATTAAAACACAATTACCTGCTGGATGTTTTTAGGCTCTCTGACAGGAAGTGCCAATGTTTGCTTACTCTTTCATCCTCTTTCTACCTCTCAGATATTTTCTTCCCATTTACCCCCATAGCACTTCTCCAAGATGCAAGTCTCCTTGTTCGACTCTTCTCACGCTTTCTTTTAGTGACTTTCTTTAGTCTCATGGCTGCAGATAGTACGTTTATCATGATAATTCATAGTAAACTGGCCTGGTCACCCTTTCCAGTTCTAGTCTCTGGTTTCCAGATCCGACTCCAGGCTCTAATTCTTACCTCAAGTTAAACAGATCAAAAGCAAGTTCATCTGACACCAATTTTTCTTTCTTCCCATTATATCTTTCTTCTCATTATCAATGCCATGGTCTTATTTTTTATTCTGATTATCTCATATTTGTAGTGGATCAATAACATAATTCCCTCACTCTTATTCTTTTTATTGTACTCTATCATTTATCATGTTATTAAATGTATTTATCTTAACCATCCCGTACCACTTTCCCCCTTATACATTTTCAAAGATATGGGACATAAAACTAAAGCCTTTAACCCTGCACTTGGGCCCTTTGTAATTTGGGTTTATCCTAAGTTTTCAAATGTATAATCATTATTCTTTACCCATAGGCTTCCTTTCAGCTAATTCCACCTATTTATTCTCCTTCAAATATGCCTTGCTCATTGCTACCTTGCTATGCCTTTGCTCCTCACTGACCCTGTTCAATAGCCTAATCCTACCTTTTCTTAAATTTGTAGCCCAAGCATCAACCACTTCATGAGCCTTCCATGACCTTTCCAGGCTACAGTGGACTCTCATTCTATGAATTCTAAAACATTTATGGCGTATATCATTTGTTCATCATTAAATATATAGAGTTTTGTATGGATATTTGTGTTTTCCTTGTATGGATATTTGCATTTTGCATATGTGTATATGGTACTTTAAGAATTAATTTGCATTCTCCCAAGCTTCTGCTCATGTTAGATATAAAATAAATGTCAGTTAAACAGATGAATAATATTAAATGTCTGCAGATATTTAAATTGGGTCACAAAGGGACTTGTGCAAATTCAAAGACAGGTAACATTTAGGACTCTTTTAGTATTAGTGATATTTTAATAAATTATAAACATTTAAAAAATGATAATCCATGTACAGCATAGTAATTCTCAAACTATTTGAGACCACACTGTAAGGTGACGGGGACTCCACCCTCCTCATCTCTTTTATATCTACCACCTGAAGTGTGAACACCCCAATGCTTAAGCGAAACAGTATTCTTAAATACTCCACATGTTACTGGAACTGAACAAGAAGAACTGCGATTTTGCAAGGAAAAATGATCTTACCATTTTGAACAAATAATAATAATAATAAGCCAAGAACTTTATCAAAGATGTAAGATTAAAATGTACATTTTTGAAGGAATAGAATAGTCTTGTTTAAAACATTGCCTGGGAAGTTGAAAATCAATTCTATTTACTATCAATCAAAAGCTTTTAAAATATAGGCATATTTTAATGCAGTTATCACTGTACTAGAGAAAGGTGATTTTTAAATAATTATACATATAAGTATGCTCATTACAGCACTATTTATGATAGCCAGAAAAAGGAAACATCTGGTGATAGAAAATGCATTACATGTTAAGGTACGTGTATACATCAGCACAAAATTGAAATGTGATCATATGTCATATTAAAGTCATTCTACTGTGATCATGGATTATTTGCATAATTTAAAAATTCAACGCCGCCTACTATTGAGACAAAGAAAAAATTATATCATGATTTGGAGATAGCATTTGGTAAGTGTTTAAGGAAAATAATTAACAATTTCTTTTCATTTTTATTTTAATATTGATCTAGATATAATATTCCAGTTTATACTTTCTATTTATAAATCATTAAGTGCCTTTATAAAATGTACCTAATTTCTTGACTATCCATGAAGTTCTAAAGTAAGGTTAATATTTAAAAGACAATATGAATGTTTTTAATCAGAATTATATTTCTTCTTAGAGAATATAATGCAGATGCACTACATCCCATTTAGGGATCAAGGGATTAAAGGTTTAAATAATTGTATATAACCCAGATAAATACATTATTAAGTCATTGTGGCAACGTTGACTCTACCCAAAAAGATGATTTAAATGAATTTATTTAGGAGTAGGAATCATCCATTGATTAAAAAAAAAAAAGGCATTCTTTTTTGATTTGATATTTCATAAGTTGTACACACAAGTAAAATTGTTAACTATTGTCATGATTATGGTAATAGTAGTATCAGTATTTTGTACTTACTGCAATGTAGCTAAATATCATCTTTCAATAGAAATATTCTCATTTTAAAAATTAATATTATTTATGATTATTTTAAAGTTCACATTATTTATGATATTTCCTGCTTTTGGCTATTGTAAACAGTGCTGTAATTAACATCCTTACATGTAAAATTATAAAAAATCAACTATTTCCTTATTTTCAATAAGATAATCACTGCATTAAAATGTACATATATATCTATACACACACACGCACATATATATATGGTTTAATATTTGGTTTAATTTAATTTTATTTTAAGTTCTGGGATACCCGTGCATGACCTGCAGATTTGTTACATAGGTAAACATGTGCAATGTGTTCTGCTGCACCTATCAACCTATCACCTAGGTATTAAGCCCCACATGCATTTATTTATCCTGATGCTCTCCCTCCCACTGTGCTTTCCCTACACAGGCCCCAGTGTGTGTTGTTCCCCTTCCTGTGTCCATGTGTTCTCATTGTTTAGCTCTCACTTTTAAGTGAGAACATGTGGTGTTTGGCTTTCCATTCCTGCATTAATTTGCTGAGGATAATGGCTTCCAGCTCCATCCATGTCCTGCAAAGGATATGATCTCGTTCCTTTCTATGGCTGCATAGTATTCCATTATACACACACACACACACACACACACACACACACACACACATATATATATATCACATTTTCTTCATCCAGTCTATCACTGACGGACATTTGAGTTGATTCCATGTCTTTACTATTGTGAATAGTGCTGCAATGAACATATGTGTGCATGTATCTTTATAACAGAATAATTTATATTCCTTTGGTATATACCTGGTAAAGGGATTGCTGGGTCAAATAGTATTTCTGGTTCTAGGTCTTTGAGGAATAGTCACACTCTTTCACAATGGTTGAACTAATTTACATTCCCACCAACTATGTAAAAGTATTCCTATTTCTCCACAGCCTCACCAGCATCTGTTGTTTCTTGACTTTTTAATAATTGCCATTCTGACAGGCATGTGATGGTATTTCATTGGTTTTGATTTGCTTTTCTCTAATGATCAGTAATGTTGAGCTTTTTTTCATATGTTTGTTGGGCATATAAATGTCTTCTTTTGAGAAGTGTCTGTTCATGTCATTTGCCCACTTTTTAATGTTTTTTTTTTTTGTTAAAAAAAAGCTTTTGATTGATAGTAAAAAGAATTGATTTTCATCTTCCTAGGCAATGTTGTAAACAAGACTATTCAACACATTCAAAAATGTATGTTTTATCTAATATCATGATATCATTTTTGACAATTATTTATTATTAACATTGATAAATAGTATGGTGTTAACATATTATTTATTATAATTAATATATTATAGAAATATAGTGTTATAATAAAAATGATATTGTTTATGATGAAAAATATTTACATTATTTATGATGAACGTATCTATATTACTTTCAGTTAAGTAATGTAGATATATATTGCTTTTATATAGTTATCAATACAACAGTTTTATAAATCAGAAAAATGGCAAAATCTTGTTATTACTTTGGCTTATTGATTAACAAATAACAATATGTGCTAAGTCTTAAATTTCTTTTTTAACAAAAGAATTTACTTTATTATTTTTGGTAGTCAAAATCTTAAGTATGATCAGCTGTAATTTGAGCAAATTAATGCTAAAAATGCTATCAAATACCGTATCATCTTAGATTTTCTATATGTTTAAATGTCTGATGAACAAAGGAAAAATGTGGTTTTTTTTAAGAACTTTTTTTTTTTGCAAAGTGTTGTTTCTGAATTGACTACATCAGAATCACACAGGTGTTTGCTTAAAAAAATTATAGTTTCTTGAGTAACTTCCAAAGAACGGAAAAATAATCTGTACTGTAGGGCTCAGATATCTGAATCTTTGACAAGCTTCCCGGATGACCCATGGTTCACAATCAAGTCTGAGAATTAGTGCCCAAGAAGGTATTCTTACAGGGCACATAATCAGGATCTCAAAAGCTGGTTGTAAAATGTAAAATGAATAAATGTGAATTTTAAGAATTTTAAGAGTCTCGAGAAAATATCTGGTTATAAATAAAAGAAGGAGGCTTCCAAGAATCTAATAACCCCAATGATTTCCTACCTTTCTTTTTGTACCAGAAAACGGTAGAAGTAGAAGAGTTTGCAGGCTCCCACATCAGTACATTTGTAAAGTTATCTAAGCACATTCTTTCACTGAAAATCTTCATTGCCTCGTCCAGCGAACTTGGCTACTACTGTGCTCTGCCCTAAAGGTATAACAGAATATTATCAGTTTTAACCTGCAGGACTGCCAACATTCTTGAATTTTCAGTTCTCAAGGGATGGGAAAGAGCAAATGGATAACATTAGATTACATTAAAAAGCAATTATTGTTTTAACCTAAGAATTGTATTTCACTATCTTGGCTGTGAATTATAAAACAAACTCTTTTTAAAAGTAGTAGAAATCACTTCTACTGCTAAGTTACTTTTTCAATTATTTTCATCTTTTAGAATTATTTGATTAATACTCACGCTATAGTATAATATAGAGTTACGGAATATAATTTTTTTTTTCAAGAACCAAACAACACCAGCAAAAGGGAATGAAAGATAGGAGCTTACAGTAAGAAGACAAATGCAGATATACAGTTGACTAGGAAGGCTTAAGGGAACCCAAGCCAGCACTCTCTCCATCTTCTATTTTTACACCCCTCTGGCCAATTACTTCTCTCCTTTTGCAGACTGGCTTTTTCTCCTTGTCCAGTTTTACATAGTGACAATTATAGTCAGTAACAGATTCTGAAAGTAACTGGTGGCTGTTTTATTTTTCCCTCTGAATTATACTGTATTTTGTCTTAAGTGATAGCCCCACACAAGGAATAAATAACTGTTCCGGTGTTGGAGGTTTGGGAGAGGGACTTGGACTTGCCACTCTTGGTTCTACTACCATCCTTGGATGTGTAATTGGGAGGGTACAGGCAGGGAATGCAGTGAGGGATGGAGATGGAAAGTGGGGTTCACACTGTATAAGCATGATTACAGAATATCCTGGGGTTTAGGAGAAAGGGGCAATGACAAAAGAAAAGGAATTATTGTGAAGCCCCTATAACAGAGTTGATGTACTTATCAAGAAGCCTGATTACCAGAAAGCATAAAAAATCTAAAGTGGCTTGACCTGTGAGGTATGAACAAGAGGATTTTTACTCATTTGTAGATTTTGTCTAAATTATACAAACAGATCTTTAAAAGACAGCACAACATAACATTATTAGTAGGAAACTTTTGTTTTGTCTGCTATAATCCAGGTGTTTTATATACATTATTTTATTTGTTTCCTGTAACTGAATGACCATCCCCATTTTGCAGATTAAAACATTTATGTTCAGGTGCTACATAAGCAATGAGAGATGAACCTAGGCATCTAAACCAGGTATGACAGAGCTAAAAGCCATGCTTATCCCACTACAAGATTTAGATTTTCTGAGTTCAACACTGCATTCTAAACCAAGCTAACGTTTTAATAATAAAAACCATTAGTCACTATACATATAAAAGAAAAGATCAGAAAATAGGATACAAAATATGATGGAATCATTGTTTTCTTCACCTCCAAAAACCCTCTATGTTTTAGAGAAAAACTTCTAAAAATAAGGTCCATATAACCATCTCCTCCCCTGCTCATTTACCTGGATCGCTGATGTAGGGGAATATTGCTTATTTTGCAGAAGAAGAGATAAGGGAAATATTCTCCAACTTGTTCCAGGGATAAAGCTGGTATCTTGAGAAGTTAGATTTGTATGTTGCTTTGCAACATTCAATGGCCTAAAAGAATGTAATGTTCTGAAGTACTTTCTCTACTTGACTAACTTAGGTACTAGGAAAATTTGTCTTCATTTGTATCTGTACTCTGAGAGTGGGATGTGTTGGGTACCAATTTTCCAGGCTGCTATTTTCGGAACATATGGGCAAAGCTGAAATATATGAACATATGTATGTATGTTTGTGTACGTATACAAGCATGTATATTTGTATAAGCAACCACATTTTTATTCTCCCCCTCATCCTCCCGCCCTCTTCTACATTTGGAAGATATTTGAAATACGGAACATGTGTTTGGTGGGCAGGCAGTTGTATTATTTTATAATGATCCACAGTCGTGTATGTGTATGTGTATGTGTATATTTCCCTTAACAAATCTGCAAGCAATTAATGTATTCTGTAGCTAAAAATTATTCCTTAGGAATTATTCCCATTTTCTTTGTGAGAATGCATTATATGTCCTTCCATGAGGGCGGAGATCATAGGCTGTAAACTTGTTAAGAAGATTTGAGTTTAAATTATTGCATATGCACCAGTCGAATAAGAATTTGCCAGAATTTAAAAACATACAAATGTTAATAATTATGATAACTGGTAGTATTATTTTAAGACATTCAGTGTAAAAGCACAGACTGTAGAAATGAATTTTGTGAATAAGCACGTGTCTGTAAGGTATTGTCTAGGAGTAGAGTAAAGAGAGTCTGTGATGTGAATTCTTCCACAGGCAGACATTTTTTGTTTGACAAATTTTGGTGGAATTAACAATTTTCTTAACCTTTCAAATACTCAGTTATAATATGTAATATCTGACAGTGTATCCAAATATCAATAGGTATAAAATTACACAATTCACCCTTCTCTAGTAATGTGTGCGTTCTTCAAAATGATTCATAGTTTACCATGCCTTCCTTTCCCTATTTCATTTCTTGGTTCTTTGCTTTTAAAACAAATACATTAAAATGGCTAAAAATATGGTTTATTTTTGTAATTTTAAGATTGGATGGTTCATTTAAAGTCTCTGTATCTCAAAAAAAAAGACAAATGTTATCATTAACCATTTTAGAATATAGAAATATATTATGAAAAATAGATTACATTAAAAAGAACAACATTTTACTCTACTTATTAGAAGTAGAGTAAATTTGCAAATACTTATTAGAAGCTG
Source organism: Piliocolobus tephrosceles (assembly GCF_002776525.5). Taxonomy (NCBI): domain Eukaryota; kingdom Metazoa; phylum Chordata; class Mammalia; order Primates; family Cercopithecidae; genus Piliocolobus; species Piliocolobus tephrosceles. Next base: position 89,449,950 of record NC_045437.1, on the reverse strand, counting down.
TTGATATTATATGTTCATTTAAACATTTTATGGCATTGTAAGTATCTTATATGATTTGTAAACATTTTACTTTCTGAACTAGGGCTCTTAATGTTTGAAAATGCTGAGGGAATAGATTTCTGGCTTAATCTCTGATGTAATAATGTTCACAGTAACTCACTTTTCATTCAGAATATAGCCATTTTCCAAATATGAACTATGACATATAATGCAGTATGTATAGTGTATATGTATGCTTCAAAGAATAACAACCATTTGTTTCCCATGTATTTTGGAAAACAAGGTGAAGAAATAAAAATAAACATGCAGTGTAGTCCTTCACTCAGCACATCTCTCTGCATGCTGAAAGTGTTTAGGTGAAGCTATTTTACTCAAAGACCCCTTTCCCTTTCAATAAGTAAACATATTCTTGATCAGGATTTACCCAAACTCAATTATTGTTTTATCCTTTGAAAACATTAACCTGCATCTTTTAAGAACAGCAATCAGAACAAGATTAGTATATTTTTAATGTAGAAATAGCATACATGTCAGCCTGTTACCCAATTTCTATGGTTCCTATTACAGTTCTCTTATTACAGGCTCACAAGCGCTGTTTTCCTAAAAGCACCTTTCAAGTCCCCTGCCTTTCACTGAAATGTGGCTGCTACTGTGTACTTATTTTAAAAATGGCTTGACAGAATTGCTAATGTTCTCATTCCTTCAGGATATTTCCTAATACTTGTAGCCTTTTCATGTTTCTAATTAGGCCAGTAATGGTCCCTGAAGTTAAACCAATTAAAATTATTTACTGTGACACACAGTGTGGAGATAATTATCTGATATCTGAATCCAACTTCTGCTTACTTCGCAACATTACTTAATAGAAAACAGAGAAACTGATGCCCATGCTTTCATTTTACTTGTCTACCAAATGTGTTTGCCCTATAGCAAACTGTTTAAATAAAGCATTAAAATCTTTGTGGTGCTAATCAAAATGTTTAAAATCCATTCACACTCCCTTTATAGTTCTGAAAAGCATATAAAAACTCCTACACGTTACCTTTTACATTATAGTTGCTGACCAATGTAGTATTATAGCCACATTATATAGAGATAATGCAGCTTCTGCATTTTCTACCAGCCTTACTTTTCTCTATTCCTCCACTCATTTTATTTAATTATTATTTTTTCTTTTTAGCATTTCTCTTTTTCTTTGCTTTGCTTTTTTTCTTTGTTTTGTTTCTCCATGCTTTGTTTCAGATTATGTGATTCACTAGAAGGGTATAAGGGGCACAAAATGAATGCACTTTGAAATATATGTTTCATGTGAACAGGAGGTAATTCTGTGTAGTCTAAACAGTTATTATAGCATCAAACAACTGAAGATTATAATCATTTTATTCTTTGCATAGGGTTGGGGGTTTTGGAAGCTTGAAGGTTTACAAAGAAGATTTTCATCAACAGCAGAAGTTTTAGCAAAAGTTTAGTTCATATTTAATGTAAAGCAAAATCCTGCTAGAAAAAAAAAAAAAAACAGGGAGCAAGTAAATCATGTCATAAAGCAATGCTTTTCATTAAAAGTTGGCTGCCATCACTTAGAGAATTTGGATAAACGTAAAGACTGAGCCTGTAAGTTAGGCTTGCATATGCTGTAGTTAAATGCCAAAGTGCAGTCTCATAAAGAATTATAGCTTAGACGCTTTGAGAACATTTAGCCCATAATCCCAATGCAAATTATTCTAAGAGAAAATTGAGTTTCATGCCAAAATGCTACCTTGAGACTGGCAATGTACAGTTGGACATTTAGCCTGATCTTAGAATGGATTCCTTTACTGTTTCCTGCTTTTTTTTTCAAATATTCATGAACATCAGTACAGTTACAGTACAGACAATTTTCCAAGTCACCATGTGCCTAACTGGAGGCCCCTGGTAGTTTACAATAACTTTAATTTTGAGAAACAAACTGCAACAGGGAGAATTTAGGCATGCCATTCAATTCAGAACCATAGTCCAAGAGCTTGGTTTTTATGCATTTCTAGTCCAGGCTTTGGACCCTGTTTGAAAATTCCTGCTTATGAGGGATAATCTGAGATGTCCAGTAATTTTCCCCTGCAGGTACTAAGGGAAATGTTTGCCTATATACTCATATGCTTGGAAAGGCATGAGGTCAGTGGAGTGCCGGGAAAAGTACTAGAGACTGTTTAGAGAGACCTTGAGACCACTCAAATGTGGGATGAAATTCTTTGTACAAGCTCTTCTACCTCTAGCACTGCATTTAATCTTAGAAGAACTAATTTGCTTTTGGTGGTTTATGATTAAAAAACTCTGTGTTTCTTTTTCTCTTATACCGTGTATTTTGCACATACTTTCATTAGCACAACAAGCTTATTGCATTCTAATTATTTGTCTATGTTGGTGATATTGTTTGGATTTGTGTCCCCACCCAAATTTTATGAGGAATTGGAGGAGGGGTCTACTGGGAGGTGACTGAACCATGGGGGCCAATTTCCCCCTTCCTGCTCTTGTTGTAGTGAGTTCTCACGAGATCTGATGGTTCAAAAGTGGGTGGCACTTCCCCCTTGGCTTGCTCTTTCTCCTGTTCCATCATGATAATATGTGCTTGGCTCCCTTTCACCTTCTGCCATGACTGTAAGTTTCTTGAGGCCTCTCAGTCATGCTTCCTGTTAAGCCTGCAGAACTTTGAGTCAATTAAACCTTTTTTCTTCATAAATTATGCAGTCTCAGGTAGTTCTTTATAGCAGTATGAGAACGAACTAATACAGTTGGTTAATAACTCTTAAATTTAACTACAATCAAAAGCATTTCTTCACAATTAGTGATTTTTGGAACAGATGAGGGTATGGATAATTAATTTTAAAAACAGTTAAAAGATCAGCAAAAGATGGATCCTCCAACTATTTTTACTAATCTAAACTTTGCTATCTTTTAAATTTTTATGTGTGCACAGTATTTTATGTTAGTTTATTTGATACCATATGTACTGTATCAATATTATCTTTGTTTTCTCAACTATTTCAGGATTGTGGTCCAAGTAGCCATGGATTAGAAAGCATTTACCACAGAGAAGTTTACATAATAAATATTCAATTGTTAAATTTTATATATAATTCAAGAGCTATGGATTTTGTGCTGTGAATACAAGTGCTTAGGGATAAATGGGATGCAGGAATAAATAAAAATGACTGAGTCCCTCTCCTCAGGATTAAAGTCTGAGAGAAAGAGAAGAGACAATAAGCATATTAATAAATAAGATTATATCAGGCACAGATAAATGCAAAGAAAAAGACAAAGCAGGATAGTGAAGTAGTTACCAATGATAGGAGTTGATATTTCATTTGCTATGGTGGTTGGTGCCAAACTATAAGAGAAAGTTATGTGCCAAAGTCTGGAGAACAGAATGGACTTGGATTGTCTGGGCACTATGGCTAGAGGGGAAAGAGAAAGAGGCAAGAGAAAGGATTTGAGTTTAGAGATATAGGCAATATCCAGATCATAATGTACTTATGGATTATGCTAAGGCCTTGAAATCTTATAGTGACGTTAGGCTGCAATTGGAAGCCACTAGAGGATATTAAGCATGGAAGTGAAACAATCTGAATTTACTTTTAGAGAAAACGTGAAGCTCATAAAGGTTGAGTAATACATAGCCTTTCAATGTTGAGCAAAATGATGAAAATTACTGAGTGAAAAGTTTTAATGTTTGAAAAGAAAATGACTGCAATAGATTACTTAATAATTTAAAAAAGCAACTACATCTGTGTACCAATAACTGTATTAGTTTGCTAGGGCTGCCATAATACACTAGGTGTCTTAAACAGCAGAAAGTTATCGCTGTATAATTTTGAAGGTTAGAAGTCTGAAATCAAGGTGTTGGCAGGTTTGGTTCTGCTATGGACTGAAAAATTGTATCCACACCAAAGGCATATGTTGAAACCATAACCCCTCATGTGATGGTATTGGAGGTGGGCCTTTGGGAGGTAATTAGGTTTAGATGAGATTGTAAGGGTGAAACCCTCATGGTAGAATTGGTGTCTTTATGAGAAATGTCACAGACCAGACAGAACTTGCTCTCTCTCCACCACAATAGAACACAGTGAAAAGGTGACTGTCTATAAGACAGGAAGAGGGCACTCGCTAAAACCTAATCATACTGGTTACCTGATCTTGAACTTCTCCAAAACTGTGAGGATTGCATTTCTATATGGTATTTTGTTATAGCAGCCAGAGCAGACTAAAACTGATTCCTTCTGAGAGCTATAAGGGAAGAATCTGTTCCAGGCCTCTCTCCTTGGCTTGTAGATGGCCATCTTTATTTTCACATGGACTTCTCCTTGTAAACATGCCTGGGTCCAAATTTCCCCTTTTTTATAGGACAACAGTCCTATTGGAGTTGGGGTTCACTCCACTTCAGTATGAACTCATCTTAACTGATTACATTTGCAACAACTTTATTTCCAAATAAGGTCCTACTTGGAGGTACTGAAGATTAATACTCCATCCTATGAATTTGCGGGGAGTGGGGGAGGGATACAATTCAATCCATAACAATAAGTGTTTTATTAAACAAGCTGAAATTATTAAAGTATAAATCACAAAAAAAAAGAATTATATGTTAACAACCCTTTAAAGTTACTCTGCAGAATATTTCTTCCTTTCTGCATAGATGAAATCTTGATCAGATTCTCTAATCTGTCTTTTTTTTTTTTTTTTTTGCTAGTTCATGTGATTTTTCATCTCAAGAATAGCATTATTTTAAAAATTAAAACTTCTACCTCGTGGCATAATTGCATAATTTCTTATATGTGCAATGTAAAATTTCTTCCTTCTTACCTTATTATCTCTTTAAGTGAGGAAGCCTAGAGGATTTTATTCTGATTATACTCTCCTAGGAGCAGGAGAGTATAGTCAGACATTCTGTCTTTCCTAGCTCCGACTCCTACTCTCCCTGCTCTGTTGCCTGATTTCTGATCCCTTCAGTGTTTTACCAAGGAGGGGAGAGTGATTTAGGGGAAAAGGTCTTATTAGAGACCACAACTGTGTACCAGGCTAGGGAAATATTTAAAGCTGGCTTTAACCTTTTGGGCTACTTTTGTCAGTTAAAAAATAAAGTTATTGGAACTTCACTCTGCAAAATATGGTAAAGGGAAATGGAGGTGATTTACTCTCTTAGGACACTGGCACTCAGCCCCTATGTGGTTTCTATCCGGACCATTTTTGTTGAGGCCATTTCCCCTTTAAATGGCTGTCTTGAGCAGAGTCCTATTTCAGATGGCTCTAGGCTTTTGTGTTAGTTCATTCTTGTGTTGTTGTAAAGGAATACCTGAGGTTTGGTAATTTGTAATGAAAAGAGGTTTTATATTGGCTCTTGGTTCTGCAGGCTTCATGTGAAGCATAGTGCTGGCATCTGTTACTGGTGAGGGCCTCAGGAAGCTTACACTCATGGCAGAAGGCAGAGGGGAAGACGGGGCATCACATGGCAGGAGCAAGAAAGATGGGGGAGGAGCCAGGCTTTTTATTTTTTATTTTTTATTTTTTTATTTAACTGACTGACTCTTATGTGAAGAAAAAGAGCAATAAATGCCTTATTAACATGGGGAGGGAACCAAGTCCTTCATGGGGGATCTCCCCATCCCCCATAACCCAAACACCTTCCACTACCTCCCACTTCCAACATTGGAAATTTCACCATCAGATTTGGAGGAAATAAACATCCAACCCATAGCAGCTTTCTCGTATAGTCAACTTTCTTTCTTTCTTTCTTTTCTTTCCTTTTTTTTTTTTTTTTTTTTTTTTTTTGAGACGGAGTCTTCCTCTGTCTCCCAGGCTGGAGTGCAGTGGTACAATCTCAGCTCACTGCAAGCTCTGCCTCCCAGGTTCACACCATTCTCCTCCCTCAGCATCCCGAGTAGCTGGGACTACAGGCGCCCACCACCATGCCCAGCTAATTTTTTTGTATTTTTAGTAGAGACGGGGTTTCACCATGTTAGCCAGGATGATCTTGATCTCCTGACCTTGTGATCCACCCGTCTTGGCCTCCCAAAGTGCTGGGATGACAGGCATGAGCCAGTGCGCCCGGCCTTAGTCAGCTTTCAAAGTTCTAGAACCACATGCATGTTTTCTGCCATGTGACACTAGGACAGTTTGCTTCCAATGAATCTCACCGTATGTCAACTAAGAGCCATGTTGCCTTTTTTGTTTTGATTTCCTAGATGGGAGTCACAGACTAGACTACCACATCCTTAATTCTAGTGATCACAACACCAGTTGTCTGAGTAACCCCCTTAAAGCCTTCTCTCTGGTTGTTAATTTGGAAGAATGCAACCTCTACAAATTTCTCATGGGGAGGGCTTGGATAGCTATTTAGAAGAGAGGAGGATGGGAAACTTTTACAACATTCTCAGATTTTGTTTTGGAAAAATGTTTTTCTTCCTGGTGCTGTTCAATTTCAACATTTTATTATTTGCTTACAGGTGTTGAATGAAGGATCCTCTCATCACATTTAGGGAGCCCTCCTTTACAGGCCTGGCATGCGTCTTTGGAATACAGATGAGATGACACCAATTCTTTTGTTGTGAGACTTCATGGTCTCACTTAAAATAAAGGAGTCCCATTTTGCCATTTGGTTACTCATGTGACAGACAAGTTCAGGTTACAGGAGGAAAGGAGTCAGCTAGAAGTCACCAATAAGATGATTTTCTGATGTATGTCTATCTGTAATTAGTAGAAACATCAGATGTTTTTGATTCCCTCTAGAGATACATTTACCTCAAATATTCTGATAATACTCAGGGGATCTTCTCTAGCACACAGGTGATACATTGCTCCAGATCTTTGTCCATGAACTTTGGGAAGGCTTAAGGTGATGCAAAATGTCTCTTAACATATTTCTGATGCTCTGCTCCCTTGCCCTTTCCTGATTGGCTTCCCATTGGCTGCTGGAGTGCTGGAGCTAATCACTTTCACCTGTGGTCCCTGGAGACTTCCCTTGACTGACCATAGTCAGCTCACTGGAGATGACTGGGAAATTAAACCCTCTACCCAGGGAAAGCCAATAAATACTAGGGTACAAAAGTCTGGCCTTTCTACTTCAAGACCCATAAGCTTGCTGTGTCATTATGCTTCTGGGCTCCTCTTGCTGTTGAAGCCAGTGTTAGACTTTACCCAATACCATAACTTGCTTCACTTTCTTCCCCTTTCCTTTCCTTGTTCCTTCTTCTTACTGAGAGATTTTTCCTGAAAACAGATTTCTTCTGAATGGGGAGATTTTAACCTACTTATTCTGTTTACATAGTAGTTGAATTTTCTAGTTCTCTTTGGATTCAAATGTAGTAATGTCTAATTTTCTAAGAATGCATCTATTTCACCAAATTTAATGATCAATATTTTATGATCTTCTTCTATGCTATTAATCTCTACTGAAGCTGCAATTATATTTCCTGTTTCACTCTGAAAATTATTTGTACCTATATATTTTCCCTTCATTACAGAGATTTTTGTGTTTTATTATATTTTTCTAAGAAGTGGTTTTGGCTTTATTAATTAACTTTATTTAGTATTAGATTTCTATTTCATTAACGTATTTTCTTTATTATTTATTTCCTTTCCTTTTTTTGCATTTATTCTTACTTTTTCTAACTTCTTACCTGTTTTGTTTTCACATTAATTTGTATTAACACAAATAACTTAAGCAAATATGTTTCCATTTCTGAACTGGTTTTTCAGATTCCAACAAGTGTTAGGTATAATTTTCTTCTTTTTCACTTCTGAGTATTTTCTAGTTTTCATTATAATTTTCTTTGATACATAAGTTGTTTTCTTATTTCATTTATAACATATTTTGAAGTCACTGATTTCTTATGTAATATTTTAGTGATCAGAGAATACAAGCTATATGGTACCAATTTTCTCAATTTTCTTTAGAACTGCTGTTGGCCTAGTATATGATCAATTCCTATAAATATTTCCTATATCTTGGGGGTTGAAGTGTATTCTCCAGTTGTTGCTCTTGAAAGAAGTCATTATATTTAGGTTCATTGATCTGTATGGTGTTGTTTCTTTTAGATCTGTTTGAATGTTTGCCTGTTCAATCTATCACTGAGAGAAATATGTTAATATCCCTCTTTATTGTGTCGGATTTAGCATTTTTTTCCCAACAGTTTTATTGATTTTTGCTTTATATATTTTGAATTTGAATATTAATTTAACCCCGGTTTAAGAATTATTGTACCATCCCGGTTAATTAAAAGTTTTGGACTGGGCGCGGTGGCTCACGCCTGTAATCCCAGCACTTTGGGAAGACGAGGCAGGTGGATCATGAGGTCAGGGGATCGAGACCATCCTGGCTAACACGGTAAAACCCTGTCTCCACTAAAAATACAAAAAATTAGCCAGGTATGGTGGCGGGTGCCTATAGTCCCAGCTACTAGGGAGAATGAGGCAGGAGAATGGCGTGAATCTGGGAGACAGAGCTTACAGTGAGCCGAGATCCTGCCACTGCACTCCAGCCTGGGTGACAGAGTGAGACTCTGTCTCAGAAAAAAAAAAAAGTTTTGACAGTGCATTATTGCTGTCCTTACCACCGATAATGCTTATTTTCTCGGTTTGTTGTGGCCTTTGATTGATATACCAAAATCTCACAAATCACCACTAAACATACAGCTATCTTCACTCTCCTTTAGTTGTTATTTGCTTGATATATCTTTTTCCAGCTGTTTTGCTTCTTATCTTCTGTAGCCTTATATTTTAGATTTGTCTTTTTCAATCAACATATTTACTTTACTCATTGTGACAAACAATTTTTATGACTTTCCTCAGATAGTTAAATGTTGAAATTGGAATACAGATAAGTCAAGAAAAGAGTGTTTCTCAGTTCTGCAACATTTGAATAGGTTAACACACCTAGAATGCACTCCATTCTTTCCTTTGCTCTTTTCTCTTGCACTTACTGTTTGTACTTACTGTTCTTTCTTGCCAGAAGTGCTTTTTGATTGTTGCTTTCTTTGTCCTCAGTTATGAGCTTAAATATCACTTTCTTAGTCATCTTCTTTGACTACGTTATAGAAAACGGGTTTCCACCTGTATTCTCTGTCTTAGTACCTCATTTTTCACCACCACCCATTACCTTCTGTATTAATTTCATCTATTCATTCATATAGAATTTAGAGTGGACACACTCTAAGTTCCACAAAAGCAGGTCTTTTCATCTGTCTTATTATCCATTGTAGTCATAGTACCTAGTAGAGATCTTGACACACAGTAGGCACTCAATAAATATTAGCTAAAAATGAAATAAGTCATATTTAAAGAAAAGATGACTATTTTAAAAAGAAGTCAATATCTTGGGAAATACTGAAAATGAGAATCATAAGCACAGACTGGCAATGCTCCCCTCACCCAAAAGTTTCCAGGATACAAGGTCAGTCTAGCCAACAGAGACTGAGAATATAGGCCTCAGGCAAATTTATTCTCCCTCTGCCACTTCCTTGCTTTGTGATCCTGAGCAAGTTAATTAACTCATCTGGGCTAGTTTCTTCATTATAAAATAGAGATAATAATAGAACTTCTTACAAGGATTTTTATAAAGATTAAATGAACTAATTCACATAAAGTACTTGAACAGTGGTTGGCACATAGGAAGTATTCCATAAGTCTTAGCTACTAATATTATTAAACTCATTTCTATTGAGAGATGGATACATTATCATGCTCTACTAGCATGATGATGTTAAAACATTCAATCAATCTAATTCCCACTTGCTTTGATTCCATATTCACAAGAATTTCCCAGTGATTGTTTTGCTTCACTTTTTATCTGCAGATAGGGAAAGAATGGTCTGGCCCCTTGCTTCAGATATATGACTGTTAGTTTCATTGTAAATTCACAAAGTAATATTATGATGAATTGACTCATAAATCTGTCCATAAGGGGAAATTATCTGGGCAGACATCTAAACATAGAATATTCTGGTTCTCTGTGTCGGTTATTTTTGTTAACTAATTACTATTAGGCTTTATTCATAGACACATGAACTTTAAACATAAGTAAATCTGAAGATATTAATCTGCTTTGGAGATGTTGAGAAAAGTAGGTTGAACTACAGATTGGTGACTTTCTGGACAATGAAAGTAACTGTCTTAGGAGAGAGTGGACAGCCTTATCCTAGGCAGAGAGCATATGATCTATTTACACTGCAAAATGCAGAGCTTTTTGCTCATTTTCAATTTTAGAATTTATGCTATTATCTTCGTTTTATAGATGTGATCAGAAAAGTAAAATAACTTACCTAAGGTCTCAAGAGCATAAGTGTCAGTGCCTATACTCACACTCCACTCACCAATAGTAAAAGCTCTTCACTGTATAAAAATAGTTCCAGTAATAGTAAATAGAACGTTGATCAGAAAAACATCTCCCTTTAATGATAAGAAAGTAATTTAAAATCTTTGGTTAATAGTGATCAAAATCAAAAGAACGTTTAGAAATATCCAAGTAGACTGAACAACACGAGTAGGCTGAAATGCCAGGATAGAATTCTATAATAAAGAATAATACATAGTAATATCTACAAAAGGAAAGAACCACAAATATATTTTTAAAATTGTTGAGCAATCTGGAAAACTGTAATAATAATAATGACAAATAAAGCTCAAGGACAGTAATAGAAAAAGTAAATATTTACTTGAATGTGATTTGGAAAGAAAAGCCAACATTATTAAGAAGACTTATATTAAAAGGCTAACACTAAAAATAAATTTTTCTGGGTGCAGTGGCTCATGCCTGTATTCCCAGTACTTTGAGAGGCTGAGGCGGAGGGATTGCTTCAAGTTCAGGAGTTCGAGACCAGCTTGGGCAACATGGAGAAACCTCATCTGTACACACACACACACACACACACACACACACATTATCCGGGTTTGGTGGTGCATGCCTGTGGTCCCAATCACTCATGAGGCTGAGACTGGAGAATACCTTGAGCCCTGGAGGCAGAGGTTGCAATGAGCCGAGATCACGCCATTGCACTGCAGCCTCGGTGACAGAGCGAGACCCTGTCTCAAAATAAATAAATAAAATAAAATGAAAATAAATGTGAAGACATTTTTATAGTATCCTTAAGACTTCTTTTTTTTTTTTTTTTTTTTTTTTTTTACAATTCTACTACAGTTCTGCTTCAATTTTTTCCTCACAGCACTATTGCTCTATTGCTGGTTTTCCTTTTTCTCTTCTAGTCACAGATCTTTTAGCACATGCTAGAGGTGCAGTCAAAATAGTCTACCAATATCACCCCCATTAGAAGATCATCTACTCTGCTCATTCCTTTATTTCTCACTACCTATGTCCTTATATTACATTATGTGTCTTCGCAGTTAAGGTATTCATCAAATTTTTCCTTCTGAGCTTATTTGTCTTTCAGCTCTATATGCAATTTTTAAACGTATCCTATTTTTATATTTTGGTATCTTTTTATAGTTTAAATAGATACTTTAATAGAATTTTCCACAAAAGGATTACTGCATTTCATGTAGAATTTTCAGTTTGTTTAAGACTAGATTCTTGGTCCTAATATGGTTAAAGAAATTGAATTATATACAAATGTTAAGGGAGAAAAACCTACCAATACGTGCTTAAGTAATTGCCAATGAAGGCAAAATGAAGACCATAGCAGTAGAAAGAGCATTTTCAAAAATACGGACTGGTACTTAGTTCTAAGACTTTGGGCAAATGTTTTAACAGTTTCTGAGTAGCAAAATGGTGTAAATAGTGTGGAATTCATATGTATAATCTCCTAGACATACGAGCATTTTTTGCTTTACAAACAAACATTTTTCAGTAGAGCAAATGTTTCTTACTACTTTTCTGATTTCCATTGTCTTAATCAGATTGTAACTCTTCTATAAAGACACATTTCCCCATAAGAATTCTTCTCTTTTATGAAGTTTTTAGTGAATGTTCTTTTAAGAGGGTCCTACTCTACTGAGAACAATAGGAAAATGTGAAATTTAGATGGCACAGATTTAGAAGAAGTAATATATATGGTCTCTAAGATACAGCCTAAGAAACAAAAAGCTCTATTTTCTACCATTATACCAATTAAATGACAAAGATAATCACTGAAATACAGTAATTTTAGATCATATTTCAAAAAGTGTATACACTGTATTAAACCTATTCAGTCTATAAAAGTTTTTAAAATATGCATTCCATAATACTACTAAATGGAATGCATTGCACTAATAAAAGTTATAAAGTTCTGTAGGTAGTCTGTCAACGTAAGCAAATGACAAGTGATTCTAGTCCTAATGTCAGCCTGCTAATCACCACAACTAATCAGACCTGGCATTCTCATGGTTCAGCGGCCAGCAATGGAGTAAATGGCCAGTCCTTGGCATTAAGGAGTTAAATACTCCTTAGTCCACACTTTGAAAAGTTTTGCTCCATGCCCTTTTACACAATGACTAGCTGTTAAGCTCAAAACTAATTAACATTTCAAAAACTAGTGTTAATCAGTATTAGGAAGACTCTAGGGAAACACTTCCCTGCAGAGACCCTTTTCTTCTTTTGCTTTAAAGCAATAACTTGTAAAGTATTACTTTAATTTTAAGTTGTGTTTGGCACATAGTAAACAAACCTGAAAAAAAATGTAAACTAAAAGAGATGGAATCCAGGTTGGGTTCCTTATTTCTTACTCTCTTGAATAGAGGCAACTTCTATTTCCGTGGTTTTACTTACTTATAGAAACCAATTCTAATAAGTACAATAATCTTGCTCTTAAATATGGGTCCATAAACTCATACCCATAGAATGTAAGAGTGGGTTCAACTTAATTCCTTACAGTATTACTCTATCACTGCTCTTATCTGCAGATTTAGTAATAGGGCTGTAAGAATGTCAAGTTCTGTAAGATTAATTTAATCTGACTTAAAAATTAATACTTAGATTCAAAAACAGTTTTTTGTAACCAAAATTCCTGCCCACTCCTTTATTTTACACATGTAAGAACTGAGGCCCAAGATCAGAGAAGTAGCTATGGATGGACATGAGTTTTGAAAATCTACTCTCTCCTCTCCTCAGTGATGAGTATTTGATCAAATGATAGTAATTGCGTGTTTAAAATTCTAGCTTCATTCAGTTGGGGCATGTAAGTAGCAGTAAACCACTATTTTCCTAATAACATATATGTCAAATATGTTTAAAGATTTTTTTTTCATAGACATATTCAGAAGGTAACATGTTTCCTTGCTAGATGCAGATTTGCGTAACACTTTTAATAAGAACTTGGTGGCATACTGGATTACATATGGACTCTGGAGTCTCTGGGCTTATGTCCTTGGTCCTCCATGTGATAGCCATGTGTCCTTGCAGCCAAGGTCGTCCTGTTGTTCTGTTTTCACATCTGAAAAAATAGTAGATAATAATAGTACTTACCTGATGCTCACTATAAAGCTGAAAGGAAATAGTGTACATAGTCTTGCCGGGCACATAATAAAAGTTTAATAAAGTACTAAAATAGATAAAAAGGTATTTAGATGGCAAGAAGGTCAGGACCAAGTGGGAAAATCAGCTCATATCATGGAACACTGAAGTACTATAAGATGCTTCTGAAACCATGGATACATTTGTGGGGGTACTTTTCCTTTTGTGGTAGTTTTATCAAAGAAACTGCATGTGACAATATAGATATGAAGTGATGTGTTCCTTGTTACTTTGCTTTTAAAAAATGAAATAAGTGGTTCCAGAGAGTTCATGGGAAAAAAAATAATCTGAGAAAGGACCTCATACCTGTGAAGATTTCAAATAGTCACAGTGAGAGTGATGGAAGTCATCACCGACACTTTTTTTTTTAACCTTACAGGTTGCATCTCACAAGCTGAGTAACAAATATAATCTTGAAGCCTATAATGATTTGAGGTTGTGGGAAAAGCGATACTGAAGACTTCTGCTTTGGTTGGCACAATGTGCTCATCTTAAAGCCCTCTATGAATTGTCTTTCTTCCTGGGAGTACAAGGCTCTGCATTGACTTAATGTAACCTTGGGAGCTTTGCCATAGATTTTTACACTTAATGATATGCAGTTCAACCAGCTTACAAGAATGTTTGGTTTGGCCACCCAAGCTGAGACAACTTTTCTCCTAAATTGAACTCATTACTAACAAAGGAAGTAGTGTTCTATGGATTTAAGTGTAGCTGAGAGAAACTCAGATTTTCCTCAGCCATTGCTTAAAAATATTTTGCCTGCCGTTTTAAATCCAGTCTTGAAATGATAAAGGTGGAAGAAGGAATAGTGACATGGCCCTTCATGCCTCTTTTTTCTTAATTCTAGTAATTATACTCTTGTGATTACAAAACAACAAAAATTGCAAGATGGTGTCCATTCTGTCTTCACGTTGGGTTTTTTGAGGCCTGCAACCCCACCGCCTCATCTACCCTGGAGGATGCAGAGTCCAGTGTGCATGTGTGCCACACAGTAGGAATTCTGTAAATATTTATGGTTTCTGTTCACTTTCTTCATTTATCCTATCTAAGAACGTACAAGGTAGATCTGCTTCCCATGTGTGTAATAACAGGAAGGTCAGGAAAGACTGGAAATAGAGAAAGAAGACAGTCTTTCAAGTTGAAAAGCTTAGGTAATTCCAAAGTTTTGTGACTTTTGGGTAAACTTGTCTCCTGATGTTTAGGCAATAGGCAAAAACTGGCCAAGAAAGGATTATTTAGGAGGCAGAAAGAGCTGTAGAAAAAGTCCAAAACCAAGAATTATATGAACAAATAGTAAAGAATCGATGGCCTGTTGTATGCAACTCTGCACATGTTTAGTGGAGACAGGGTTTCACCATGTTGTCCAGGATGGTCTCGATCTCTTGACCTCATGATCTGCCCACTTTGGCCTCCCAATCTGCTGGGATTACAGGCATGAACCACTGTGCTCTGGACTTTTTCTATGGAATGCCTACTTGTAATGTTTGAAACTTAGCAGCAACTATGATTTACACTTCTAATAAGATAGTGGTGAAGAGAACAAACTCTGTATTTGGATTTTTGGGGACCTTCTGATCACTAGCTAGTAGTTAATATCTACATGCTTCTGTTTCCTCACCTGTAAAATGATGATAATAATAATGCTAACCTTATAGAATTTTGAGGTTACATGGGATAAAATATATAAAATTTATCCAGTGGTGACTGTAAGGTAGGAATATTCAGTAAATATTCCTTCACTGGTATATTATTTATTAGTAGTAGTATCATTTTTGTTACTAACCAGGAAAAGCAGAAACATTTTAAAAGACTAAAAATATACTTGGAAAGGATCTGATTAAAAACATTAATTTTAAAATTACTTTGTGTAACGTCTGTTAGATCTAGGTCTGCATAATCTGTCCCTAGTAAGAGCTTCCCTCACCGTTTTTTCAAAGTATGTCCCCTAGTTTTCCATCTCAACATCAGGTTCATTTTCTTCTTTACATGTCTCATTTGATCATTAACTACATATGTGTTTATTTATTTGTTCATCTGCTGCCTTCTTTGGGAAAGTGTTAATCCCATCAGGCAGTAACGACATTGCACAGCAACACCATACAGCTCTGTATACTGAGTCTTAATACAGGGTCCAGCCATACTACATATACCATTAATATTTGGGTCACTTCTCTTTGGCTTCATGCGACATGCACCCAGTTCCAATTTTCAAAAGAGAAGGATCTATTGGCTTGGACAAACCAACCGTGGAAAATATGAGTATAGTAGGCTTCCCTGCAGTCTAGATTCAGGGACCCTGCAGTGTCCATATGTTGTCCCTCTTTCTCTTTACCTCTTTTCACCTTTTGAAGGCTTGTTGTGTTGCAGAGGGCATGATTGCTGACAAGCCTGACACCACATCCCCATAGCCTGTCCAAAGAGAGACAGAGAACTTGATATTAGCTAAGCCTGGGTCACATATACAATTCTTGGAGGGAGTGGGAGTTTGCAGACGATTACCCCCTGAACCCGAGGAACCCAATGCTGTTAACAGATATTTTTTTTAAAGGAATGCTAGAAAGGGAAAAAAATTACTTTCAATAAAGTCTATTACATAAGACAGTATAGTTGTTTTCAGACTTTTCAAGCTAGAAGTGCTTTCAAAGATTTTTCTTAAGAAATAAAATTTAAATATAAATCTCAGGCCACATTTAAGTAATCTAAACAAAAGATTTTATCGAAGTGATAGAGATGAACATAAACCATTGATATCGCCAGCCCACTTCTCCATTGTGGCAGGACAGCAATTGCTGAATGCAGAAATTCAGACCTAATTGTCGGGGGCCAAGATGATAGATCACCGGTAACTGGAACTGCTTCCAATGACATGCTAAAAGTCTTCTATACTTCCATCCTTGGGATCCAAGTCATGGAAGCAGGCAAGAAAGAAAACTTTACAACTGATTCTTCCATAGCAATTTCCAGGATTAAAGTGGTGTAAAAACCTCATATGGCATCAAAAATCCAATAAAACAGAATTTTGTCTTTATGTTAGACTCTATTATATATTTATTATTTGGAAAAGAAGCTCAGGAAACATTCTCTATCCAAAGTAATATTATAATTGAAGTATGTTTAAAAGAAATGGGACAATATGAGGCCTATCTTTCTTTTTCTTTTTGTTATGATTTTTACTCTTTATCCACTGCTGCTCCACCTACTATAGACATAAAATTAATAAGCCTGAATTACTGAATTGAGAAATTAATGAGACTTAGCTTCTGAAATTTCTAGCAAAGGTTTTTCAGAATTAAAGATGGCTGTCTTTGAATGCCTAGTGTTTATACTGAAATAATTTTAGCCTTTGATGTTAGAAGGTTATATAAAATATCTGCGGTTTTGCACTTGATAGCCATATATTATTTTTAAAAAGTGCTTATGAAAGGTGATGGTAGACTTGGTGTTTTTCCATGATCCATGAATGGACACATACAAGGTCGTTAACTGATGGAGGAGGTTCGCCAAGGAAAATCTACTGCTTTGATAAATGCAGATGATGATTAAGTATGTGACGTTGTTCCCATTTATTTGGTGCTGATTCAATCAGTGCCCCAAGTCAGCCTGATGCAATGGGCTACTCTAGATGTGGTCCTCTGAATAAGGCAGAGTGTTAAAATGAGGTCATGACCACTTTTCATGGTACTTTTTTTGCTTGGCTACATTCCAGTTTCTCTAATTAAAGTCTGTCTTTCTAAGACCCCTTTACAGTTTTAATTGGGTATGTTATTTCTGGTGAATTGTATGGAATTGTTATTCACTGTCATAAGCAGTGGCTGTATTTCACCGTAGAGGTGGTTGCATTTCATCATAGGGATCAAAGGAAGGGAAACATGAATATAACTTTTTAAAAAGCATTTTGCAATGCTTTGAGCTCTTTGGAAGAAAGCAGTATAAAGGAAAATAATGGTGTTCTTAAAATGTAAAGTATTGTTATTATCATTTGTGAAAGAAAAGCTGAAGATTGAGAATGCGTTTTCTAGTGAAGTTCAGGAAAATATTATTTTACTGTTTCAGAAAAAGGACATAAATATTATTATTTGCAGATTTATGAAAAAAAATGTTGTTATCTCTGAGAAGTCTCTTTTTTATCTGTGTTTAGGGAAAATTGTTGGAACTCCTAAGCCTTTATACTAGTTTCTTAGTGTTGGGAAGTCTACTATACCTGTCCCTTAGCTTATATGTTAGCTAAGTTTTGATTTACAGTTAATTTTATCTTTCTTCTATACAGATTGACAATCTATATTGAACAAATATGCTCTTAAACAAATAATACATTTTCACATCACACTGAGTTTTTGTTTAATCTATTTAGTTGCCTTAATTGATTAGCTGAATTATACCTCTTGGGGGGTGCACACCCACACACATACACATAAACACATACAAAACAACAGACTCTTTAGTAAAATGTGGAATGGAGGAAGGTGTAAAATACCGCTTTCTGCTCCAGATATAATAACCAATAAAGTAATCGACTATTTTTCATGTATTTTTATTTGTTATAATCAAGAAATGAAGATGATTTAAGAGAAAACAGTAAAACAGAATGCATTAAAACTGAGGACAAAAAAAGAAATATGAATAGATATATAGAGAGATGGAAACCTGCTTGCTATAAAAATTTTTTTTTTTTTATTATACTTTAAGTTCTAGGGTACATGTGCATAACGTGCAGGTTACATATGTATACATGTGCCATGTTGGTGTGCTGCACCCATCAACTCGTCAGCACCCATCAATTCATCATTTATATCAGGTATAACTCCCCAATGCAATCCCTCCCCCCTCCCCCCTCCCCATGATAGGCCCCAGTGTGTGATGTTCCCCTTCCCGAGTCCAAGTGAGCTCATTGTTCAGTTCCCACCTATGAGTGAGAACATGCGGTGTTTGGTTTTCTCTTCTTGTGATAGTTTGCTAAGAATGATGGTTTCCAGCTGCATCCATGTCCCTACAAAGGACACAAACTCATCCTTTTTTATGGCTGCATAGTATTCCATGGTGTATATGTGCCACATTTTCTTAATCCAGTCTGTCACTGATGGACATTTGGGTTGATTCCAAGTCTTTGCTATTGTGAATAGTGCCGCAATAAACATACGTGTGCATGTGTCTTTGTAGTAGCATAATTTATAATCCTTTGGGTATATACCCAGTAGTGGGATGGCTGGGTCATATGGTACATCTAGTTCTAGATCCTTGAGGAATTGCCATACTGTTTTCCATAATGGTTGAACTAGTTTACAATCCCACCAACAGTGTAAAAGTGTTCCTATTTCTCCACATCCTCTCCAACACCTGTTGTTTCCTGATTTTTTAATGATTGCCATTCTAACTGGTGTGAGATGGTATCTCATTGTGGTTTTGATTTGCATTTCTCTGATGGCCAGTGA
>NC_045437.1:89430579-89430950 GCF_002776525.5 Piliocolobus tephrosceles | reverse complement strand
GTCTTTATAGCAGCATGATTTATAATCCTTTGGGTATATACCCAGTAATGGGATGGCTGGGTCATATGGTACTTCTAGTTCTAGATCCTTGAGGAATCGCCATACTGTTTTCCATAATGGTTGAACTAGTTTACAATCCCACCAACAGTGTAAAAGTGTTCCTATTTCTCCACATCCTCTCCAACACCTATTGTTTCCTGATTTTTTAATGATTGCCATTCTAACTGGTGTGAGATGGTATCTCATTGTGGTTTTGATTTGCATTTCTCTGATGGCCAGTGATGATGAGCATTTTTTCATGTGTTTGTTGGCTGTATGCATGTCTTCTTTTGAGAAATGTCTGTTCATATCCCTTGCCCACTTTTTGATGG
>NC_045437.1:89372844-89430179 GCF_002776525.5 Piliocolobus tephrosceles | reverse complement strand
TTTTTTGTGTCTCTATCTCCTTCAGTTCTGCTCTGATCTTAGTTATTTCTTGCCTTCTGCTAGCTTTTGAATGTGTTTGCTCTTGCTATAAAAATTAGTTCAATTATACGTATTTGCTACAGGTAGATTGCCAAGTTGGCTCTGTGCTTTTTAACAATTAACACAAGACACATAAACAAACAAAGAAAAACTTAGTTGCATAGTTCACTTTATTGCTAAGATAAACACAAATTGCTCAGAAATATAGAACCATTCCTGTTCCTGAAATTATTGGGTTTTTTTTTTCTCCTTTGCATTCCCACAAAGAAGACACTGTGCAATTTAAGAACAGCCTCAATAACATACTTATGGGAGACATGATGATTTTCTGAGGTTGTTCATTGCAAAGACCTTAAAAATAAATGTACAGTATTGCACAGGAACACAATCCAATAGAAGACTTTTGGCTTTTGCTACCCAGATAACACATAGTATAACTCACTTTTGTACCACACTTGTCTGACGGCTAAGTTCATGACGGTCACTTTAACCATACTACACTGGCCAATATGGCCGCACGAGACTCAGCATAATGCCGATTATGCAATAACATGAGAATAGTGACACATGACAGAGGCATCTCACAATATAAATTGCATGAATTTATATATACAAAAGTTCACATATAAATATCCAGTGAGAAAGAAAACCCAACACATTTCTATCTCTACATCCTGTTTTATTTTTCTTTGTGACACGTAACACTTATAACTCCCTGAAAACAATACACGTGTGTACACACACACACAGGCACACACACACACACACACATCTCAGGAACATGGAATTGGATTAATCATAATCCGTGGTTCTTAACATACTACCATCTTTGGTCCTTGCATTATCCTCATTTTCATGCATTCATTCAATCATTTGATCAAAACATAATGAACACCCCTGAATGCAATATCCAACCCTACGTCTAAAACAATACAAATAAGCTCTACTAATGTGTTCTCTCTCTTTCTATCCTCTTGCTTTCCTCAGAGACAGCTAAACACCATCCTAAACTCTGTGTATATTATCTTGTTTGAACACACATACATGCACATGCTCAGTGAATTTTAAATTATTTTTTAACTTTATAACAAGTCCTTATGATGAATGAAATATTCTGAGGCCCACTTCTTGTGCTCAAGTCCAATCTGTCCATGTTGTTGCATGTTATTGTTGTAGTTATTTGGTTCCTGCACTGCATAATATTCCATAGGATCAATATCCCAAATTCGTTTTTACTATTTGCTACCTATGGTAGGTTCCAATCTTCTATTATTAACAGTGGTGTCGTGTCCACTTTTGTACACATCTCCTGGTGCAAATGTGCAAAAGTTTCTCTTGAGTTATGTACCTGTGAATAGAATTGCTGGGTTACAGGTTATGTTCAAATTACAAGTCAAAAACAAATGGTCATCTAACTTTCACTTCTCCCAGCCATATTCAAGATATCTTGTTGGCCTATCATCTCTAATATTTCCATAAGACTTCTTAACATTTACCAAACAAATGAGTACTAAATGGTATTTACTTTTGGTGGCATTTCATTATTTATTTATTACTTGATTCTTTCCATTAGAATATAATCCTCATAAATCCTGGTAGTTTGTCTTTCTTGTTATTTTATTTTCAGAACCTATTATAGTGTCTGATACCTAAGACATGTTTAATCAATAATTGTTAAGTGAACAAATACGAAATTATGCATAGTTGATTATAAATTGATGTTGGTTCCATGTTTATATTTGAGAAAATATACATATAATTAAAACTTATAGTCAATTCCTAAAAATAAGTGTTTATGATAAAAGAAATCACAGTCCATTTTTTAACTTTCATATATATATATATGTGTGTGTGTGTGTGTGTGTGTGCATCAATTGTTTTAACATCTTTAACCTACTTACTCAACTTCTTTGTGCATTTCCCTGGACAGAAAACCTATGAGATCATTTAAATTAAAAGTGCTTAGAGATACTGCTAAGACTAAGGAGGCAATATTTCCACTAATACGTCCTCAAAAATTGCTACAAAACACACACACACACAATATCAGTAAAGAAGGCACTAGATTACAGTTGGTACTCCAAAGACCTAGAATATCTGCCAATCATTAACACAAACTGTTTTAATACTTGCCTACATAATTATTCAAAGACATCTCAGAGTTTTATAGCACTCATTTATCATTGTGGCTATAACTTTATACCAAAAGTAATTAATTCTTTATAACTCTTACAAAATAACTTTTCAGCTCTTAATCTTTAAATTTTGATTCATTGAATACTAAATGGAATGTTGCTAAGAAAATTTAAGTGAGATTTGAAAAGACATTCTCTAAGGCAGTGATTCTCAAAGTGTAGTTTGGGGAACTATAGAATTTTTCACAACCTTTTAGAGATTCACAAGGTCTTCCCTCTTCCAACTATATGTCCATGTGAGGCCAGGTTGTTTTCTTATGCTTTATCCAAAGTAACATATTGTAACAGATTAAATGTTGAAGCAGATTAAGAATTTAATTATCCTTTATAATCCAGACATAAAAAAGATTTATAATAATATAAAGTGATGCTACTCTTCTCAATTTTTTTTTTGTTTTGGAAAATATAAATATTTTTATAAACTTATTTTGCTAAGCTTTAATGGATTTCTTTTTGTTTTAAGATAAATTAATACATATTTTCTAAATAGTTGTTTTAATTTCTAACATGGTAACCAATGGTAGGAATGACTCACCTAAGCAAAACTCTTTGCAAGTCTCCATATTTTTAAGGAATATAGACAGGTCCTAAAATGGAAATGTTTGAGAGCTGCTGCTTTTGGGGAACACATGTTTTTAATAACTTATAATAGATACAAGGAGGTCTATAAGATGTCATAAAAATTGATACAAGTAATTGTGCTTATCCTTAAAAGATTCACTGATATATTTATTCTTTCATTCAAAATGTATGGAGCTCCTACTATGTGTCAGGCTCAGTGGCTTGGTGCTAAGCAGTCAAAATACAGTGATGAAAATTAAATATATGATCATTTCCCTTGTAGAGTACCATTGGCCTAAGTCAGCACTTACAATACAGTATGATAGCCGTGTGATCAAATAAGAAGAGTTTTAATTTGCCAGTATTATTTAAGTTGTATTTTGAATTCCTAGTGTTAAGGAAAAACATAGTTGCTGAATAATGTGGGACAGATAAACATACCTTTTACGTAATATATGTTTATGTTCCTCTCTTTACACATAATCAAACAAATGTTTTTAAAAATTTTTTTTTAAAAATCAGAGACATGAATCTGTTTAAAAGCAATTATTTAAATGTAACCCCTTAAAGTAAGTAGAAGTGGAAAGGCACATAATTATTTTAGGAAAAGCTTTCAGAAAATCATAAATAACAAATAATATGCAAAAATGCCCATTATGATTAGAAGTTTAATGAAAACCTTTTCCCCATTAGATATAGAAGCAAATACACTATGACTTCTTATTTATTGCTCCATATTTTTAACTTATAATAGCTTAGTTCCCTAAAAATAGAATATTTATAAACACAAATGTGATAACATGATGTCCTACCTACCTACTGAGCTGTAACTGAATCAAAATATATTTTTTTGGCCAAAAGTAGTCTTAAAATAAATAAATATATAGAATACTTCCAAGATATTTCTGAAGGTAGAAAACAAAACACCAAATCAGAGAAGAAAAAAGAACATATAATGAAAACAAATATATTGATTGGAAAAATATTCACTTATTTACATTCTTTGATTGTTAATTAAAATCTATATAGCAAGCTTCATAAGCCTGGGAAGAAAATTCTCATCATATTCTCTCATAATGTCTCTATATTGCTGCAGAATCTACAGTGAAATGCATGTTTGCTATAAATTGAAAGGGTTTTACGATCCTGAGGTGAAAACAGAGGAGGCTGTAATACTCACTTCATTACCCTGTTGCCATCTTGGATTTTTCATGCTGTTTTATATATTGACCTACTGCATTTTTACCGTATTGATATAGCCTTCTTATACCAAATGCTTCTCTATATTCTGTTTAGCTATTCTCCTAGGTGTTTTTAACTGGATATAAAGGTAGGACATTGCAATCTATTCTCTAATTATAACTATAATTTCTTTCATGACTGACATCTTTCACGCGGTAAGAGAGTGTAACCACAGGCTTACCATTAATGGCTCTTAAATCATCTCTACCTCAAAGAGGAAAAATTTGCACTCAGCATTATGTTTGGAACACAAAAGTGTGGTTTCATGCATTTGAAACCATATTGGCAGGCTCATGCTATTTTATTATGTACTTGGCTTTCTATCTTCTTCTTGTTCATTGTGGTGATCTGCTTGTTCCATGATGTCCACCCCCATCCTGTCTGGCCCACTATCTGAGCCAAGCACCATGGGCACCCATGGGGTGAACTTGGCAGCCATGAAACCCAGATGCTGAGTTCCAGTATGTAATTTTCCAGCAACAGCATCTGGGTGTTTGGTTGGCCTTTTATCTGGCTTATGTTGTCTGTCAGAGTGTAGAAAGTCTGTGAACCTGGCACAGAATTCTTCTCCTTGTCTGTGGGACTATCTTGCCCATAAAAAATGTCATTTCCTATTTATTCTCATACAGTTATCCTCAGCAATACATCTGGATAAAGAAACAGAGTGAAATTCCTTGGAAATCACCTTACGCATTTACCCTTTTCATGTCTTCCCCTGCCCAATCACATACTCTGTATTTTCTGCTTACATTCTGTGGTTGTATGTATAGTCTTGTCTCCATTTCTGCTGTGAATCAGAAAGTGTAATAAAATGATTCAGTGGCTGGCACATGTGTGCAGGAGCCATTTCCCTGTGATTGGACCCCTAGGGCCTACGGCTCCTTTTGGTTTCAAGTTCTAATTTTAGAATCCAACCATCAAAATACAATTCATATCTCTTATACCATATTCATTGTTTGAATCAAAGAACAAGGTTATTAAAGTTAAAATAGGGTTGGTCTTTTCATCAGAATATGCTGTCTTTAATACACTACTTCAGCAAATGCAGAATACCTTTTCATTTTATGTCTCTTCAAAACAAGATAACCTGATTTTACAAAGATTATTTTTTTCTTTTTCCTCTTTCCTGGTTTTAATCTCAAGGAATTAAAAAAAAAAAAAAGAAACAACTCTCCCTTTTACTAATGACTTAATAGATTATGTGTAGTTCATTGGTAACACAATTTCTCTCCACATAAAATATTCACATATTTGTTGTATTTTTAAACCAATAAAATGAATAATGTGTTCAAAATAATAATCACCATAAGAAAATATGAAAAATGTATTAAAATTGGATGATAGAACAACCATTCTGACATTGGGAAAACTGGATTTGATTTATTTTCTCTATAATCTAACCTAAGAAAAACAAAAAATAATGTAGACACACAGTTGTCCTTGATGTGAAAGCATAACTCCCTATATAGTAAGATATGTGACATCTTTCCTACAGACAAGTGCTTACAATCCTGTTCATTAATTTTATCACTAACATAAACTTTTAATATGCATATGATCAGAATATAGGACTTTCAGGGCAGCTTAAAGTGACTGTAACCTGTAATTACTGTTCCTGTACTTGATTATAATAATCTGATTGCAATTATTCAGTGATTTTTAATACAAGCCTCAAGCTACATAACAATAATTCAAGAGCAGTGATTGGGAACATGTTTCTGTTTGGCTGTGAAATGACGTTTTAATCCATAGTGATTCAAAGATCTGACTAGAGCTCTGTTCAGGTAATTAAAGCACATTTATATTGTCAGGTAAAATAACCTTATTTTGAAGTAGATTAATTAATGCAAAAAATCCATATAAGAAAAATATATCATGATAATATATTCTTTAAGAAAAGGTAATAAAGCAAAGATTCTTATGGTTGGGAAAATTGACCTTTATGACCGTCTATCTAAAAATTGCAAATGGAGGTGAAAGAGGAGAAGAGGTGGAGCCAACCAAAAGATGTATCTATTATAGCACATTAATGCAACCCTAAGTATTTCTACTGAATATGGAGCTTGAAAGGCTCAAAGGCCAAATGAATAATGTATAATTTATTCTGTCAAAAAAAATGTTTATGAATACCAGTATTTAAAGGAAATATTTGGTAAATGAGTAATTCCAGACTATAGGAGCCAAGTGTAAGGGGCAAGGACAGAAATGCACCGTTGTCAAATATTTTCAAGGAAGCTTCTCTAGAAAAGATCACATCTTTGGAGATAATAAAAATATATTGCCTATGAGATCTGTGACATTATGCTGGTTTTTATTTTGATGTTTGTTTCATTTCCTTTTCTTTTTAAAATTAAAATTAAGAAGCGGTAAACCTTGATTTTAAAGCAACAAATGTAGAATACCAAATAGTGCTCCCAGACACTTAAATTTAATCTAATAGTAAAGCAGTAGTTTGAAATGAGAGATATACAGTGCTATGAGAGAGAGAATAGTTTTAAGAAACTGCCTTAAACTAGAATGTCAGAATTACTGGACTGCCTGAAGGGTTGGAAGAGGCAGACCCAATAGACTTCCTTGAAAAATGGATCCCTAAGGCTCTTCAACTCAATCTAACAAGCGACCCAATTTTCTTCTAGAGGTGCTTAAGAATTCCAGGAAACAAAGGAACAAGGAGACAAAGCATAATCCTGACTTTTAAAGTCCCCAATTGGAGAAATAAAGAGTGAATTATCATCTCTACGTGTGACAAATGAGGTGCACATTATGAAAAACACAAAGTACTTTTCCCTTCTGATACTAAACCCACATTCAAGTGAAGGACCAGGAAAATACCTTTCATGCTGGCTGATGAAAAGCTGTATTATAAGGAAGTAAATGAGGGTAAAAGGTACTTCTTTGGGATTAAATGTAGTATGAAAAGCATAAAATCTGGTCAATAGAACAAGCAGTCTGTTCAAGAGTAAGTTTCCAAGTATAACTCAGGGATCAAGGGAACATTTCTAAACAACTGACCATGATCAATTGCAAGTGATTTTTTTATAGTATAGGAGGAATTTGGTAAAAGATCACCAGATGCAGTTGGCAACATTTTTGAACCACATTCCCAAGTGAATTTACTTTCTTTTCCTTGATAAGTGATCTTTAAAAAATATGCTTCACCAGCCTTTTAGTTTTGGTGTTAGTGTCAAATCATCTCTATCTTTTTGCTAAAATGACTTTTGGCATGGGTTTTTTTCAATTAAATTCTTAGGGTTATATTCCTTGCCTGGCTTTTGAAATGGGAAGGGGGAGTCAGAACAGAAACAAAAAATACACTTTATTGCGTAAACTATGTTCTTTACAGCTGGAAAAAAAAATCACATTGTTTATAGGACTGTTAAAGCAGTGAAAAAAATCATAAATTTTAAATATATAAAAAATGTTTTAAAAAATGATTATATTAGCTTGAAGTTAAATAGAAATCTCTCTATGTTTATTCCTTAACATATTCAATTTCAAAAAACTACATGTTTACATAATTAGAATTCCTGTAGGGAGGCATTCTTGATCTAATAAAGTTTACCTAGAGATGACAGTCTCAAGCCTGCTGTTCATTGCTGAGCCATGAGGATCCTATTCGTGGACTCCATGTTCACCAGAAAATGCAAGAATTTCTTCAATTAGTGGGCCTTAGCTTTTCATTCCTAAATATGACTCAAGGCTACTTCCTACTAACCTACTAGATAAATTACTCCAAAATTATAAAAATTGGATACTTATAAGTAAAAATAGTCTAATTATGGATTCTTCTGGGAAGTTAATTCTGAATTCCACTAAGTGTAGCTGTCTATAGCACATGGCAAAACTGCAAAGCTTATACTGTGAATTTGCATGTATAGATGGCTCTGGGATTCCTGCAATTATCTGCAAAGATGTTTTGCTTTCAATGAATCATCAATATTTTCAAATTAGACATGGTTTCTGACAAATGGTTTTTTTTTTCTTATTTTAATTTTTAACTATAAACCTTTTTGGTTTAGTTACATCATCATCTAACTGATTTATTGTCTGTTGTTTGGCTTACTCAAAAGTTGATAGTGATATATTTGCACTTACTGCATTTTCATACAAATTTTTTGAAAGCTCTATTTTGAGACTTATAGGCATTATAATACACATACATATCATTCATCCCTTAATTTTTGTCACTACTTATTCTTAATGTGAGGATCAATATTTTTATTTATGAGACTTTGCTAGTTAAATCATTGTCTTAAAATCTTAGTTCATTTTTTCTAAGACAACTTTATATACAACAAACTATTTTCCTAAAGACAACTCTAAAACAATGCCTTTGAAAATGATATTAAGGAAGGAATAAGTAACTGTACGCTGAAATACAGCAAATTATACAGTTAGTAAATTTGTATAAAAATATCTTATGCTGCTACTTGCAAAAACAGAAAACATTTAAATTATCTCCTCAAAAATGAAAAAGGATCACATCTTATGAATGTATAATTTCTTCTAAGTATTAGCGATTTTGGAGTGAAGAGTCTAAATCTATGTATGTTAAGCTAACATATGATTGAAATCCAGTAACACCCTCCAGTAGAAAAAGAGCCATAAAGTGTTGAGTAACATCTCAGTCACTGCCTCTTTAGCCAAACATCCAAAGGCATGTGCACACACTGTAACATTTTGTATCATGAGGCTATGTCACTGAATGGGCCTAGTATCAGATCTCATCCTAATGCAGCCCAAGTGCCAGACATGAGGGAGAAAAAAGCATATCAAGTAACCATAAAAAAAAAAAAAATTCTACTATACATCATTGTAAATGATTGAGTCAATAAGACCTTTCTGGCCGGGCGCGGTGGCTCAAGCCTGTAATCCCAGCACTTTGGGAGGCCGAGACGGGCGGATCACGAGGTCAGGAGATCGAGACCATCCTGGCTAACACGGTGAAACCCCGTCTCTACTAAAAATACAAAAAACTAGCCGGGCGAGGTGGCAGGCGCCTGTAGTCCCAGCTACTCGGGAGGCTGAGGCAGGAGAATGGCGTAAACCCGGGAGGCGGAGCTTGCAGTGAGCTGAGATCCGGCCACTGCACTCCAGCTCGGGCGACAGAGCAAGACTCCGTCTCAAAAAAAAAAAAAAAAAAAAAAGACCTTTCTTTCATGGGAGTATAAAACTGAGATTTACAGAGTGGGAGTAGAAATTTTAAAAAGAAAACTCTTTAGAGAAGTGAGGAAGAAGAAGCCATGAGGTAGAAGTCAAGAGCTAGAAAAGAAAATGGACAGAGCAGTTGGTAGCAGAGTAGGAGCTGAACTGGGCCATGGAGAAGGAAGTATTGAGAGTAGGTGAGTGGCTGGTATGTTCACCTCCCCAGAGTAAGGCTCAGTGGAGCCCCAGTCCTGAGAGTTTGCCCAGTTGAGCTGCCAATTTCCTGAATGATGTTGCAGTTCTTCATAAAGCCTGATTGCTAAAGTGCTGAAGCCGTTTTCATTATTTCTTTTCTCTCTGTCAATCCTTAACATAAATCTTGACCATCTGAAGTAATGTGAGAAAGGTCCAAGAATAATGGAGAGGTCTGGGAAGAGGGAGAAAAGGAGAGAGAATGTGAAGAAGAGGGGCAGGTCCGTGAGATGTGATCACCTGTATGCAGTTTACAAAAGATATGGAGCTGTCCAGTTTTTTGTTTAGTAATTATTATGCTGAAGGAAATCCTTCTCTCTACTGTCAAGCCTTTATTAAAATTCTGCTACATGCATTAGCCTGTGCTTATGATTACTCTGGGATGTAAAAGGAAAGGCATCCCAGACTCACATTAGGGCCAGGGCAACACAGAGAGGACACAGCCACAAGAGGCAGAAGTAGAAATATGCAGCCTAAGAGGAATAAGACAAAAGTGAATTCCTTAAGGTTACAACATATTGTAAGTGGACATTATGATACAGAGGCTTCTAATATTTATGTAAGATTTCACAAAGTTGGATAGAATATTTCAAGGAATACAAGCAGGCTACCTTTGAGTATATTTGAAGCCTAAAAGAAAACAAAGCCTGTTTTCTAATTAATCTTTAGAGAATATATGAATAAAATAAAAATGAAGAAAAATAAGAAATCATTTTCTATACTTTATGACATGAACTTAAAAAAATTAATATATTAGTAATTTTTCATCAGTGATCAATATTTAAAAGCCAAAACAAAATAATTTCTGTTTCTAGGTTTTAAAAGAGAAAAGCAATGACATATTTCATTAACAATTATATTTATGTAGTTGCAGTTCTGCCTTCAAAATTGAATGCCTCTAGGCCTAAAGCTGCCCATTACCTAGAGAAGGAACCCAAAGAAGGATTGAAAGGTCATGTATTTCTAAATGTTCCATGGTAAATTGTAGAATCATAGAGGTCACGAAGTGACTGTTGATGGTCTCCATTATCCTAATGACCTGGCCTCTTTGGAATGTACCTTTATGCATATTTAAGAATATCTTGGTATAGTGATCTTTCTGTGACATCAGGTTCACAGTTCTAGTTCTGCATAAACATTGCCCATTAACAATATGAAGTTAACTTCAGGCAGTTGGTAGGAAAATTGTGAGCTACTCTGTGGAAAGTTAACTGTTACCTCATTATATTAACAATAAACCACAAGACAACCCTAGAAAATTGCTACAAATTTAATTTCACCACGTAAAGAATTAACTTGCTTATAGAAGCATATCCCATAATCACAGGATTTTGTTGCAAAAGGAAACTGCAGATATCAAATAATATCTAAGGTCACATTTTCAGACAACAGAAAAACCAGGAGAGCCCAGGTTTTCTGATTTCTTATTTAAGGTATTTTCCACTAGATCCTGTGACTTTACTCATATTCCAATATTAAATAAATTATTACAATAATGTATAATTTTATCATGTACTTAAAGCAAATAAAAAGTACTAACAGGAACAAATAAATCTAGCAAAGAATCCCTTAATTTGCATTTTTCTAAAACTAATACATATATATAACATAAGAATCCAAAATATAAATATAATTTATTACCGAGTTGTTTATTATAATTATTCACTTCGTTACAAAGTAAAGCTTAGAAAAATTATATAATTTCTCTTATCTTTATTCTTCCTTGAAAGCTATCACAAGGCAAAAGTCGCTACTATTATGATGATCTCTTAACAAATCTGTAAGAATCAAAAACATATTAATGGGAGAATCCGTCATGTAATTTTATTCCACATTTATTATCTTAAGATAATGTCATGAAGACCAACATTTGTAACTTAAAAAATAAACTAAAGAAAGATGCTGAGACCCATCTACTACTATTATATTTTAAACTACTTATCAGCTGTGAACACTTTAAATATTAATCTCACCCAAGCCTTTTTTTTCACATTATGCTTTAGTAGACTGGTTTTTATTCATTTGAAGTGGTTTCAATTTCCAATAGTGCATCAAAGTCAATAAAAGAAACGGATATACTGCACCCAATTTTAGATCTCTAGAGCTTTTTTTCCAAATCATTAATCAAGGTGAGCATCTTACCACTACTTCCACAATTGCTTTTGCCTAATGACTCTTGGTGAATATCCAGCAAAAGGATGCTTCTATCATAACGATAAACCATTGGTCACAACTGTATATCATAGTATAGGAAACCACATTTTCAGTGACCACAACCACCACAAACTCAAATTTTGACTTCCTTTTTTTTTCTGCATGAGCAGTAGTTTGTTCAAGACTCATATTTGTTGCATATTAATATCTTCAGCACTTAAAGTTGGAATGCTCAGCTCTATCTTAACCCACATGTAGTAATATTTAAGAAGAGTGCCACACCTGTATATTTGTAAGCCTGGTTTTTAAAATAAAGGCGATTTGTTTTGAGAGAAAGAATAATCTTATTTAAAAGAGTGCTGGACTCAAAGTCAAAAGACGCAAATTAGAGTCCTCAATTAAATAACTAGGAAAGTCATTTAACTTCACCATGGCAAGTTGTATTTTCTTCTTTTTCGCATCAATAAATAGATAAAGACATACCTCGAAGGGTTTAGTACTAAAACATGTATAATCATGTTATAAATTTTAAAATTATGTACAGTGTAAGATATTGCATTTATTGTAAATTAAGTATAAGTTTAAAAAACTAATGATTCATTGAATGGAGAACATTTAATTCTTAAAATTTGCATTTCAGTTTTCTCTTAGTACTGCTATTTACTCATGCTTGAATGCAGAGAGATGCTGCTCAGAGCAAGAATATGTTCATCTGCTTCTTAAAGCTAATCTCCTACTGGCTTGTATATCAGTATACCAGATACCTCCGCGAAAGCTTCTTAACAAGACTAGAGTTTAGAGCAGTTTAGAGCACCTTCGCAGTTTAGAGCACTTGTTTTCAGAGCACGGCCCCCTAATCAACAGCGTCAGCTTCACCTGGAAACTTGTTAGCACTGTAACTTCTTGAACCTAGATGAAGATCTACTTAATCAGAAACTGTGTGGCTGGGACATGCCAGTAGCTTTTATTAAGCCCTTCATCTTATTCCGATGTCCACTAACATTTGAAAACATAGGTTTAGATAAGTATCTGAAAAGTCCTTTGTAAAGGACTAGAGAATAAAGATTTTAGGCTTTGCAGGTCATATTATCTCTAAAGCAGCCATCGACAATATGTAAATAAGTAAACATACTTATATTAAAAAAAAAAAAAACAAAAACAAACAACATTATTTACAAAAATAGATGGTAGGTTAAGTTTGACCCTCAGGATGTAGCTTGCCAGCTCCTGGTTTGGAGAAAGTTTTTTCATGAGGGTTTGAATAGTTCTCTGCCATCTGCTAGATGACCCCTTATTAGAACCTAAAAGCATCTATTCAGGTACCCCAAATATATCTACAAATCTAAGGTAATTGAGGAACGGAATGGATGAAGGCTTTGAAAGACAGAGGGCGTGTTCCCGGAAAAGATTACATGGAGTGGACATTTTGAGTTTGTAGGAAGATGATAGCTGACTTAATACATGACGGTTTGGCCTAAGACTAGCCATGCATTGATGTGAGCAGTATTACACACATAATGGTAAGAGTTGTGTGATTTAATCCTGTAGTAATTGGATTATCACCAGTAGGTCATAGATATAAGATGTGTTTCACACTTATTGTATAAATTACTCAGTGATGCTTTTTCTATTTAGAAGTATGCTTTGAATTATTATTTAGATTTAAATTTAAATATTGATTTGGAATATACTTATCAAAGCAATGTAGGCATTCCTTAACTTGGAATTACTTTAAAGTCATTTACATTGGCATTGCTTCTTGTCTAGTAATATCTGACAGATCTTTCCTCTCTCTTCTTGCATAGATGAAGTAACATACACCCATTAAGAGGTAAAGCACGGTAGAATCTAGAATTGCACTGGTCTCCAGATTTCCTTTCCATGCTCAATTCTCTCCATTTTGGAGTGCGCCTTTCCAAAGACGGGCCCATTTTGGAATGGGCATTTTTTGTCTAGAAAATGGCCAAGAATATTAATTTTAAAACTGATAACACAACATAACTAGTTTTTGGTTTTGCTTTTTGGGGCAGTGGGGTGAGATGAGGAGTGGAAGTTGTGAACCAGGAATACAGTGAAATCTCAAATTTTTCAAGTTGAAATGCCAGTAAATCCCAATCGTAACACAAAGGGAACACATTCCAACTTGTAAAAGCTATCATAGTGCATTTGTTGTGATGTAAACTTTATGGATTATAAAGAACTTTAATATGCATTATTTTGTTCAAATCCAAACACATGTTTTGGAATAAGAGAATGTATGAGAAATATAAAGCAGATACATTGTCTTGTGTAATTTTCTCAAAATTGTTAAGTAGGTTTAACTCTCCCATAAAGTCATTAGATCATCATTAAAATTGTCCTAGAGATATTTAATATTTTGTGATGCAAATAAAAAGAGTTTAATTAGAGATCGATTCTTTGAAGTAGACTAAACAAACTAGCCAAATTTTGCAGTTAAAGACATATTAACTTAAGAATTATAAATGTACTATCAAATAGTCCATTACAAAACGGTTACTCCATTGCCCTGTCTTATTGAAGTACACATTTTGGGAGCTTTAAAATTTCCAAGATGATGGTAAATCTCTTTCATTTAATGAAATAGGCAATTTTGCAATCAGATCTTTAAAATAGTAGATCTAGAAACCCTTAGTGAGAAATTTTCAACCTCTCATAATTATTTTCTATGTGAAGTGGGACTCAAGCCTGTATGAATAATAACATGAAAGTATACATTTACATGAATGTCCTGCAACTTTGGATTACAACCTTATATCGTTTGCTTGTCTGTAACCAGGAAACCCAATAGATAGTCATGGCTATCATTAGATTGAAATATTTTCACAGGTCACATCAAACAGTACACCAATAATAAAGAAATACATGACTGAAGTAAAGAGGAGTCACTCACAAAGGTAACTGAAGGAAGTATCTTAAAGCAGAATTAAACTGGAAACCAACTTGTACACTCAGAGCCTTACAACTAGAGAGCAGAAAGAATCACCTATGGTCACTGTGCACAGCCTCTGGCCTTGTTTGACTAGCAACGGCTTTGAGTTATGTTTTACCTTAAAGAACATGACAAGGTCACAAACAAAATTCTGGAACTCCTCCCGGCCTAGTGTTTCTAATTTCCAACGAATATTAACCTTTAGTATTTAGGAACAAGAAATAGGAATTCTTAAAAATTGTTGGGAATCATGAGATCATAAGTTATTCTTTGTTTTCCATAACACATTTTTTTACATGTTTCTAAGTATTAATGGTTGAATAAAATAATAGTGAAACCTTTTTACATGCCAAAACTATACTAGAAGTTGCAGAAGTTTTTAATAAAAAGAAGCAATGAATAATAAATGCACATTTCATTATTATATATCACTATGTTGTGACAAGTTTAGATATTCCAATAATGTTAAAATTATATATATCTGCAATAGGTATTTGATAATAGGTAAGAATAAAGAAGGAAATATTAATGTAAAATCAATGCCAAATAAAAATTATTTAAAACATTGAAAATAATCCAAATATTTAATATTTCTAAGTTATAATACTTAAAAGTAATTTTGAAACACACAAAGTGTAAGTAAAACACACAAGTACTTATTTTCCTACCTAAGTCTTAATATTTGTTACATGATAAATATTCTAGATGTAGAAATATTTTGTATTTTGTTATTGACATTGATCAAACTGTTATAAGTGCTTCCAAAAGCGTTTACAACTTGGGCAGTAGGTTACATGTTATTTAATATAATCTCTTTTTTAAATAATGAAAACATGCTCTGATTAGATTTTAGTATTAAAATAATCATACTTTTACCAACTTAAATTTTAGATAAGTTTTGGATTTCACCTTGGAGATTCTATACCATTCTTATCTTCTTTTCTTTGTTTTTATTTTGTTAAAATATTTCAAAGAAACAAAACCTATAGCAAATACTGAAACACTGAAAATTACCAATGTGTATTATTGGGTAGTATATTAGTTTGCTCTCACGCTGCTAATAAAGACATACCCAAGACTGGGTAATTTATAAAGACAGAGGTTTAATGAACTCACAGTTCCACATGGCTGGGGAGGCCTTACAGTCATGGCGGAAGGCAAAGGAGGAGCCAAGTCACCTCTTATATGTGACAGGCAAGAGAACATGTGCAGGGGAACTGCTCTTTATAAAACCATCAGATCTCATGAAACTTATTCACTGTCATGAGAACAGCATGGGAAGAAACCGAACCCATGATTCAATTACCTCTCACCGAGTCCCTCCCACAACATATGGGGATCATGGGAGCTACAATTCAAGATGAGATTTGGGTGAGGGCAAAGAGCTGAACCATATCAGGTAGTATTTTTAAAAATTAAACATTTGTATCTCCCATCCAAGGTTAACAGCAGTACAGGTGTAGATTTCAATTTAATGATTTATTTTACTTTCAAGTCAAATTGCTTCTTGGAACAGTATTCATAGTATTTGCATAAAGTATACGATATGTATTAACTTATTAATATTTATTTATGTTTTAAAAATGACTTATTGTAAGCAGCCAACAGCCCATGAACATTTTTATCATGGCAATAACCACAAGCAAGATTGACTAATTAGATTGTGACCTCTTCTTGCCTGTGTGTTCTTGTCCTGGTTCCAGGAAATATCGACTTTAACTTTTGATTGACTGTCAAGGTGTCTCGCTTTTGGTTTTAACTTGATGTCAATGGATTCCTTCAAACCAATAACATCTCTGTGATGATATTTAAGCTTTAATTCTCACAGATAATTATAATACTTGTTTTTAATTTTTTAATGTTTCTCATTTGATAATGATCAGGATTCAAGATTTGAAAAACATATAAATTTCCCAAGAAAGCTTGTGAAGGAATTCCCATATAGAGACAGCATCCAGGTCATTTGTATTACAGTGAATATTCATTATAGCTCCTGTCTCAGTATTTGCATACAGTCCACCTGCTTTCACGTTTCCATACTTAACATCTCACACAGCAAGGAAAAATGGCATTGATAAGACTTTTTTTTTTTTTTTGAGATGGAGTTTTTACTCTTGTTGCCCAGGCTGGAGTGCAATGGTGCGATCTCAGCTCATCACAACCTCCACCTCCTGGGTTCAAGTGATTCTCCTGCCTCAGCCACCTGTGTAACTGGGATTATAGGTGTGTGCCACCACGCCTGGCTAATGTTGTATTTTTAGTAGAAATGAGTTTCTCCATGTTGATCAGACTGGCGTTGAACTCCTGACCTCAGGTGATCCGCCCGCCTGTCTCCCGAAGGGCTGAGATTACAGGTGTGAGCCACCGTGCATGACAAGATTATTTGACTTCTTAGTGCAAAATAACATTCAGTCACAATCAGCAAATTACTCCTAGATATTAGCTTCAAATAAATCATTTGTCCAATGACCTACTATATGTCTGAGAGCATGCTAGAATAGAATACATTGTTTATGAAAAGGTACTCAGCTAGTCAATGAGATGAGGAGGTAAATCTGTCAACAGTGACAGACTCTGCAAACAAAAAAAACAAAATCCAGTAAGTGGGGAAGAGATTCTAAGAGTTTACTGTAGGAAATCTGCGATTCTTTTTAATTTCAACCTTCCTCACTTAACAACAATGTCAAAGTAATGATTTATGTGTACAAAAGACAATATCATCGTGAGTAATAAAATTAGTACCAAGAAGCACAATTCAGGAACTCCAACAACATTTGTTCCAGGACCATTCCCTATGGCAGTGTGTTCTTCCCCACTTATGTTACTAAAGTGCAAATATCACCAAACAAACAAAGAATCTTAAAAGATAGATTGTCAAAATGAAAGAGATGAATGCAAAATACATGCCCCAGAAAATGATATGATTTTTTTTCTTATGTTATGTATGACAGTGAAGATATTACATTCAAGTTTTCTTTTTCCTTTAGCACCAGCAACATTGAAAACATATAGATTTTCTGCTGGAGAAAATAAAAGGCTAAGTTAAACATCCATGCACTGAACTCTTTGATCCATATGACACTGAAGATTCCAGAGGTGATTCCAAAATTCATACTGTCATTAGCATATTTTTCTCAAAGAATTCAAGTTTTTGGTGAAGGCTGACCTTAGTTATCATGTCCTTAGCATATGTTCTTTTGAAAAGCAGCTGTTCTACAGCTTTGCAGAGCAAAAACCACAAGACTAATATGAAATCTAAAGCAAACACAGACATGGTCAAATGGTCAGTTATATGTCAATTACAGCAGGCTGGACAATCCTCCAGGGCATCAACCCTACAGTGCCCAATTCCAAAGCAGATGTCAGTGAGAACTATATCTCACTTATCCGCTATAGGCTTTTGCTTAAATTCTGTAAATACTGAGGAAGATTCATGAAGTCAAAGTTTTTTTTTGTTTGTATTTGAAAAAACAAGGAGCTCAGTTATTACATATCATATGATGGACATTGAGTCAAGAACTGGGCTTATCAACACTGACGTCTAAAAATCACTAATTTTGTAAAGTGTTTAGGTAGTTTATGTCACTTAAAAAATATTAACTATTAGTTCTTCTTCCTGTGTATTCCCTAGTTATCTTTGCTAATGAGGTACTGTAACATTTTGACAAAAGCATTAAATATGTCATAATCTAAGGAAGATCAAAGTCGAAGTTATAGTAATCGTTACTTTTCCTGCAAATATCATTGGAAGTCGAAAAACTAGCATTATAAATGAATCAATCATTGAAAATCTCCTCAAAGTTAATAGAAAAATAACTTTCATTTTATTTTTGGAATTTAAAGAACTAGAAAATGGCAATTTCTAAATTATGTAATAAAAATTCTTATTTTACCAAGCTGTTTACAAACTTTGCAGGCTGATGCCACACTGAGATAGTTAATGTGTTGCCTCATGGTGGCAAACCATTAGAATGTTCTGCATTATAGGGATAAGGGATTTTAAGATGAGAAAATTTCACATTTTTTATCTAATCGAAAATTGACTCCAATTAATATTTCCTCTAAGGCAAGAGAGAGATTCCACTGAGACATATACCTTCTTTCACTCAAAGGTAATTATCAAGCCCCAGAAATGATTGGTTTAATAAAATTTCTAGTGATCATATACAAAGTATGTGTAATATAAATCAGAAGACTGAACATTCCTATAAATACTGCCAGACCTTAAATGCTTGTCATGGAATGTATCCATACTTGCTTTCAGATTTATCTACAACATATGCCTCGGTTAAGAATTTTACAAATACATCCAGCTACAGGCTATTGCTTTTGTCTTTTAAAAAAATCTACTAATTTTGGAAAATAATATGTGTAAGCATAACCATAGATTCTTAAATGATATGGCACATATTATTAATATGTATAATTACAGATATATTTATATATAAATGTTTATATGCAAATATAACACATTTCTTGTAACTTTCTGTATCAAGTTTTTCATTAATATAATTTGATTTCTGAAATTTTTCCTATTTAGAATCACTGGAAAGAGGCTTTGACCTACTGGGAGAGATACTAAAATAGATTCCTGTATGGAGAGAAAATAGAAGGAAATATTTTCTATTCATACTAATCCTGAAAATGTTCCAGGTCACTGACCCACACTGATAGGGTGTACATTAAACTCCACCTATCGTTTCATGATACATTTAATTTCTGGATACTAAATCTTAAAATGTTCCAGTTGTAACCTATCACATTGTTTTTTCATCTTTCAAGGGGAAAGATGATACCATGCAATTCGAGCTCTTTGCACAAAAAAATGAAAACACTAGACACTGCAGATTGCTTAATATCTGTCAAATTTTAAATGCCAGTGTGAAATTAAATATAATGTTAAGTATTTGCTGCTTGCCTTTCTTTAGAAGAAAGAGAAAATAACACGTTTTGTTTTTGTGGGCTCAGTAAATAACTAAATAAAAAGTTTAGGTTATTGACAACACAAAGATTATTTTGACCTAGATTTAAAGTAAGGTTTTTTTTAATCATCTTTTGCTCATTAACCACCCTACACATGTACTCTGTGGGTTTTACACAGAAGTGTTTCAGTCCAAGGTCTGTAAGGAAGACTTAATTGAGAAGAATTATGTATTTTTATTTATAAACTTAGGAATTGTGATATGGGGAAATGAGTATTTCAATCTTTTTAGGACTTTAATGAGCACATTTTAGGAGATTAGTAACACCCAACTCACCCAACTTCTCAACCCTGCTCTAAGGGAATCCCATGAACACTTGACCTCAGTAAGATTTTAAGAAGAAAAA
This sequence comes from Piliocolobus tephrosceles, assembly GCF_002776525.5. NCBI lineage: Eukaryota > Metazoa > Chordata > Mammalia > Primates > Cercopithecidae > Piliocolobus > Piliocolobus tephrosceles. The sequence goes on along the minus strand of NC_045437.1, from coordinate 89,410,313 downwards.
CAAACTTCATAAAACTTAATCACATTAGTTGAAAGCTGGAAGGATGTTTTAATGCTTCTGCTAAGCCACTAAGTTCCATTACCTGAATCCCATCAACATAATCCTTTCTAAGGAAGAAAAGAATGAATCAAATGGAAAAGATTTGTAATTGAATTATCTTCAGTCTCAGGGCCAATTAGAAACATTTTTTATTGGCACACCTAGATATAACCTTGACTGTTTCTAATTAGTCCATCAACTCAGATAATAAGAAATGCAGGAACATTTTTACAGTGTTATAAATTGAAAAGAGTTCATATTGCGGATAACATGTGTACTACCCATATATGAATAGATGGAGAAGGAGGAAAGAAGTAAGTGTATTTGTAATAGGGTAAAGTGTTATCCCATAAAATATTTCCATTAGTGAGTAAAGAAGGTCATTCCTTTGCATAGAAAGATTCATAATTCTATCGCTGTCTATGCCATATTCATTTTAGCTATTACCATGTTTTATCTAGTTGTGCTGTTTGAGAAAAAATGAACGTGGTATATAGTTTATCTTAAAGTAGACCTATCAATACAATAAAGAGTTTTGACATCGTCTTCCATAAAATGGATAATAGTAAAATTGGATATTGAGAGTGATGGAAGATGTGCACTTCAAACTGATTTCTGAGTAGTTAGAAAATTTTTGGATGTCAAGGTTCATTTCAGAAGTGTAATTGAATGCAAAAGGAAGCATGCTTAATTCTCTATTCTGATATTCTGAAACAGAAACACAACATCCCTGTGACTTCCTTTCTTAGAAGGCTTGATAAATAAACACCCTGGGTTCTCCTGAAAAGAGAAAACTTTCAGGAGTTCTCTGTTCTAGAAGTAGACAAAAAATGATTATTTGCTGCACATAATATTGTTTGTGGGTTATTATTTTGATTTAATACTCTTTACGCATGATATGTATTTCTCAGTTCTGGGTTTTAAGAAGTAATTTTACTTCTCAAACAGCAAAACTTTTTGGACAAAAGTTTTCCATGTGTAACTAAAATATGCAATGGTTTTGTTAAAAATATATTCAGTCTATTTTAACAATTATTGATGAAAAAGATTTGTTTTAATTTTAAACTAAGATGACTATAAGCAATTTCTTTGACCAATCTGATTATTTGATGGGCTTTTATTTCCAAGCATAAGGTTCGGTTCAATTGTCTTCGTGCTTCTTCTTCTTCCGGGTGTATAATTGTAAACAGTTTTAAAGCAAACTGCATGTATCTAATTATGGCACTTTTATGCCATCCTATCAGCGGTACTTATTGAGGATCTACTAGAGACTAGACACTTACCATAGATAAGTGTAGTTTAAAATAAATAAATAAATAAGACCCAGTCCCTATAGTCAAGCAATTTTTGCTCTAGATATGTTTACCTGAATAACTTAATGTGAGAAAAACTTTAGTGTCTAAATCATAATAGTATTCACAGAAGTTAATAAAATGAAAGTAAAATTTGAAACAATATTTAACTTTTTTCAATCTTTATAAATAAATTTTAATCTATTTCTTTAAAAAAATGCTATAACTATTTCTTACATGCTGTTTTTCGTTATTAGACTATAAAGTTTGTCACTCACTCATGCATTTGAAATAAAAGCAAATCTTTACAATAAAAATAAAACATTTCCGTACTTAAGAAAATGCCCATTGGCCAAATTTGAGGTACAATAAATCAGTTAAATGTGAAAAAGGAATTTTATATTTATCAAAATACATTCTGTATCATCACCTGAATGATAAGATAAAATAATTACTTTAAAGTGTTTTTGCATACATTTTTATTCTATGTAACTTTCAAGGGCATCAAAACAGTCAGTTATAGAGCTGTAAAGTTACTCCAGACATAAGAATTTTACCATTATCACTTTTCACTTTATGTAAATTGAATGAATTATATTATCATAACTAGAATACTTAAACAATAATTAACCCTATGATTCAGTACCTATTTTTAATAGCACATTGTCTTCTAGATTGTTAGTAACTGTATTGATGGTTGGTAGGGGGCTACCATTTTTCCTAGTTATCTACATATATTGTACAGCACTATCTTTTGCAATTTCTTGTTATGCTTGCATATACTAATTGGTTAAGGGTGGGAATAGTAGCAGGGAATTCCCAATTGCTCTTATGAATTTGTAACTGAGAGATTGCAATTCTAGGTTCTGGCTCTTTTGCTACTAGAAATGCATAATCATTTAAAAATACATGTACCCTTATTGGGTCATGCTCTTTCTAGGAACATGTAGTTCACATACCATCTCCTGATATCATTCCCTTGCACACAATACCATATATATGTAATTATGAAATAGGACTTCATTCTTTGCCCCTGGGGAGAATAAAAAGTTATACAGCTATGTAAAACTGAGATATCCCTTTCCAATCTATAACCAAGAGAGTGGTTCTGAGGAATGGAAAAAAGGAAGAGTGTGAGGAATTAAATTTAGGTTTAATGTTGCTCTAAGTTTATTAATTTAAAAGGGAGGGTAAATTTTCAGTTGTTTGTCTGAAATGGCAACAAATGTAAATAAAATTTTAAGATACAAGTTTATCCTCTAAGTTTAGCATAACATTATGTTTTTATTTGTACTTACATTATGGTAATTACCTCAAAAAACTGAAGAAACTGTAAGGAAAAATATGTCTAATATAGCTAATCAAATAGTTTTGCTTGGATGCTATGAATTAAACAGGTGGTATTTTGGCATACATTTGTTATTGAGAAAGAAATGGCTAAAATACTAATTGTCATTTCTTCCCAAAACATAAAATTTTCTGTCTTTTAATTTTTTCATTCACAATTATTTCTTCCAAACATTCTTAGTGTACAAGTGTAAAATGTAATCTACCTTTTGAACATCTCTGAACATTAACAGAAGATATAAAGATATTCAAAAAGGGTAGTTGTGACAGGTACTTTAAAGCCATTAATCACATATTTGTGTTTGTTACTGATGTCTTAATGTCCCAAAGTTGCTCTAAGTAGTTACAAGAACACAGAATAAAAACCATGAGCTTGAAGAAACATATTTTCTAACCAGTAGAACATCAATATGCCACAAATATTTTCTCTACTGACAAACCGTAGTGAGGTAAAAAATGCCTTACTGCAGTAACACCTTACCTTGAGGTTAGATGCCATCTATCTGTAGCTAAGGCATCAAAAAAAAAAAAAAAAAAAAAAAGATATAATTCTTAACAATACAAAAAACAAAACTCAGACTATTTTAGGAGTCTGGAATTTTTCATAATAATTTTATGTTTAGTCATAATTTTACATTTTGCAATATTTTCAATTTTTCTGCTTTTTTTTTTTAACATTTCTGGTGTCCAAAACAAGTAAAAGAAAAGGATAAAATATAGTGGACGAGATGACAAATATAGCAATGACCTCACATTTGTGTAGTTCTCTAGAATTTACAAAGTGCTTTTGGATGGCACAGCAACCTCAAATTGAAGTCCAGATTAGAATATTAAATTCATCAATTCTTTATTATTATTACTAGCATTGTTTTACAAGCTGTGAGGAAATTCATTTCGGAGTACAGAGATCTGGTACTCATTCTGAGGAGTGAAATGTAATGACTAAACACAGTACAAACAGTATAACCTATTTCACGTTTCCTAGAAAAACTATTTGCTTTGGGTAAGTAAATAAATCCTTTCCAATCAGAAACAACTGTTGCAAATATGTCAATTTTAGGTAATCAACACTGTCCCTTGAAATAGTCTATTTATTGTAACTAAAAATCATGCTGGGGATACTTTGCTTAATCTCAGGGAACATTATACATTTCACACATTGAACATTTTATTTTGTGAAAAACGCCATTGAAATTGAGTATCTCTTTATTTTGGTGGAGGGTATTATAATCATTTTTCTCTAACTTCTAGATGTCAGGGAATAGTACTTGGATTTTACATAGATATGTTTTATTTCTTCAGAATGCAAGCTCTGATTTCAGATTTAGTCAGAAAAGAGATACACATAAATCTATATGACCAGAAGAGATAAGTAGATCGTAAAAAGTCCACACACATCATAACCCTGCACATCTAACACACAGATAAGGACAGTTACAGATTATTATGGCATGGATAACTTGATAATCTATGGTGAATCTATGATAAATTTCAAACTATAACAAATACAATGACTCATATTTTTTAAGGAAACAAACCACGAAGGCATAAATTTACGCTGAGATTTGTGTCACTAAGAAACTGAATAGTTCAAAGTCAAACATTATATGACATGCTTTAGATTGCTCTTATGAAAGGCACTATAGAAATGTCACCCTATTATAACCTACTGTATTTAAGAATTAACTGCAGCAGAACAGCCACGGGAGATGAATATATACTGATGTGATCATCCCCTCCTATTACTCACAAGTAGTTAATACAAAGCACGCTTTAGAAAAGAATGTATAAGACAAAGAAATAAACACAGTGTTAAAAAAGGACTGCATTTAATATCAGGATTTTTTTTATTAATTCTAGCAGATCCTTATATTATAGTATTTTATCTGTAATAATAGGAGCCTTTCATTTAAATGATGCAATCAGTATGCCACAAGCGGATTCTTTCTTTAGTGGGAGGAGTTAGCAGCTCCAACATTCAATTGACCTGTTTCCAAATAATCTACAGGAAAAAAATGAAGATTAAGTCCTCTAACAAGAGCAGTTTTCACAGCCTTGCATACAAAGAGAAGGATTCGATAAAAAGATGAGAGGGCAAGCCGCATTGTGCTGGCCCACTTAAATCTTATTTCCAATTCACTAAATGTGTTATTTGACTTGGCAAGTGAGCTAGTATGTGTATTAGATCAGCAGGGAGCCTAATCAAGGAGATGCCAAGTTTACTGCAGCCCCTCTGAGCTGCATTAGCCTCAACTAGTGACCTTAAGCAAAGTGGGTGGTTGAACCCAAAAGAGAATAGCATTAACTTTTGCTTGAAGTTCAGCCTGAAGTCTCCTTTTGTGCCTTATTCCAAAAAAAAAAAAAAAAAAAAAAAAAAAAAATGCAAAAAGCATTTAACAGAATTGAATATAACAGAATTGAATCTAGTCTGCTCAGCACCATCTTCACAGGCAAGGCTTCATAGAAGCTTGCCTCCATTAATGCTGACACATGCAAAAGAAATGAAAAGCATTAACTCAGCTGAGGCACTTGATTTTGCAGCTGCAGAACAATTCACTTTGTAACTCAGTAACTAAGATGGGGTTTTTCCGCCCAGATAAATTGCTAATTTGCTAATTGATACAAAAAGTATTTTCAAATATTAAATGAACTGCAAATAAAGCAAAAAGAAAAAGAACACTAAATTACAAGGACACCTGAAAGATATATAGCTTAGTATTAATAGATACACATATTTTTAAAGACCTCTTTTACCTTGTACAGAGCATTGAGCATCCATTCCCAATTGCATATAATAGCTTGGATGTATATGTGAACTCTTCAACGATGTATTTTATACCAAGTAAAATGCAAACCTGTATAGTTAAAAAAAAAAAGTTGTTATATAATAAATTCAAGCAATAGATTTATCTTTAGAAACATCTTTGTTCTCAATTTGGTCTCCCTATTTTAAACTTTCCATCCTGTCTATATACTCAAAGACTTCTAATAATGTCAGTTTTACACATTGTTTAGAAATACTTCGAAACCTATCTTTAATTCCAGGATGTTTGACTCAGAAATACTCATACAGCAAAGATTGGTTGGATATGAAGATTATAAAGTTATTGAAGCTCAAAACCAAAATATTGTATAAGACCTTCTGTAATGCCTTTGGTTGTAAAAGTTTTCTCTTTCCTTAACAGAACATAAGGCAAGGTTCTTTTCTTTTCTTTTTTTATTCATCCTTCATTTTCCACTGTTTGTTCGGCTTCCCTCCTCAGATCTGAATCAAAGCCAAGCAAAGCACCATCACCTTCTGGAAAGTGCAGAAACTGCAATCAAGATCAACAAAGAAAAGCACCCTTCCCATAGATTCATCTCTTTGGCGTTTAAGTGTTGGGGCGAGTCTACAAAACTCAGATTCCTCATTTAACTAGATGTTCCAGGTCACGGCAATATTCTACTGAGGCAATTTTCAAAAGACCATAAAACCACCACATCAATTTATGCTTGCAGGTAGTATAATTGCCTTTGTATCATATATTTTTAGAAAATCTGTCTTAAAACAATTTGAATAGTGCTTTAGAAATAAGACCCTTAAATAATTGGCACTGGTATTGCCTTTCTTAACTCTGGGATTTCAAAACATTTTCCAAACATTAATTGCAATGGGACCCCGGTGAGGCTGATATTATCACACCTATTTTCCAGGACGATAAGCAGGGAGCGCAGGGCCCATTTCTTGTCTTGCCCCATGCCCTTCAGAGCTTGTCCAAGCTCAGAGCTCCCTTAAAAACCATTGGATCAGCTCCATGGGAGCACAGAGGAAAATGAGAAATGGGCTCTTGGAGATTTAAGGGATTTTGTAAGGTCGTGTGTGAGTGAGCTGTAGCTAAAAGTCAAAGCTGGAAATCTAAGATTCCTTATTCAGCACTTGGATATATTTCCTCATTAAGACAATTCATGTAGAATATCAGGTTTGCAGGAATACGCTCGTAAGAAGTGGACTCTGTTGCTGTTGGTTTTTGAGTAACTTATTTAATAACAAAAATGTCTCCCTTTGATTTGAATAAAAATAAATGGCTGGATTTTCACAGGCAGCATGCATAGAAGACCAGCAAGGGCCAACGATGAATTTCGACACTGACTTTTAAAAATTGTGAAAGAGATGCTAACAGCCTAATTTGCAGTGGAGACTAGATTCTGTGGCTGTATCAGGTGCTGGTATAAAGAAGAGCCATATACAGAAGGTGAAATGAGGGGTTAAAAGCCACGCTAAACATGCTGCAAGGACCTGTGGGCATCCCAACCTTTTTTTCTTTAATTGGGAGGAGAAGAGCTTTTTACTAAAGAGTAAGTTCCACAATGTAGGCCGGCAGCCCAACTGGGAAATACTCTTGATTTGAACAGTTTGCAGCAGTTCTTTTCTGAACTCTTTATATAGATCCTCTTTCAATACTGGGACACATATTTTAAGGTAAAAATGGTATTTTACTAATTTTTTTAATGAAGCTTTGACTGCAAGCAATACTTGGAGTTGGTAATCACCGGCTGGTTTCTTCCCTCCTGCACTGCAGGAATGAGGCCACTTTCACAGCTGGTTGTCAGCACAGCTCTTATTACTAACACCAATTATTGATTTTTAAAAGGCCTACGCTATTAGTACCCTGCTACATCTCTTCTCGTACAATATGCGTTTTAAAAATTCCTTTTGTAAAAATATAAAATCCGAGTTCAACCTTTCTATCATCACTGTGCTTGTTCTTTACATTTTATCTTATACCTTCACAGGAAAGCAAACCAGGAATCTTTTTTTTTTTTTTTTTTTTTTTTAACTTTTGGGCTAATTTAGAAGCAGAAATACTTTGCCCATATGATCTCTCTGGAAGGTAGCAAATGGCACGTAGTAAGGGAGGATGAAAGAACACAATTAGAGAGTTTAGGATCTTCTATCCCCTTTTCTCTGCCTTTATTTCATGCTATCCCAATTTATGTTTAAGCCAATCATAAAAACCCACCTGGCTTCATCCCCACTAGGATGCTTGCTTTTGCATAGGACTGCACCCAAAATTGGACTTTTCTCTTCTCTTTGAAAGTTCTCAACGAAGGTCAATTTTAGGATTTCTTTCAAAAGACACTATTCACATGTCAGTCACTCTGGTTGTTGATATATTGTCCAAATGATAGGCAGTTCTGAGAATATTTAGCTCCAGCAATATTTATACATGTATTAGTTTTGTAGAGCTGGTATAATAAAGCACTATGAAAACTCTACAAAGCTCACCAAAAACTGGATGGCTTAAACCGCAGAAATTAACGTTCTCATAGTTCTAGAGGCTAGACATGCACCATCAAAGTGTCAGCAAGGTTGGTTTCTGCTGAGGGATGTGAGGGAGAATCTGTTCATGCTTTTTACCTAATTTCTGGTAGTTTTCTGGAGATTTTTGGCATTTTTTGGATTATAGATGCATTTTCTGGTATCTTCCTTCATGTTCATATAGGATTCTCCCTGTGTGTGTGTCTATGTCTGTGTCTAAATTTCCCCTCTTTATAAAGACTCAGTCGTATTGATTAGGGACCACCCAAATGATTTCATCTGCTAGGATCCTATATTCAGTTAAGGTCACATTTACGGAGAGAAAGCACTTCAACAACTTTTTGGGCAACATAATTTAAACCATAACATGGTTTGTTAAATGTCATACATATGATATTTTACATAATCATTGTTATAGATTATATATATAATCAAATTCTATTCTATTATTTACAAAATACATGGTGATCATAAGAGAATATTTTACAAATTACAAGTGGGAAAAGTACATGGCATTACTAAAAAGTCAGTGCCAATGCCTCAGCAGAGAAAAATTAGTGTATTAATTAGTTACCCTCTGATGGATAGTTTCTAGGTAATAGAGACAGGTATTGGTAAGCGAAATGGAATTTTAATTTCATGAGAATGCTAGAAAATTGCAAGTTGGAAGATCAATTTTATGTACTCCATCAACATGTGCTAAGTGAATAACCAAAGCAAGCTTGTCCAACCTGCGGCCAGTGGGCTGCATGCGGCCCAGGATGACTTTGAATGTGACCCAAAACAAATTTGTAAACTTTCTTAAAAGATTATGAGGGTTTTATTTGCGATTATTTTTCTTTTTGCTCATCAGCTATTTTTAGTGTATTTTATGTGTGGCCCAAGACAATTCTTCTTCTTCCAATGTGGCCCAGGGAAGCCAAAAGACTGGACACCCCTGACCTAAAGTATAATCCATACTCTGATAGATGGTTTTCAGTAGCACAAATTCAACATAAAACTGAACATACATTTTCGTGAGCAACTACTAGGTTCCAGGTACATGACTGTTATAGAGCATTAGAGTTCTAATACTAAGTAAAGAAGTGTGTGTGTGTGTATGTTTTTATATCTAATTACAATTTAGCCAGGAGGAGTGAAGTATAAACCGATCATCGAAATTTAGAGGGCGCTATAAAGAAAACCCATATACATGGAAGAAAGAGAAGAAGCAGGGTCAACTTCTTAGTTGTGAGGAAGGATTTTGAAGAAAAGATTACTCTGGTTTTTGCATTGCCATAAAGAAATACTTGAGGCTGGTTAATTTATAAGAAAAGAGGGTTAATTGGCTCACAGTTCTTCAGGCTGTACAGGAAGCATAGTGGCATCTGCTTCTGGGGAGGCCACAGGAAGCTTCCAATCATGGCAGGAGGCAAAGGGGGAACAGGCACATCACATGGAGAAGGCAGGAGCAGGTGAGAGCCAGCAGCGAAGTGCTGCACACTTTTACACAACCAGATCTGTAACTCACTCACTATCATAAGGACAGCAGCAAGGGGATGGTGCTAAATCATTCATGAGACTCCAATCCATGATCCAATCACCTCTCACCAGGCCCAACCTCCAACATTGGGGATTACAATTAGACAATGCAATATGAGATTGGGGTGGGGACACACATCAAAACTATATCAGATAATGATAATATGACTTAAAAAAAAAAAAAGATCTGTATAGTCTCACCTAACAGTAGCCTGCCTGGGACAGGAAGACAAATGGAGTTCATGTCTCTAAATATTTGCAATTATAAATTAAGGTAACAAAATTGCTACCTAGAATATATTCAAATGTTCTACCTTGTCAACTATAGCTTTTGAGCAACAAAATATAAAACTAAGTGCGTTAATAAATTTTAATATGACTGGAGAAAGAAAAATATTAAACATGATGGAATTTGATTGTTGCCCATATTTAGATCTTCTGTTTATGAGTAAGGACATTTAAATTAGTAATAAAGGAAATATATAAAGTTTATAAATGTATGTAAACATTTTATAAAATGTATTTTTCCTACCTTTGTTTCAATATAATTCAATAATTTTACTCATATTTTCAGATTTGCAGAAATTATGAAAAAACTCACTTTTAACCTGAGATTTTTAGTTTTTTAGTGCAAAAGTATATTTTTTCTAAATTAATTTTAACTATTTTGATAACATTTAATCCACATTACCATCATGTGTGCCCCAAAAAAGGTCAAATTTGATATGTGATTTGCTTTTCAAGAAATAAATTTAATCATCTGGATAACTGAGCAATAGAATGCTAAATATCACTTACTTAAGAAGATAGATAATATTGCAGTTCTCTATTTTTCTGCTTATTACCTGATTTCAGAATGGTGATTTCCATAAAATTTCTTGGTAATTCTAAAAGACAGTAGAAACAAATCAAAATGAGAAACAAATATAAATAAAATGCAACATTTTATTTGACTTTTGAAAATATATGCAGTCTTAAAGCTATAAACCTTATAACACCAGACCTCCAAAACATCTGGATATGAGGTATTAAATAACATTTGCATGTCTGATTTTTTTTCATATTTCTCCTAGTTTTGGTAGAGTGCAGATGCCAATTGCAAAGAATCAACGAAGTCTTCCTGATCTATAATTTTTTTTTCTCAATAGTTTTCAAGGAAAATGCAACCAGGCTTGGTGGTCCGATCATTTGAAATCTCTAAAGGAGTTTAAATATAGGTAAACTCAGCATGAAATCATAAAAACAAAACTGGTTGTTATTTCCAACTGCAATGGTTCAATGTTGATGCTCACCCAAGGCAATCCCTTGGTTCCATCTTCTGACACTATATTAGAATGTCAACTTGTGGATTCACTTTAGCTGTTAATAAGAAATTTTGTCTTTATCATGAAGATTGGATCTTGAGTCTTCATGTCAACATTAAAATGGTAATAGAGTGATAAACACAAAATACCTTGGAATATTAAAGGATCTGAATCTTCTAACTGGGTACATAGATACTTGAGCACATCAAATGAATTAGTGTTAACCATAAGTGTATTATGTAACTCAAGTAGATGTGTGGCCCTGGAATTCCTGAAAGTTGCCTGTTGTTTAACATGCTGCCAGAACTTGAATGCTGCCACCACTCTCCCCACACCTCACTCCCTAGGGGCCTAAGCAGAGCTTATTAGACTCCAACTTCCAGAAAATGGGCTATGCCTTAAACATATCTAAGATTATTACTGTAGAAATGTTATTGTTTAATTTTAATGAGTATATTGACCATTTAAGTTGACAGTCCTTGTCACAATTTATCAAAGATGAATTAGCATAGTTAGAGTCACCAAAAGGAAACTATTAAAACATAAGTGTTTTCACTTCTTCTGATCTGGCACTTTTCCTATAGAACTATATATCACTTTAGTGCTTCTTAATTAAAAGTGATGTCTTCCTCCAACTTAGATCTGTACTGCAAGCATTCCCTGTCCCATGTTTCTTTTGATTTACAAAGTACAATATAAAGCTGGATTATATTATCTTCAAATAAAATCAACACCAATGATGTTGCTTTGCGTGGTTTATAACAGTGATTTCACTAGATGCAGTAAAAATGCACAATATCTGGGAATTAGAAATTTTCTCTTTTCAAATATTGAAACACTTCCCTTTCTTCTAAATTAACATCATATTTTATTAACCTATAAAATCTCATACTATATGTGTACTTGACTTCTAATATGTTAAATTTAGGGTATCTCTTCTTACCAGGTATTTATTAGCTATTAAATATCTAGAATAATTATTTAAAAATGCCTATTCCTTTTGTAAATTTAGAGGCTATAGATAGATCAAATTATAATTATGCAACATTTAATTTTTAGATGAAAATTTTATTGAGATAATTGTATATTCACATGCAGTAGAAAGAAATAATAAAGAGATACTGTGTATACTTTACCAAGTTTCTGCTAAAGGTAAACTACAGTAAAACAGTAGCCTAGGATATTGACCTTGATATCAGTTTTATCCAGCTTTCCTCAGTTTTATTTGTACTCATCTGTGTGCATGTATATTTAGTTCTATATACTTTTATCCATATATTGTTATCAATATTTAATTTTAACATGTAGATATTTTCTTACATTTTAGGTATTTATTAACAGTTGCTTATGAATTATATGACATATAATCGATCCTTAAAAATATAAAATGACTACTAACAATAGGTTTCGTTTAGTATTCTAATTGATAAAAACATTATTTTTAGACTTGGCTAAATATTACTATCAAGTAGTTTGTAAAGGTTGACTAATGGCTCCCCAAATGAATAGTTTAAAAACACTATTGACATTTTTTTCCTTTTGAATTCACACCACAGTTTTTAACTAGAGGTTCAAAAGAGGTTAAGAAATATGAATCCATTTTCAGTATTTGGGGCATCAGCTCATTAAGAGTAATAGAGCAGGCTTCCAGTTTGAAAAAGGCACTGACTCAAATGTGTAATGATTTCACTTTCAAATTTCTTTTATCTCAGCTGCTTCTACTTCAACAAATACAAGTGCTTCAGATATAATAAGAAGACTAATGAGCATTGCAGATGATTACAACAATACTTCCCAAGGCATAATGACATTTTTCCCCCCAAATTAAGAAAAAAAAGTTTTTTCTTGTTAGAGTCTTTATTGCCTGAATATGACCTCAGTTAAAACCAGGAACCTAACTTTAGAACAAATCTATGAATAAGTATTTTTTGAGTAAGATTTCTCAGCTTATAAGGGAAGTTTTATTAACTTTAGCAAGGACTATGTATGTGCTACAGGATTACATCCTTAAAATAAAATGTGCCAAAACGGGTCATTTGACATCACTGCCTCATTGCTGTTCAGAGTTGGCATTTTGCTGATCACCTCACCGTGTCCTCTTGGGTACTTTCTCTATAAAGTGGTTACAAGTCCAGCCTTCTGATGTTATAGTTGGATGCACTATACAAAAGGGTCATTTTCTACTAAGTACCTTACTTGCTTCAGAGCCAGAGTGCAACTCTTTCATCAGTTACAGTTTTGAAACAGCAGGGGTACAATGTATCAGTTTGTTCAAAATAGACATTGTGCTGTTTATGGAGAAATTGTGACAAATCGGGAAAGAATTTATAACCAACACTATACAACATAACTTAAAAAACAACAAAAAAAATAAAGTGCATAATCTGACTCACAAAATGAGACATCTGCAAACCACTATAGCAAATTGTATAATGAACAGCCTCTCCAGGGTCCCTTCTTATAATTCAAAGCTGTTTTTGGCTCCCTTTCATTCTGAGTTTGAAGACAGATTATTTTACAAGGTACATCAGCCTTTAGGGAATAGCAATTTCCTCTTTCCCTCAGCCTTGCCTCCCCACAACACAAATGTAACTTTTTAAACTGTTTATCTTTGATCAAAAATATATTACTTAGCATACTAAGTAAACAGCCGAACAATTTGTCATAGAAATTATTGCTTCCTGTGGCTATTTTTAGTGGCTTTTTCCCCCTACATTTTCTGGGCAATTGGTATTAAGGCTGATAACCCTGCCATTTGTTTCTGTAATGATCTCAGAAAAACATTTTGAAATACGATCTGCTCTTTAATGTAATGGATAAACTACTATGCTGCCAGGAATTATACCCAACTTCCTCGCTCAATAGTCATGGGAACTTAAACAACAACCACAACCCACACACATAATGCAGGAAACAATACGGAACACATATATTACATTTCTGTGGTGATGTGCTTACCAAGAATGGCCGCTCTAGCATTGCTGAAGTATCAGAAATATTAAATCAAGATGATGCAAAATATGAAAATGCTGATATAATATACTCAGTTGCAAATTATTTCGCTGTTTGAAAGTTTACTAGCCACCTATTAAATGATGAATTTTCTCTAAAATAATACATTTAAATACAAAAAAGAAAGCATTTTAAATAGAATGCCATTCAGTTTTGTTTTTTGCTGTAATACAAAATCCTTCTCAGTCCAATATATATTTGCAATACTTCTATTGTTCTTGAATACAGCTTTGTTATCTTTATCTTAATTTGAATTTGAAAATATTATAATAAAACCATCAGTATGCTTCTATTGTTTATTATTTATAAACTCTTTTTAATATCAATATTAGAGAAGTTATGCATTTGTACACATTGCCTGTTTTTCTGTTTCCAACAATTGCTGTGGATGATTTATTATTTGTATATTTTTATTTTTTTAACTATAATTTTGGAACTACACCGCATCTTATGTTTGGAATAGACCTTAAAAGTTAAGGGTTATCAGTTCTACTTGTTTCTTCTATGTTTGACATATATCCAGAGCACATAAAAGAAGTCTTTACTTGTTTTCTAATACTTACTTATTGTACTGTGGATAGTTGAATTTAGAGACAAATATTTACTTCATTTTTATCAAAAATATATCTATTATCCTACTTCTTATGCTTAAGTGAATGCTTTTATTTTGTTTCTTAATATAGAACTACCAATAATTCCATGAATGGTGAAAGAAAAATAAGTTTTGTTGTTTCTCTTCTAATATCTGTCTTAATCACTATTCTGATAATTTAAAATATATATATGTATGTGTATATACATGTATGTATATTCTCTCCATATATATAGAGAGAGAATTTCATGCTCCATACTATGCTTCCCAAATCCTATATCCCTTGAAAAGATTATGGAACCTGGAACCTGGAGAGAGAAAAAAAAAAATGAAGTCAAACAATATCTCAGAAATATAGAGACTCGGGATCTGTGAAGTCGCTTCTGATGTGGAGATGCTTTTTGAAGTTTTAAAATGACAGTGTTGAAACATCTCTCTGCCTTCCCTTTGCGCTCTCTCATATCTGCTTAAGTGTCTTTGTCAGAAGTATTCTTCTGGTAACTGTGACGCAAGCCAAGAATTCTCTAGAGAATTCTTAAAAATATTTGTTAACAAATGAGAAAGTTTATTACTGAGGGCAGATCTCATTTTAAAAGTGTTATTCTATTACTAAATGTGCAAAATTGGATACATATATATACACACACACATATATATATGCATACAACTGCTTAGCAATCATGTTATATATTCCTCAAAATTTCATTTATCTTTATGGCATAAGACTATCTACAGTAATTCTCAAGGTCTGTTTTCTGACCAAGAGAAGGTGGAGATGTAAAATGATATTATTTTTTCTTCCTAAAATTGTCATAGAAACATGTTAAGTCCTTAGCTTCCTGGTCCCCACTGAGGTCCAGAACACATGGGAAGATAATGTAGCAAAATCAAAGATCACTTGATTTTAAAAGATAAGTTTCGGCCGGGCGCGGTGGCTCAAGCCTGTAATCCCAGCACTTTGGGAGGCCAAGACGGGCGGATCACGAGGTCAGGAGATCGAGACCATCCTGGCAAACACGGTGAAACCCCGTCTCTACTAAAAAACACAAAAAATTAGCCGGACGAGGTGGCGGCGCCTGTAGTCCCAGCTACTCGGGAGGCTGAGGCAGGAGAATGGCGGGAACCCGGGAGGCGGAGCTTGCAATGAGCTGAGATCCGGCCACTGCACTCCAGCCTGGGCGACAGAGCGAGACTTCGTCTCAAAAAAAAAAAAAAAAAAAAAAAAGATAAGTTTCACATCTTATCTTTTACAACCCAAAAGGAACATAAGTTCAGAATAATAAAGCTGATATGTATGTTTTTATTAATAATCTTGTATGATCTGAGCATATGTTGTATTTTAGGAAGCAATAGTTGAACTACAGAATTTCAATATTGTAAAGAATTATAGAAATTATAATGTATGACAAAAGAAAAAAATTCTATATAGCCTCTATTAGATTCAAATTAGTATGATAAGAAAAATATACAACCAAAGGTATAATTTTGTCATCACTTCAAATTGTCAAGCACAATTTAAGAAATGTAAGGAGTATGCCTGCACAAAGAAAATCTGGCAATCCTTTTCCAATTTTACTAACGCCTAGGATGTAGGCAGAAAATACTGATGAAAAACAATTACCTAATAAAATTCTGATATAAGATATAAGAAAATAATCCTGCTTAACAGAAGTGCAATTTAATCATTCAATTTTATTACATTTTTTACATTTTCAAATTAAAGTAGAATGCTTAAAAACAGAGAAGTAGCTTTGATATATTTTGAATTATTAAAAAAATGAATAGTGAGAAAAATTCCAAAGGAAAATGGGTGGAAATTAATGCAAACAGTACTTGAGAGACATTGTTCTGAAGGATAGCTTTTTGTACAGATTCATTTTAAAAATCTCAATTATTCAAGGAATGCATTGATTTTAACATCATTTTTTTCTTCACAGGCTTTGTTATGAACATAGGTATATATAATGAAGTGGGCTGCAAGGAAATTACATTTTGCAAATACTCTCCTCTTATATCAAAGATAAGGGCCATTCAAGAATCTCATATATTAGACTAGCTTTGTCCCAATGGCAACATAAAGGAAATTGTGACAAAATATACATTTTTCTTGATCAGTTAAGACTGTACTCTAGTAAGTAGCATTTTTTTCCCCAGTATAAAACTTTTTGCTCCCCTCTAACTCTTCCACAGTGTCAGTAGGGGCACATCAGGGTGCATACGAAGGCAAGTGGGATTGCCACGTGCTCTCGTCTGGTTCTATTCAGTCAATCGCTATGAGGTTCAATTTTATTTTGAGCAATACCTGGAAGAACATATGTAAAAGTCCCTAATAGTACCTGATCCAAAACTGGTTTTTAAAAGACAACTATTTTGTTTTACTTCTTGACATGTAATCAGAGATCTTGGTATGGTTTGATTCAGTCTGTTATCTCTGTGTATTCCTCCCTGTCAAATTCCTTAATTACACAAAACCCATGTTCTTGGAAGGAACGTTTCGGTGTCTTTATAGGGTTTTTATCTTTCTTAAATCTAGCTCTCTCATGATGAATACTAATATCTACCATAGAGTACATACTTCTATACGCCAAGTGCTTTGTGTACATGGATATCATGATCCTTCTATTATAATGAAGGCTCAGAATGTTTATTTCAAAAGCCTCAAACCACCCTGCTGGAAAGTTTCAGAGTCAAAATTCAAACCTAATCTGTAGATTTCAAAGCAGGTTCTCCTCTGAATATGACACACTGACCTCTTTGACATCTTTGTCCCATTATCTCAAATTGTGTGACATGTAAAAAGCTGACCAATTCTAAAAAAATCTAAAATGTCTTCATATGGATGCCCACGGCTTTCTTGTATAGGCTGTTTAGAAGTGTTTCTTGAAATTCAAATGTTGTTTTCTTTTGCATTGATAATCTTCCATTTTGTAGAAACTATTAAGGGTTAACTGAGTCCTTCTAAAATAATATGTTCTCCCAAACCACAACACAAAACGAAACAAAAATGAACAATTCAACTTCTTTAAACATTAACTTTGGTCTATAATGTTAAATATGATTTTTAATTTGGAAGATTTTGTAAGTGTACTTAAAATGTAAGTAAAGAGAGAGCATTCTTATTTTTTGCATTGTATATAACTTTCAAAGTGACTGGGTGAATAAAATAATTTTAGAAGTGAAATTTGTATTAATCATAGAACTTCTAGAAACGGCTGGTAATGCAAAAAAAAAAAAAATGATTTTCAGTCTGCTTTCCCTAGGACACAACTTCCTTTCTTCAGGGAAAGCTAAGCCAAGTGATCATGGATACAAACTGGCTGTGGTTGGGCCGGCAGCCACTTAACATATCCCTTAGCTGATAATAAAGTATATGGTCAGCAGCTGATTTTAAAAAAGACAGAAAGAAAGAAAGAATGAAGAGGGAATGGAAGAAAGGAGTAACAAAAGCACCACTAGAAGATACTCCGATGGGGATAAAAACGAGGATACAATCTAATTTGCCTCGACATTGGATGTCAAAATATTTAAATAAAACAATTATACTTGTATAATACATCTTTATTATAAATAAATTCTTTAAAACTTGTCCAACATAGAGAAGATACTACAAAGAAAATTTAATTATCTGCTGCACTATATGCTCCTCAATAATAGAAATCTTTGTTTACTTTCTTCAATGATCGGTGTAAAGTATCTGGATCAGGCCTGGAACTTAGTAGGTATTCAATAAATATTTTATGCTTAACTTAATTATTTCATAATATTCTAATCTTGTATTCTGATGTTAATAAAGAAACTCAGGAGAAACAAGTTTTACTTTTGAATATTTAAGCATTTTATGTGGAGTTCTAATTTTCATTTGTATAAATGTTTAATATTATGGATATTAAAGCTACGCTTCCATATGGGATCTTGTGCCATTTTAGAGTGAGGACTCTGTAGTCAGACTGTCCACATTAGCATCCTGGCATTACCACATAGTAATTTTGTGGCCAAGAGAAAATGGCAATTTGCTTGGGACTTGGTTTCTTGTGTACACAAGATAGGTGTTATTTAGGTATCTATCTCATGAAGTTGAAAAACTACACATTCAAGAGGAGTTTGGGTTCTAGAATTGCATTCTATTTGATATATAAAATAGATACTCATTTATTGATGTATAAATGTGGTACTCATATATAGACAGTCTTATAAGTAACTTACGGAATTAAAGGATCTGAATGATTTTTAAAGGGTCAGCCATCTTAAGAACATTCTCAATATCTTTGTTTTGGGGATTGAAATGTGCATATTGGTACCTCTTTCAGGATATACAGTTGATAAAAGCACACATTAAGCCATTGCCAGTTCAAACAACACTTCACATGAATTTGAAAGAAAGCCTAGACAAGAAACAGAATTGGAAGAGAATAATAAAAGCTAAAGTTTAATGGGCACTTTCTAATGCTCTACGCCATCAAATACCAGGTAAGTTTTAGTGTGATTTCAATGGGTCATGAAAAGGACATTGCTGGGGAAGAGAAAAATCTCCAGAGAAGGAGGATCCACATATAAAACCAACAGACACTTTTTTTTCAATACTTTAAGTTCTAGGGTACATGTGCACAATGTGCAGGTTTGTTACATACGTACACATGTGCCATGTTTGTGTGCTGCACCCATTAACTCGTCATTTACTTTAGGTATATCTCCTAATGCTATCCCTCCCCTCTCCCCCGACCCCATATACAGGCCTCAGTGTGTGATGTTCCCCACCCTGTGTCCAGGTGTTCTCATTATTCAATTCCCACCTATGAGTGAGAACAGACGGTGTTTGGTTTTCTGTCCTTGTGATAGTTTGCTCGGAATGATGGTTTCCAGCTTCATCCATGTCTCTGCAAGACAGGTATTAAAGCAATTATACCATATGAGATGTTGAGGTGGTTTAGAATAAAGAGTCTGGGAGTCAGACTGCCTGTAGCATTAATGGAATTTTGGCATCACCACATACTGATTTCATGAGCTTGGAAAAAATTACTTTATGTTTGTGACTCAGTTTCCTCTCTGCACAATATGTTTTCATATGTGAGAATTAGGTATACTATGAATTGATTAGAAGAGTTTGCTGATAGAACTTCAATAAATGTTAGCCACTAGTGCAGTCAAGAAGGCCCCATTCTCACAAAGGCCTGATGCTTAGGGTCACTATTTTGAAATTCTTAATAATTTTATCTTTTAATTTATTTTTTTGTAAGGGTAGTCAAATGGACAATGGGAAAAAATGCTGAGAGACTTAGAGTCCCTGAAGCCTACCCACCTTCCCAGAACAGATTCTCAGACATCCAACCAGCATTCCAAAGCTGTCCTCCACCCACTGCAAGGCCTGGGCACAGAGATGAGGCAGGATGGTGTTGGCCACATGCACTCTGGGGCATCTAGATGGGGCCTGGAGGCAGCCAACTCTATTCTCCAGGATGGCATGTTCAGTGGGCACCCTGATCCAGGAGCTGAGTGCATCTCAAATGTGAAGGTTGCAATCCTTCAGGGGTCTCATCTGCTGCAGATTCTGGTAGCAGGCCCATGGGAAGGGGATATTGACTTTCCCTCCCTTGCCAGGGACACTGTGTCAATCCAGCACTAATGCCACTAACAGTATGGACGACTGAGAGGCTGTAATCTGCACTCGCCCCGTAAGTGTCCCATTCCGCGGGAGCATGACGAATAGCACAGAGAAGTTGAGAAAAAATAAATTCTGAAAGAAAAGAAGTTTTGTGCCTTAGTACCTTTAATGGCAGGCACTCTTTCCTACTCTTTGAACTATACACGCTATGTTTTTACTTTTTAATGAGTTTTGAAAATTATGTAGTTGTTTATCTTAACTCCTAATTACTGAGTCTGACAAACAAGTTTGTTTATAGAATAGTTCTTGAGCATGTAACATATGCCAAGAACTGAGAAAAAGGGAAACTGACAGGAAACCTGTGCTTATCTAGGCTTTGATAGGTGGTGGTGCACCTTGCTTTTGGCTTGCAAGGCATGTTAAAAACATTAAAAACTGCTGATGACTTTGTAAATTACTTGACTGATCTCTCCGTCTCTCTCTCTCTCTTGACAAGGGTTTGGCTGGAAATAATTCTATTACTAGAAACACTTAGAACAAGAATACAGTTGCTGAGAATTTACATTTGATTTATTCAGCAAACGTCATATAGAAACAGCTTCCTGGCTTTGCTGGCTTAACACCATCTCCTCTCTTTGTTTCCAGCAAGGGCTATAATTTCTAATACTTCTAATAATGTCTCAGGAATCAGAACTAATACAGAAAGAATATCAAAAGTAAATGCAGAGCAGCAAATAATCGCTTATATGAGAGACAGTGTAGAAAGCTTGATGGAAAACCTTAAACAGTAGGACCATGGTAACATAATGAAATATTCAACTCGGTAAAATTATGCCATCTCATTGATGGCTAAAGGACCAGGGTTTCTTCCAAATTCAGGGCAATCTTAGTAAATGTGTTCATTTCATATTTAAAACAAAGGACATGAAAAGTATTTTATTCCATGTCAAATACATAACATAATACTGGCTTTCTTTTCATATAATGGGTTCGTTTAGTAGATAGAACGTGAATCTTTCAAGTGAGTTTTTTGAATTTTCGAATTGCAACTCAACACTAACTGTTTCAGTGAGTTAGGATTCTTTTGAACTAAGAATTATGACACGTTTTAGGAGATAATTAGGGAAAACAAATCCAAATGGAACTAAATATCTAATAAGAAGCATAAAAGTTTATGTTAAGAGATATGTTTTCTTATTTTTCATCACTCTATGTGATTGTGTTCTATTCAAGGGTGGGCAAACTCTAGCCCATGGGCCAAATCCAGCCTGCCATCTGTTTTTATATAGCCTACAAGCCAAGAATCATTGTATTTTATGTGGTTAATAAAAAGAATATCATGTGACATGTAAAAAATTCAAATTTCATTGTCTATAGATAATCATTTGTTTATGTATAGTCTATGTCTGCTTTCTCATACAAGACAGAGTTGAGTACCTGTGACAAAGTCCGTGTGGCCCACCAAACCTAAAATATTTGCTATCTGATCCTTTGCAGGAAAATTTTGCTGACTCTGTTCAAGCTCACCTACTGATCGTTCCGTGAAATAAAATATCACAGAAAATGAATGCTTGCACAATAGTCTGAGTTCGGGCAACTTAAGCAAAATAACTGTTTTCATTCCCTCTAGTACCTTAATTTTAATTAATGAGTAATAAAAATTTCCAAAGTAGTTATTGCAACAGTAGAAAAGCAACTCTAAAAGTGAAATAGACTTTTGCAGCTTACAAGAGAAATATAGCCACTTCTGCCCAAAAAAGTTTTTAGACTTTGTGCCCAGCTTCAATCTAGACATGCCATGATTCTAACAATGACAGCACATCGTAAGAGAGGACAGAGTTGGCAAAAATCTGACTTCAGACCAGCTGCATAAATTTGCTCCAGTATTCCAGAGGGGCCCTGGATCAATAGATCTCTGGTGAGAACACAGATTAACTAGATGTCTCCTCAGTAGAGATCTGCTTTCTCTTCTCCAAGTTACTTGACTTCATGTAATTGAGAAGGTCATTTTTTTTTCCTGTTTCTTTCAGAACTAGTACAACCATCCATTCTCAAGCATGTACCAAGCCGTCACTGAAATGTAAAATATTTATTTTCATGCAAATGTGGGCATATATCAGGAAACTTCTGGTTCCAACCTAATGGGCCAGGCTTTGAAAATAACTTTCTCAATGTGTTGAAGAATGTGTTCTCCATTTTTATGGCATTGCTTTACTTACTATTATAGTGATTGTTGTACACCATTACACTTTAAATATATATTTATATCTTTACACACTTTGCTCATCATATGCACTTTAAAAAGATGCTTCTAAGTAGAATAAAAAGATATTTTCATTTATGACAATTCCACTCTGTGAGGCAAAGATGAGAGTTTGAATTCTTATATTAAGAGTCTTAAACAAACTGTTTAACTTGCACTTATTTCACTTATTTTTCTTTAAAATAATTACTTCCTAGGCAGAAGTCAATATCTTTTACCTGTAACTTAAAGAAGTAAGACTTTCACTAGCACTACAAAGTTACGGCATTGCTTTTTAATTAGAGCTTGTAGATTTACTAGACTCTTGGTTGAAATGCCAATGTGAATTTAGAGTGTCACTTAGAAAAATCATTGTATTTGCAAAACAAATAGATCCTCAAAATCCTTATTATATGACCATCTTAAAAAGAAATGGGTACTAAAAAATCAGATATTTTAAAAAATATTTTTAGCTCTGAAACCACTGAGATACTTAAACTCTAAGTCAAGTGCTTAGATCATAGGAAAATAGTTCCAGACCAATAGGTCTCAAGCTGTTCAGATACTTCCTAGAATGATTTTTTTCCTACCAGTATGTAAAGAGAAACTTAATTTTAAAAAGAAAGTTTAAGCAACAATTTTCTACAGTACATAGCAAGCCCTATATGTATAAAACCTGCAAAGATTTGATGCCTGCTGAATTCTAATCTCACATATACATTTAAATTGCATCTAATTTACAAACATAAAACAAGTTTACCAGATTGCCAAGCAAATTAAAATGAGAAAAAGGAAACCAGCCACTTTTTTCCTCACAAGGAGACACAGAATGAGAATCTCATTCTTGCTCTGTTACTAATAGAAATTCTGAGTTTATAGTCTTAATGTTAATTCAACTTTGGCCATATTTATTTTATTTTTAATGTATATATGTTTTCCAGAAAAATTAATTTGATAAGTATTTCCCTTTCTTTCCCAACTGATTGGTCTAAATTTCTGTTATAAAACCAAACAGGTGACTGGGCACGGCGGCTCGCGCCTATAATCCCAGCACTTTGGGAGGCCAAGGTGGGCGGATCGCCTGAGATCGGGAGATTGAGACCAGCCCGGCCAACATGGTGAAATCCCATCTCTACTAAACATACAAAAAAATCATCCAGGCATGGTGGCAGGCGCCTGTAATCCCAGTTACTCAGGAGGCTGAGGCAGGAGAATCACTTGAACCCAGAAGGCAGAGGTTGCAGTGAGCTGAGTTTGCGCCATTGAACTCCAGCCTGGGTGACGAGGGCGAGACTTCATCTCAAAAAACAAAGAAATAAACAAACAACAACAACAACAACAAAACCACAGGCATTTCTTATACCATTGTTGAGTTGGAAATACCAGTGAATTTGTACGTTTCGTGATATCTCTTATCATTTGGTTCTCTCACCCTAAAATGCGAACTTTGGCCACTTCGTGAACATCTATTCATTCCATCACTGGTTATTACCTTTGCCCTGAGACTCAATTTTTCTTTTTTTAAATTATACTTTAAGTTCTAGGGTACATGTGCACAATGTGCCGTTTTGTTACATAGGTATACATGTGTCATGTTGGTTTGCTGCACCCATCAACTCTTCATTTACATTAGGTATTTCTCCTAATGCTGTCCCTCTCCTAGCCCCCCAACCCCAACAGGCCCTGGTGTGTGATGTTCCTTGTCCTGTGTCCATGTGATCTCGTTGGTCAACTCCCACCTATGAGTGAGAACATGCGGTGTTTGGTTTTCTGTCCTTGTAGTAGTTTGCTTAGAATGACGGTTTCTAGCTTCATCCATGTCCCTGGAAAGGACATGAACTCATCCCTTTTAACAGCTGCATAGTATTCCATGGTGTATATGTGCCACATTTTCTTAATCCAGTCTATCACTGATGAGAATTTGGGTTGGTTCCAAGTCTTTGCTATTGTGAATAGTGCCACAATAAACATACGTGTGCATGTGTCTTTATAGTAGCATGATTTATTATCCATTGAGTATATACCCAGTAATGGGATCACTGGGTCAAACGATATTTCTAGTTCTAGAATCTTGAGGAATTGCCACACTATCTTCCACCTTCCACAATGGTTGAACTAATTTACACTCCCACCAACAGTGTAAAAGTTTTCTCATTTCTCCACATCCTCTCCAGCATCTGTTGTTTCCTGACTTTTTAATGATCGCCATTCTAACTGGCGTGAGATGGTATCTCATTGTGGTTTTGATTTGCATTTCTCTGATGAGCAGTGATGGTGAGCATTTTTTTCATACGTCTGTTGGCTGCATAGATGACTTCAAGTCTCAATTTTTCTAAATATAGTGCTGGGCATTTTTCATTTTTCTTAATGCAGATCATCCTTTATTGCCTTTGACTTTGTATGTGCTGCCCTGGCCTTCTTTCCGTTTCAAGCCCATTCCCTACATGCAAAAGCGGGCGGAAAAAAACAATTTTTTTTTAAGGTACAGAAGTTATGCTCTATATGAGATAATGGAGAATTGTTCTCTCATGAATTCAGCCACATTTTTGTTACCTCTCACGAAAGCTTCTTTTCAAATACCCAGTGTCTCAGAAAACCTCTCATGAAAATAGTTCCTCCCACTTAGTTTATTGCGGATGTTTTTTAACTTCTATTTTCGGCTCAGGGGAACACGTGCAGGTTTGTTATACAGGTAAGTTGTGTGTCGCGGGTGTTTGGTATATAAATTATTTTGTCACTTAGGTGATAAACATAGTACCCAACAGGTAGCTCCTACCACTTTGAATGAACCATCCATCAATCAGGCCTCCTCTGCCATGATTGCATTCTTGCCACCAATCTAGGAAATAAAAGTTGTTGATTGGCAGTCTTCTGTCATATAATATTTTTAATTTTATTTTTGATACAGGGTCTCATTCTGTCGGCCAGGCTGGAGTACAGTGGTACAATCTCAGCTCACTGCAGCCTCTGCCTCCCAGATTCAAGTGACTCTCCTGCCTCAGCCTCCTAACTAGCTGAGATTACAGGCCTGCACCACCATGCCGAACTGATTTTTGTATTTTTACTAGAGAGGGGGTTTCACCATGTTGGCCAGGCTGGTCTCAAACTCCTGACCTCAGGAGGCCTCGGCCTCCCAAAGTGCTGGGAATACAGACGTGAGCCACTGAGCCCTGTCTGTCGGATAACCTTTTTTAAAGGAAAAAACTGCAAATTTTTATTTCTGTAGAATAAGTGTATTGATTACATTTTTATTTTCTGTTTAGCTATTTATTTGAGAAATGCAGAAACGGTTGAAGATAATTAGGAGAAAAATAATGTACTATTTTTGTGAAAATATAGCTTAAAATGAAATTAAAGCACCATATTTATGATTTGTAACAGAACATTGGATACCTTTCAAAATCACTCAAGAAGTAACATTCTAAAGTGGATTTGAACTAATGACCTAGATATAAAGACTATGTGAGTCACTAATTGTAGCCCTCAGACACCAAGTCCGCTAAGGATAAATAGTGTTAATTTGTGTGATCTTTAGGACAAGAACACTTAGATAAGGTAATACATTTACCAGTTTAAATTGATACAATCAATTGATTGTATTGATTTTCCAACACATCACATACATTCGTTGAAGCTCAGTGTGAGTGGCACATCCACATACATGTATAGCATATATAATTTTATAAATTCTAATAAGTTTTATAAATATAAGTTATTTTCAGAAAGAACATAAACTTATTTTTATTAATAATTAATAAATAGTCTTCCATCACAATAACCATTTTAACAGGATTGTTTAGTTGGAACCATAAGGTGACGTTAGTAAAAAGGGCTGGTTTTCTGTAAATACTGGATTTTAGGACTGATTGTGAATAGAATTTGTTGGTATCCAATGACAGTTACAATTAAGAGGCATTGCTACAGCATGTGGTATGTGAAGTTAGAAAACCTGGTTTTTAAAATAATTGTTAGATCCAGCAAATCAATTCACTTTATTTAAATTGCTTTGATGGTAACATTTTTATCAGTTTTAAGGGCTAGACAAGAGACTTTTGAAAGTATATTTCATTTCTATAATCCAAAAGCATATGGTTTCAAATGACATTTCAAAATTAAAATATGTATCAATCAATAATTTAATAAAACCAGCTCCAAATAAAATTATATTTGTTTACCATTTTTTCTGCAGTTTAATTTGTATGCTAAAATATAGGATGATGAACATTTATTTTATTTTTGACTTCTTGTATTTAAGGTAAAGGAAACTTTAGCCAGCGGATATTTTGTAAAACCATGCACAAATACAGTTTTGAGAACTGGATCAAAACTGATGTCATTAAATTGGAAAACTATTGATTATTTATGACAGTGCAGAACAGACGTAAAGAGTTAAAACAGGACTAGAATAAGTCAGCATTTGTCAGTCCGGGAACTTTTTAATATTAAAGTCCATTGAAAAACTGGTTTTAAAATGTTTTAAATGACTTAAGTGAAATTCATCTTAGTGATCTGCTGAGCCGAGGAGAATATTTTATACAATTGTTGTGCATAGAACTCTAGCCAATAATTTTGAATGTGAAGAAATGTTCAGTAAGAAAGAAATAATCCAAACAGTTAAAATAAGGAAAGGGAAGTGAAGAAATTGATTTGCAGATTCAATTCCTTTCAATAATAGAAAGGTTCAGTTTCTTTCAGTATCTCAAGATGGTGGCATGAAGGAAAGGGATAGTAAACAAGAATGAAGTTTTTATTCATTCTCTTCTGAGTTACTTTGGATTTGTTACTATGAATATGAATTTTTTATAATTAATAAAAGGCACATGTTGTGAGTGATCCAAATGAATCTAAGTTCATAATCTAGGGGACTATTCTCTAGGAGAGAGACAGAACTATATATAAATGATATATCTACAACACACTTGGATCAGAATATTCCAGGATGATTAATTTGATTCAACAAGGACATTGCATTAGTCAGCTTTGACTGCCCTAACAAAATACTGTAGGTTGGGTGGCTTAAGCACCAGAACTTTGTTTCTCATAGATCTGGAGGCTGAGAAGTCCAAGATCAAGGTACCATCCAATTTGGTTCCTGGTGAGGGCTCTCTTCTTGACTTGCTCTGTGCTTAAATGAACACACACACACACACACATACACACACACACAGCACTCTTCCTCTTCTTATAAAACCACTAAGCCTATTGAATTAAGATCCCACTCTTATGACTGCGTTTAATTCCTCTTCTTATAAGACTGCTGAGTCTATTCAACTAGGCTCCCACTCCTATGATTGCATTTAACCTTAATTACCTCCTAAAAGCCCTATGTCCAAATACAGACACATTGAGGATTAGGGCTGAAACATGAATGTGGGGAGGATACAACTTAGTTTATAGCAGACATGAATGGAGATTCTCTTTAGCTTTAGGTTTGTCCTGAAAGTTGTGCACATAGGGCTTCCATCCTCATGGGTCTGATTAACGTTGTCAGAGAATATTCATAGCCTAGGAATTACTGCTTCTGCTGCTCAATGCTAAGGCAGCTTGATGAAGTTGGTGTGAAGTTCTCTACAGATAAGAGCCAATGTTGTAAATAATTAAAGTTTCTAATCCAGCAACCATGATTTGGGTTACAGAAAAAAATAAAACACCTTGATTCAGAAATTCAAATACTAAGAACAGAAAAAAAAAAACCAAAACAACAACAACAAAACTGAAAGAAATAAAATATTATTAATAAACGTGGGAGGCAAAAAACAGAAAAATGATATAGGAAATGAAAACTAAATTACATGGGGCCCAAGGATGTAGAAATACAAACAAGAAATTAATAAGATGCTTAGAGGAAAAGAGGAGAAACAACAGATAGTATGACAGTGAGATGAAGAATAAAGAAAGCACCAAAATGAAAGGAAGACCCTAAAGAAGATTTTAAAAAGGAACTAATTTAATATCTAAACCATAATCCAAGAAAACTTTCAGGGAATTAAAGATAGGACACTACATATTGAAAAGGCCCAGATATTTCCTGAGAACACAGTCACACAGTTATCAATTCTGGGCTATACTATAGTGCATTTTTTAGATTTTAAAGATGAAGTAGAAAATCCTCAGGGCCTCCATACAAAGAAGCAAATAATTTACAAGGACTAAAAATCAGACTGGCAGCACCATTCTACTCAAAAGCAGCATACAAATCCATATAAAAATGAATCAGCATTGAAACACAAATCAAGATAAGGATAAATCAGAATAGAAGAAGCAGAGGAGAAGGAGGAGGAAGAAGACAAAGTAGAGGAGGAGAGGGAGAGCGGGAAGGAAAGAAACGAAAAACCAGAGTGTCAACTAAGGATTTTATTTTTATTCAAGCTGCCCCTCTATGAACAAGACTTTAGACAGGCAATCATTTTTAAGCATGCATGAACTCAGGGAATATTGTTCCAAAGATTCACCGTGGGAAATTTGTGTGTGTGTCTATACCCTAAAGTTAATTTATAATCTTTATTCAATCTTACTGTAAACTTCAACTTTTTTGTAGCTAGTCAGGATATTAAAATTCACATGGAAAATAAACTTGTAAGACTAGGAAAACACTATCCATTTGAAGCTATGAGACAAACAGTCTTACAATATATTAAAGCATGCTCTAAAGCCTCTATAATCAAAATTGTCTAATTGTATAGGTCTTCCTTTGAATTCACTGATCTTCTTTTCTTTGTCATGTCTAATTTTCTGTTATGAAAAGCAAGTAAGTTTTTCCCTCCACTTCAGTTATTATATGTTTTAATTCATTCTAGAATTTTTAGTTTGATTTTCTTTTACAGTTTTGATTTCTCAGAGAAGATTCCTTATTCACTCATTAATACCATATTTTGCTTTAAATATATACATGTGTGTGTATCTATGTATCTATCTATCTATCTATCAATCATAGCTCTGTGTGTGTGTGTGTGTGTGTGAGAGAGAGAGAGAGAGAGAGAGAAATAGCTGCTTTAAAGTCATTATCTGTGAAATCTAGTATCTAAACTACCTTGGGTTACTTTCTGTTAAACTTTTTAACTAGAGGTTTCATTTTTCTGTTTACTTAGATGTCAAATACTTTCAGATTGTAGGTTGAACTTTTGGGGTGATACGTGGGATGATGTCTCCAGAGAGTTTTGCCTTGTTGTTTGTTTTCTGGTTGACATCTTGCACAGACATCCACATTAGTGTGGATCTGTAGAAAGCCCAAAGTTTTTCCAAGTTCCTCTCTTAGTGGAATTCTGCTTCCAAATTCTCTCTCCTTTGATGATTTTGTTAAGGCTTAGATTTTGGCTTTGTCAGGGCTAGTCTAGTGTAACATGATATTACTATGAATTGGTTCTTACTCCTCATTTAGAGTATTTTGGGGGAGTCATATGCTTTCCTCTTTTCTGGTTGGGTCTGGAATTCTCCTGTCTCTAAGTACTACCTAACTTCTGTGATCTGCGTTCATCCCGTAGCAGCGATTCTATGGTAATCTCATGTCAGCATCCCACTCTGATCTTTGCTTGATCTCCATCTTGCTGTAGAGATTCAGAACAATCACGGAGCTCATTTCATGAGTCATGCTTTTCTCAGGAATGGCAGTCTGCCCTGCCTGCTGTTTAATGTCTGAAATGGTTGCCTCATACGTTTCCTCCCAATGTTATGATTGGTTAGCATGCCAGGGTGAGTTTAGTTCCAGGTATTTTCTCAGAAGTAGAAGTCCCTTGTGTAGTTCCTAATTGTCTTACGTATTGGCATTTTGTAGATCTCATTCAACAAATTGAAATAGTTACATCAATATGTTTTTTTTTTTTTCTGCTGGAAGATCCTTGCATTCTTAGGATTAAATCAAGATTGGTCAGGTTGTGTTTCTCTTCTTATATGCTATTGGGTCAAATGTATTAGTGTTTTATATTATATTCACAAGTGAAATTAATGTCCAGATCAATTTTTAGTGATACTTTTCCTTTGGTGATAGATAAGTGATATCTTCAAGAATAAACTGGAAAACTTGTTATGTTATATGTATTTGCATTTTAAAATCATTTGCACAAAAGTTATTTCTTCTTTGAATTGTTGATAAAATGTTGCATATCATTTTAGATATAATCTTACTTCAAGGGTACATATTTACAATTCTTTGTTATTACAGATACTACTGTAATAATAATTCTTTTATGTTTTCTTATACATATACAAGAGTTTCCTTTGAATACATAATTGGATTTGGAATTGTGATTTCATAGGACATAGACATATTACCAAAGTTTTCTCCAAAATTGTTTACATGTCTACCAGTAAAGTATAAGCCTATCTCTTTATCCATGATGCTCACTCATATTTGTTATGGTCACTATTATAATTTAGAGAAATTTGACAGATAAGAAATATTTTATTCTGGTTTTAATATATATTTTCCTGATTTGGAGTGAAATTGAGGATCTTTTTATATTTTCATTTTCCATTCTTCATTCTAAACCCTTACATAATTTTCTATTAGGTATTTGAAATATTTCTTACTAATTGTTAGGCATTCTATATAAAATCTGAATGCCAACCCAATGTCAAACTTTTCCCTTGCAAATATCTTTTACCACTGTGGCTAGATTTTAACTTTGTCTCTTTTATTGGAGTTTGTTTTAATTTCAATGCAATCATTTTTACAAATTATCACTTTCCCATTTCTGGCTTTGTTTTCAGCATTTCTAAGAAATCCTTTCTTATTGAAAGGCCATAAAGATATTTTCTTAAATTTTCTTTTAAGATTCATAAATTTTTGTTTATACATTTATTTCTTTACATGTTATCTATGTTACAGGTTTCAATTAAATTTTTATATGCATAATCAATTTTTTACCCCTAGTTATTAAATTGTTCACTGTAATCTCTTTAGGTTGATGACATCTCAGATATAATTTCTGTACAACATGGTATATTTCGGCACTCTCAAGTCTCTTACGTTTGCCTTTTTCTTTGAAAATAGTACAATATTTAATTACTAATGTTTTACAATAATTTGGATATTTGGATGATTAAGTATTCCCACTTCATTTTCTTATGACATTTTCTTGCCTATTCTTGGTCATTTGCTCTTCCTTGGGGATTTGTGGAATTTGTCTGGTTTCTATAAACAATTATTGTAATTGCATTGAATGTATTGATCATTTCATAGAAACTTGGTATCTTATTGACTCTTACATTGTATGAAAATACTGTCTGTTGAAACTTATTTGGGATATTGTCTTATATAACCTATGATATTATATAATTTTATCCATAAAGTTCTCACACATTTTTATTGGATTTAATCCTAACTTTATCAGGCTTTGTTACAATGGTAAATAGGATCGTTTCTTTGTAACATTTTGTAATTGGTTTTAATTAGTACATAAGATGATTCTGATTTTTCAATATTTATTTTTCAATTTAAATAACCAGTTTGTTATCTTATATTGGCTTGATATCCTAGAGTATTATATTAGCTACCGTTCAGGATACTTTTCTCCCTTGTTTTCCATCTTATAAGTAGCATGTTTGCTGCAAGAAGAGACATAGTACCTTACAAAAGTAAGGAGGACTGCGAAATGTAGCCTTCTTGTATACTCAAGAACAGTAAATGGGAATGTTAGGCATTCGGCCAGTGTCTCCTACTGTCTGCATTTTGATAACCAAATATGCATCTCTCTCTGACCTCCCAATTATATAGTCACACAAAATAAACTGCCTAACATGTCATCCAGGCATTGCATTAAGTTCAAAGTCCAAGACACCTCTTTTGTGCCAGTGTTTGACACTATAAAAAAAGGTGTATATCACCACACCAAGTATATAGTGGTGGAATGGGGAAAGGATCATTATACTAAATGTTTCTGAATATAAGGGAGTAATTTGAAGAGTAATTAAAAGAGTGTAATTTGAAGCCATCACTGGACCAACATTGTGAAGGCTCTAATTTTGCTTTCTAGGAGGAATTTCTTTGCCCATTGTTTTCTGTAGCTTTAGTTTCTCTTATTTTGGAGGCATGTCCTTGGCCTCATCAGAGATGGATATTGGGAGCCTGGCTTCTTTGAAGATTATGCAGAATTCAAAGTCTTCCTCCTGTTCATGGAAGTTTGAGGGCATAAGCATTGTTTTAAGTCTCAAAAAGTCAAAGGCTTTTAAAAAACCATAGCTTGTTTCTTTGGCACAGTATTAACTCAATGGTATAGCAGGAGGCCAGGCTTGGTGGCTCACACCTGTAATCCTAGCACTTTAGGAGGCTGAGGCAGGTGGATTATAAGGTCAAGAGATAGAGACAATCTTGGCCAACACGATGAAACTCCGTCTCTACTAAAAATAGAAAAATTAGCTGGGCATGGTGGCATGTGCCTATAATCCCAGCTACTCAGGAGGCTGAGTCAGGAGAATCGCTTGAACCAGGGAGGCGGAGGTTGCAGTGAGCAGAGACGGCACCACTACACTCCAGCCTGGCAATAGAGTGAGACTCCGTCTCAAAAAAAAAGAAAAAAGAAAAAAAGAAAAAAGGTATAACAGGCATCTTGTCAATTTACTTTAGGATACCAAGTGCATTAACCACAACCACATCCATTGTCTTACCTCATGCTCTGTCATGCTCTCTCTCAAGTGTTCTCTGTCTTCTCTATATAGATATGCATCTAGACTCATGGTAGCTACCATAAGGCTATCTGCAACAATAATGAGAAGGTCACAAACTTTGATCTGATTTTGGCCTTTGGTCTTTTAACTGAATTTTACTTGGTATCACACTCTTAATGCACTCTTTGCCACATCACTTTATTCAACTGAAATATTTAGTAGAGCTGTGCCACTTTTGAATTTATCACCTGCCATTTGGACTCCAGAAGCAGCTAGCCTGTTGGTGAACTCCACAAGGCCATAGCCTTGTCTCTGTTCTCTTTTATATATACTGGAAAATAAGCCGATTCCTCACAGAGCTCAACTTCCTCTTGTACATTGCCAATTTCTGGCAAAAATAGTCAACACATATAGTCTTCTAATTTCTTCTTTTAATGCTACAATTTCCTTAACAATGTGATCTGCCTCCCAATTTATCTCAGGAAGTCATTTTAAGTATTCCAACTGCAAAACAAAGATTACTGTACTGCCGTATTAAGTATAGGCTATTAGGGTAAGTGGGCTAGCAGGGAGAGGCAAAGGCAGGCAAAAGTGGAATCGTGCAGTAAAAGTCAGGAAGCAATTGCAATAATTCAGGAAATAAATAATAGTGACTTTGACCAGTATGATGATAGTAGAGATAGTATGAGGCCATCAAATTCTCATTATATATCTAAAATGGAGTCTACATTTTTTGATGATAGACTGAATAATCGATTGCAGAAAGAGAGTGAGGTATGAAAGGTGACTACAAGATGTACAGTCAGAAAAACTGGAAGGATATTTTTGTCATTATTTCAGTTGGGGAAGATCATGGAAAGATCAGATTTGAGGGTAGGTTTGGGACAAGTAAGATGAATATCCCTGTTAGATAGTGAAGTGGGTATTGAATGGAAAATTACATATATAAATCGAGAGTTCAGTGAAAAATCCTAAACTGTGGAAT
This sequence comes from Piliocolobus tephrosceles, assembly GCF_002776525.5. Classification (NCBI taxonomy): domain Eukaryota; kingdom Metazoa; phylum Chordata; class Mammalia; order Primates; family Cercopithecidae; genus Piliocolobus; species Piliocolobus tephrosceles. Next base: position 89,376,479 of record NC_045437.1, on the reverse strand, counting down.
TACATTTATAAATAAGAGCATCATAGGTATTAGATGGAATTTGAAATCATGAGATTACAATCTAGAGAATGAATGTAGATCAAGGGGAAAACACACATATATATATATCACTCTCAGTAGGGCTTGTCTCCACTCTGAAGCATTTTCCTATTCAAAAAGACCTAGATATTTTCCACCCATTTTTTAATTAAAAAATCTATTGTTGTATTTTTATTGGAATAAGTTTAAGTTTGTGGTTAAATTAGGGATAACTCATATCTGTAAGACATCTTTCTAAAACTCAGTATGCCTTTGCATTTGTTCTCTTTGTCTTCACAAGTCATTCTAACAGCTCAGTTTGAAGAATTTTTATATAGATTTCTATGCATTTTAATTAGTCTCTTCATAAGTATTCTTTTTCATATTTTAAAGTGAGATCTTTTATTCCATTTTATCTTTCAACTGGCTATTGCTTGTATGTGAGAAAGGTATTGATTTCTATTAATTTTATATCCAGAAATGTTAAGTTTTCTTATTGATTGTAATAGTTTTCCATTTCTAGTCTTGTGTTTTTCCTTTCCAATGCTAATAACGCTTTTCCTTTGTCTAGTTGTATTGGCCAGTTGCTCCAGAAAAAAAAATGAGAGTGGAAGCAAAGAACATTCTTATCTTACTCCTGCTTTTAATTTTAATAGGAATGCTTCTAACATTTCTACATTAAGCATGAAGCTGGCTTTTAGAATGATAAAAGTACTCATCTATTTCTATTTTTAAAATAGGTGCTGAAATTACATCAGCTGTATTTTTAACATTTATGAAGGTAATCACATCAGTAACTCAAAACTAGTTTGAGCGTTTACTATGCCAGGTTTTATTCTAAATGCTGGTGATATAGCAATGATTAAGAGTTGTAGTCCCTGCTCTTATGCACCTAGCATTTCAGTAGAGGAGATAGATAATGAAGAAGTAATAAAAAGATAAATGAAATAGGGTTAGGTAGCAATTACTAGTAGGCAGGTAAATAAACAGGATAAGGGGTTAGAGAAAGATACTAAGTGCTCCTTTAGAAAGACAAGTCCATTAAGGCCTCTCTGCAGAAGGGACATGAGAACAAATACCTGAGGGCAAGCTTGAGCCTTCAGAATGTATGAAGATGAGGAGAGTGTTCTCAGAAAAGGACACAGCAAGGGCTTGATGTATTTATATAATTATCTTAACAGATTTCCTAATCTTGAACCGTTCTTGCATTTCTGGATGAAACTCCACATAATCACAGTGTATCCACTTTTTGTTTTCCTGGAAACTGTCTCTTCTCACTCTTTCTCAGGTTCATTGCCTTGGAGCAGACATTCTTTATTCAGACTCTTCTAGTTTGTTTTCATATAGATGACCCTGGACTGTTTTAATAACCTCTTATCAAGCTTCTTATTTTCTATTCTTTGTTTTTCATCTCTTACACAATTAAGATTTTCTTTCTAAAACACAAACTTTGTTTGCATATCTACTTAAACAACTTTTTGCAGCTTCCCATTGCCTCACAAAGCATGCAAATGCACCAGTGAAGGCATTTGGAGCTCTAATGTATCTTTTTGACACATCTGCTGCCTCTCCTTCATGCAACATCCCTTCACACATGTGACACCTTGCATTTTTGTGATGTTACATGCATTAAGCTCCATAGATGTTGTGCTAATTCTTTTGATAAAATAGTTCATGAAGCATTGAACTTTCCTTTAGGAATAAACAGTATGGAAGCAGAGACAATAGAGTAGGTAATCTGTATATAATATGATCAGTATTTATATAAAATTATTCACTAGGTGGCTCAGTGAATTCTATATTATAAAAAAATACACAAAGTAGGCTTAGTGTTTTATGGATTTTATTTTTTAACATAACTAAATCATCTTTTAATAAATACAAAAGATGAGATATCTAAAATAAAATTGCTGTAACCAGAAACCTACTTTATTCTTAAAGCAAATGGAAAGCTAATGACATTTTATTTTTTAAGGTTTTTAAAAACAAAGTGTATATATTAGGCTTTAAAATAAATAAAATAACACATTTTTCTTGTTTAATTATTTGCATACCTATATTTTCTATATTTTAGACATGAATTGTCTTTAATTTAATATGAGAAAAATTTAGTAACTGAGGTCTATACTTTTGTGCATGCCTGTAAACCCGTCAGCTTAAGGGCCACCTCTGGGAAATTAAACAAATGAAGAACAAGCAAAACTTATTAAAAGTCACCAATAGAATGGGGCAACTGAGTCAATCTACTTAACTGTAGCAAAGGTGACCTTTAGTTTTTCCATATTTAGGTTCAGCTATCTTACAGTTTCTTTCGAATGGTTCTATCTAGAGGTATAGAAGTACCTGGATGGCCAGAGAAGGATCCACGGTCCCCGAACTTTCAGCGTAAGACTATGTACTACTGTGAATATGTTATTTTTTTTTTTTATAATATCAGAATCTCAAAGGAGTTGGTGGCCATACAATATTAAGATGCATTTGAAAGTATTTAGTATCTCTTTTTTCCTTCCATATCTCACTAGTCTCCAGATTCTGGCTTTCAGGTGGTAGGGCTGACTGTGATGGGAGACTAAAAATGCATTGATAAAGAGTAGCTTCTTAGAAAATCTTTATATTACACAACCTTTCCAGTTCATGAGACCGACTCTTATTTTCTGGAGGTGTTAATCTACTTCATTTTATCGATTCTGCTTTCAAGAGAAACAACTGCATTGTAGTATGGGTTTTGGTCAAGGATTCCATCACCTGGGGTACTGGTTTTGGCCTTAAGCCTGAGACTGAATTCCTTGGTTGTGATTTAAGTTGTCTAATTTCCTATCATCTGTTCTGATCTCAGTGACTCACTAGACCCCTCACATATCTCAATCTTGTCTAATTATTGTGTGTTTTTCCTTAATCCTGCTTTGCTACCATAACCTGGTGATGTTGCTTCCACAGACTACTCTTACAGATCTAATCTTTTATTTACAGCCTATAATTTTTTACACATAATCTTTCTAGAATTCTTACACTGATTTATAGACTGAAACTCCTTTTCATTCAGCAAACTCTTATTACATACTAAATAATGTGCCAAATATTAGGAAAACAAATATGAATAAGTCTCAGTGCCTTTCCTTCCAGAATTCATTGTTTATTCAAGAAAATAGATATACAACTAGATAATCACAGCACATGTAAGCGTGATTATATAATTATTAACAAGTACCCTGGGAGTACATGGGAGGGAGTAGGTAACTTTACCTGGGCAGAAGAGGAAGAGGATAAGACTTTGTAGAGGTGGTGACAAAGAGTGTAATTTTGAGAGATGACAAGGAATGTGTATAAGAGGTGACCGGCGCAGTGGCTTATGTCTGTAATCCCAGCACTTTAGGAGGCTGAGGCGGGTGGATCATGAGGTCAGGAGTTCGAGACTAGCATGACCAACATGGTGAAACCTCGTCTCTACTGAAAAATACAAAAAATTAGCTGGGTATGGTGGCCGGTGCCTGTAATACCAGCTGCTCAGGAGGCTGAGGCAGGAGAATCGCTTGAATCTGGGAGACAGAGGTTGCAGTGAGCCGCGATCGTGCCATTGCACTCCAGCCTGGGTGACAGAGTGAGACTCCATCTCAAAA
>NC_045437.1:89315147-89372444 GCF_002776525.5 Piliocolobus tephrosceles | reverse complement strand
AAAAAAAAAAAAAAAAAAAAAAAAAAAAAAAAAAAAAAAAAAAAAGACTGGAAGTTTCAAACACCTTGACACCTTGTAAATGGAAAATGCTCTCTTATCTCAGAGATTTCTATTGTAGCAGTCTTCCAAAAGACCTAAGTGCCACCTCTATTGGTAGCAACTGTCAACATTGCAATCTTATAAATTGGTTTTTCCTTCATGTTAATCTCTGGGATCTGAAGAGTCCTAGTTGGCTACTAGCTAGCTCTATGAATGTGGACAAAAGCAAAACAAAACAAAAAATCCTCCATAAAGTCTCAGTTTCTTTGGTACAAATCAAGGTGTGAACTCCACTACTGCCTAGGTGGATTTTTACCCCCAGATCTATGATTTGAGGAGAAAAGAAAATCAAAGATAAGTTGAAAATATAATTATTCATAGATAAAATGTATGCACTGATAAATTGTATTTGTCATGAGTAAAATTGTATTGAACATTATCAGAATTTCTAATAAACAGATAGTTCATGCCATATTTTTCATTTCCTTGAACAGATTTCAGTAGCATAAAATGGTGAAAAATATTGACAATCTTTATGAAAAAAGTATCAAGTTAATATTTGCTACATTGTTGTATTGTAATTAAATGCAATCATATTTAATAATTTAAACAAATTTTATATTTCTAAGATTATACTAATTTGTTGCTAGAGACCGAAATGACACTTTCTTTATATTGTGCCTTAAGAACAGCTCAATTGTAATTTATGTTTGTTTTAAAGATATTCTTATAAGAAAAGATTGGGCATAGGTAAAATCTAAAGTATATCTCACCCCAAATTTTGGAGTTGATTTGCTATATGAGATCATCCATAATAAAAAGCAACAGTGAAATGATCTAGTTTGAAAGTATCATAAAACTCAAAGGCAAATCTATTTTTGGAAAATTCTAGTGATGTTTTGAAAACAACTGAGATAACTATTCTAGTGAGTAAGATAGCGTGGCTTCCTCAGAATTCTGAGCATTTGAGTATCTTCTTCACCTCACTCTCCCAACCTACCCTCCCCTTTCTTTGTACTTTTGCATCCTTGTTGCCAGTGAATGCATAAAGGCTCAGGCACTTTTGTACCCTACCCTTTAACTTTCATATTTCCCTCCCTCTTCAGTTTTTACTCTCCTTGGGTTGTGTATTTACCACTTTGAAATTAAAGCCATACTTCTAGAAGAGCTTTCTATAGAGATTGAAATGGATACAGATGGAAGTTACGGGATTACAACATGGCTTCACATCCTGGTTTCATGTGATCATTGATAAATCATCTAACTTTACTGGGACTAACTTCCTTCAGCCTGTTTAATATTCCTTATTTATGACTCCTTCAGTGATCTCAGTTTTAAAAAATTTACCAGACGTGAGTTAAGTGCCTACCAAGTACCCTGTATTGTACAAGGACACTGATACAGTCCTTGGCCTCAAATAGCAAAAGTCTCTCATCAAACTGTGTGTTTCAGGCATATTATGTTTCTTTCTTTCACCTGTTGTAAGAGGGAGGCTAACAAGAGAAAGATAGTAAAGGGCCTTATTAGATATGGCAGGAGAACATCATGTATTGCTCCTTTCTGTGTATATAAAATAGGAAAATGACTTATTTGTGTAATAATAAATTACATTATTAACTTACATAAAACAGTTACTTGAGCCAAACCAGAGAGCCTTCTAAAACAGAACAAAATTCAAATTATTCTAATTAACTCATGTTTTATTTAGTTTTAATTAAAAAGCAATTTCTGTTTTTTTCTCCTACTTAGAGTTTCTGAAATGTATTAATCCATTTTTTAAATGTTTTGGTTTAGAATAATCCATTTTGCTAGACGCTTTCTCAATAACGTTTAAACTCCTGTATATTGTAAAGGAATGTATTCTATATGTTTCTGAATCCTTTCACTTAATTTCTCCAAATATTGTTGTCAATGTGCTAAGGAAAAAGAACTTCTTTTATTTGGTGTTTGAAATGCCTCAAGATACCAACAATTTGTCAAGAAGTAAAGTAGCATCTAAAAGTTTGAAATTCTTGCTGTCTATGAAACACATATCGCTGAATTTATTCAAGAACTTAGTTTGAGAATCCTCACAAAAATAAGAACCACAAACTTAGCTAAATCATGACCTTGCATTCCCTTTCCTTCTCTAACTATATGGATCTAATTTCCAGATATTCATAATCAGACTTAACAACTTTCTTCATATTCATTTCCCTGTGTTTCAGACAATAAAAAGAAATCTAATGCATTCCTAAAAAGAAACCGACTTCAGTTGAGAATAACTGGGAAGCTGAATATGACTAGAATGGAAATGCTATTATTTCCATATGCCAGAGAATATTATTCAATTAACATAAAAATAACAAGGAGATAACAATATGCCTTGTTGAAGTAAGTGCAAACTTTCCCATGCTTTATTTGATCTATCTGCTGAATATGAGCAACTGTGACCTTTTCCTGTTTTTGTTTTTCTAAAAAATGTGTTTTCTAATAACAATACACCAGCAAGAGCAAAAAACCTCCTTTGTTAGGAGTTGGCTAACATGATGTAAGAACATGAAGAGACACAACTCGGTCCAAATCCAGTCTCCATCATTTGTAAGCTGCTTGATGTTAGAGGAGTCTTTCTAAACTTTCTGACATCCTCAGTCTCTCTCTCTCTTTTGTCAAAATCAGTAGAGATAATAATGCATATGATTGTTTTAAAAATCGGGAAAACTACCTAAAATATTATATTCCCCTCACTTCCTTTAAAAAATAGACCTTATTTAGTTCTAGGTATTGATAGGCTACCAGATATTAGCTAATTCCTTTAAACTGTGTGTCTGTAATAGATTTAATTTAATTATACACACACACACACACACACACACATATATTAAAGAAAACATTAAAGTTGCTGTTGTACTTTTATTAGATTGTGTGCTATATTTTCTAGCTAGATCAAAGGATACATTATTCTCTTAGTTGCAAGTTTTTCATTGCAACTAAGGCAGAATTTCTAAAGTTAAAAGATTGTTATTTTTGTGAGTATATGGATTGAGTTTCAATCAGATCCATTGGTAGCTGTCTTCTTTCAAACTGTCCAATTTTTGATCAAAATAAATTTATCTTATATTTACAGATCTGCAATAGCTGCTCAAAATTCGGATTGTAGGTAAAGCTAAAAAAATAAAATCATGTGATTTCTAATGAGAAAAAAAGTCCTTCAAACAATATTTGAGTAATTAAAAGTTAAAAGAATAACAAAAGGTGACAAAAAACACGTGCCAATTGTCTTTTTTTGAGAAAGATTCTTTCAAGTTGCCATCAAATCTTTAACTTGCATCTCATTGGCCAGAACGTAATTACATGGTCACACAAAGATGTTTTGAATGAACTTGAAAATGTAATTTGAGTGTTCATGTGCCCTGCTGTCTTATTCATTAAACATGGAAGAAGTTCAAAACAGATAATATGAAATAATGTGCCTCTTGACACATTACCCAAGCTTGATTCTTTTAAAAAGTCTCTTCCTAAAGTATTTCCTACTCAATTTAGTATAAGGCAGTGCAGAAAAACTATCTTGTTGTTTTAAGAATTTAACACTTCACTGTATGCTGAATCTCCATTAAAACATATAGAGGACACATATATTTAGTAAAAAAAACAAAGGGGGGTGCAAATATATTATTTTACTTATTACATATATTACTAATTGTTAATCTTTTATAAAAGAGCAAATATACGACTAAGTTTTCCTTCAAATTTGCTATCATCTCTCTTTGGCCTTCCTATTCAGGCTAATTATTTTTTTCCTACATTTTCTCACTCTTTTTTTTCAATTTTCCTCCCTTTTTTCTGCTTTGATATTGTAATATTTAAAAATATTTATCACTAATATCTGCATTTTTTTCCAAAAGAATAGCTTTTGTCTGCTTTGATATTATAATGTTTAAAAATATATATATTACTAAAATATGTGTTTATTTTCCAACAGAATAGTATAGTGGAAAATTTATTTTCATAGTGGAAAATGTTTATCTGCCTGTTCAAATTATAAAATTAATAAAATAGTATTTATCTATCTAGAATAAATAGTTTGATTTGCTTGCTGTGGAGAATATGGAGACATACATGTACCAAACACGTAATGAACAATGCATGATCTTGAATATGACCATGCCAAATTTGGGGGTAAAGATTAAAATTCCTTCATTTATTCTTGAATAGGGAACTGCAAAATAAATACAGAAAGACCCCTAGAAGTAGAATTTCAAGAGTTCTTTGAAGAAATCAAAAAGGAAAAGCAAGGACATTTTTGGAGATATGAATGAAATGAACAAAATAATAGGGGTAAGAGTGACCAAGTCAAGAAGCAGGTTACTCAAGGTTCTATCCAGACTAACGGAGAAGGCTGGAGGGAAAGAACGTAATTTTTATAGGTGGTATGGATAGAAAGCCTTCAAAGATGCAGAGTTTATCATTCATTCTGCATAAAACTAAAGTTAATTTTTTAAAACTTTTAAATTTTAGATTGGTGTTTGAATTACAGCAAAGTTATGAAGATAGTACAGAGAGTTCCCATATGCCCATACCCAGTTTCTTCTATTACTAATGTTTTATAATAGTATGATACATTTCTCACAATTATGGCTCTAATATTGATACTTTAGTACTACCTAAAATCTATATTTATTCAGATTTCCTTAGTTGTTACCTAAAGTCCTTTTCTGTTCCAAGATTCCTTCAGGATGCCCTATGACATTTAGCAATAAGGTATTCTGAAGGATATGTTATTACATTTAGCAATCCCTATTATGTGTAATACCCGTATTCTTTGGGCTGTGACAGTTTCTCAAATTTTCTTTGCTTCTGATGGCCTTGAAAGTTCTGAAGAATATTGGTAAGGTATTTTGCAGAATGTCTCTCAGCTGAGATTTGTCAGATTCTCTTTTCTCATGATTATACTAGAGTTTTGTGATTTGGGATGAAATACCACAGAAATAAAGTGCTGTTCTCATCACGTCATATCAAGGATACATACTATCAACATGACTTATCACCACTGATATTAATGGATATCACCTGGCTGAGGGATTTTTCTGCTGCCAAATTACTTTTTCCCACTTTCTCTACTCTGCTCCTTGGAATGAAGTCATTTTCTGCAGCCCACACATAAAGAGCAGGGAGCAACATTCCACTTACTGGAAAGTAAAGAAACTGTGTAAATTATTCAGAATTATTTTGCATAGGAGATTTATCTATTGTTTCTCATTTATTTAAATAAATAAATCATTCTGTCATTCATTTGTTATATTTTATATAATTACAAAATCAGGTATATTTATTTTATTATTTGGGATACAATCCCGTATTTTCTTATTTATTTTGTTGCTCAAACTGTTCTAGCTTTGGCAATAGGGAACTATTTCAGCTGGCTCCTGTGTCCATTTAACTTAGACCCTGTCACTTTGGGCTTTGATTTTGTTTTTATTGTGAACGTTTTCTTATTTTCTGTACTTCAATAAACTCCAGCTTCACCTGGAGCATTCCTGGCCCTAGACCTAGAATCAGTCATTCTCCAAGGAGCCTTGATTCCTTTTATCGGAGAGTAGTAAGAGAAACTGAGGTCTGGATGCTAGGTCTGTGTTATGGGGCTGAATTGTGTCCCCTACCAATTCATATGTTGAAGTCACTTCATTTTTATTTAATGTATCTTGAGATACATGTCTCTTTCACATTTCCTCTCTCCAAACACACACACACAATCAAACATATCAGCACCATCACATATAATGTTTACTTGTCCAAAACCAGATTTGGACACTAAGAAATACTATTTTCACCCAGTATGTTGTATGGGTTACTAACACATTGCCATGTTTCTATGTTTCATAATACTTGGTAAGAAACAAATAGATTAATAAGAAGACAAATCAGGGCCCTAAGTGTTTTACACAATGTGACAAAGATTTTCCCTTTCAAAAATAGGAGTGTGGTGGGGAGTTGGAGGGGTAGCAAGCACATAAAGTTTGAGTGGGAGAGTAGCAGGTAAAAGGGTTACAAATTCCTCTTTAAAATCCTTCATTTCTCTTCCGGATAAGGTCCTCTATATAATCACAGCACAGTGGTAGATGTTGCACAGCACAAGAGCTGCAGGTGCTCTGCACCAGAGACCAAAGTGTCATTACTTGAAGAACTGTTTGCTATTGGAGAACAAATAGTCAGGCATGCAAACTAGGAAGCTATTACGACCTTCTACTCTCTGGTCCCCAGGGAGACCAATTTTTTAAAAAGGAGGAAACCATTGATTTTTTACATCAGACAGATACATATCAGAAATAGTAGTAAATTGACCTTGATTCCCTGTATTATCTTCCCCAGGGAGTCTTCTGTAAGGGGAAACCGATGATTTCAACTTTTCAAGTGTGAAGTTGCCCTTAAATTATCTCCTTTATGCTCTTAGTCCATACTGTGTCAATAACAGGAAAACAAAAAGCGACGATAGTTCAAACATATGAAGAATGGATATTTGATATAAAAGAACAGGACAAAAAAATTTACTTGGATGTGTTTAAGGCCATGTTTCAACACATCTCAAAATTATTTTTCTCCATAAATATATGAATACTTTTTGTCCTAGTGAATAGATATATTTGTAATAAGACAGGATTAACCATAAATTGGGTTCCTACTCATCATCATCATCAAAGCATAATCCAAAGCTGGAATGTTAAAAGTGGCCAAACATTTTAAAATTCTCATTTCTCATGAAATTATCTGAGTTCTCAAGTACCCCATTCTGTGGCATCTTAGAATAACTCTTATTCAGAAGAATTCTAAATTATATGTTCAGCTTAAAATGCAATGTGGACAGATGAAAAAAAATCAAGGAAAGTGAATTCAAAGACGTATATATCTTTATTTACTAGCTTATTTTTAAAATGATAGTGTTTAGAGTATTGATCTAATATGGAAATAATGTAGAATCTGATTATTGCAATGGAGTCCAAAAATGTGCAACTAATTAGAAACTTCACAGCACTAATATTTCTTAGAACTCATACGATTTGGCATCTCTTGAAAGACAGTGCTCCTCTCCTATTCCTTTCTGTGTATTTTCATGAATTCTGTCTGTCATAGAATCGTTCACATTATCAGGTGCTTTTCCTCTTTTTCACATGATGGTTTCCAGCAGCAATGCATCTATAATCTGTCCTGTTCACAGTCACAGCACTAAGAGAGCTCCTGCATTAGGAATGCATCTGCAAAAGTCCTGCAGCTATTTCAGATTGGTTTGTTCCAGTGGTGGTTGTATGACATAATCATGGTGGCTCAGGTGATATGACATTTTTATTGGACTGGCCTGACTCTAACGAAATTGTGAATGTGATCAGCCCTAAGTGAAATGCATGGGCAGGGATTTTATTTAAGATAAATTAAGGTACAGACATGAAAGATGGGGAAATAGATGCTTGTCAGACAAGTTTTCTACAAGTTCTGATATTTTGAGAAATGGGAACTGTTGGGATTTGATGTAAGTATGGATTCAGCTGTGCTTATTTAAAAATAATTTTCACGTCACCTATTTCTCACCATATTGTGAACTGGAGGCAAAAGCATTATAAGAAGAAAAGTGCCGACTAAGGTTAGAAATAGAAGAACTAAACACTAATTTCGGTTTTACCAGTGAACTGGGTCAAGACCGAGCAATCAAAAAGAAAAGGAACTTCCATATGATCCAGCAATCCTACTTTTGGTTGTATATTTAAAGGCATTGAAACCAATATATAAAAGAGATATCTGCATTCCCATGTTCATTTCAACAGTATTTGCGACACCAATATTCATAATCAACACAAGTGCTCATCAGTGGATAAAATAATAAAATGTGATATATATATATATATATATATATATATATATATATATACACACACACACACACACACACATACACAATGGAATACCATAAAGCCTTAGAAATGAAGCAAAGTCTGTCATCTGTGACAACATGAATGAACCTGGAGAACATTATACAAAGGAAAATAAGCCAGCTATAGAAAGAAAAATGCCGCATGATCTCGCTTATATGTTGAAACTGAAGAAGTCTAAGTCATAGAAACAGAGTGGTGGTTACCAGAGGCTGAAGAGCAGAGGGGGATGTGGAGCTGTTGGTCAAAGAGTACAAAGTTTGTTAGAAGGAATAAATGTCCTATATCGATTGCACAGCATTGTTACTATAGTTAATAATAATGTACTTTATATTTTAAAATTGCTAAGACAGTAAATTCCAAGCATTCTCACCATAAAAACTGATAGCATATGAGGTGATGGATACACGAATAAGTTTAACTTAATCATTCCACTATGTATACGTTTATCATGACATCACATTTTACTGTATATACAGTTATTATTTGTCAATTAAAAATAAAAATAAAATAAACATATGTTATGGAAAAGGAAAGAAAAAAGGATTCGATTACTTCTAGGTCTGTCTCCATCCCTTAGGCTCTGTAATCTATGAAAATTGTCAATGATCTATTACAATGAATGTTGGAAGAAGGTGAAACCAGATGGGTGGCCTCAGACAAACAAAAAAGATGATGTCATGTAATCTTAATAGCTGAAAAAGAAAGACTTATTGTATTTTGAAGAATTCCAAACTTCATGTGTTATTCCAAGGCCTTGCATTTTTATTCATATATTCTTTATAATTTGTTGTAATTACTCAACAATTTCAAACACCCCCCAAAATAGGCATTACACAATTGCATTTTCATTTTAGTCTGCCTCGCTGTTGCATACCTAAAGGAAAATAAGTAAAAACCTGAAAAGCAGCCAACTCAAATATTGCACACCTGGCTCCCATTTGTTATAAGATTATCACTGAAAACAAAGATTCTTGACTTTTACAACCCTCAATTGTGTGACCTCCTCAGCAATACTCCCCAGTCTAACCTGGTAGAAACTGAAGCAAGAACAAAAGAAATCCCTCAAAAAGATCCATATTATGATCTCCATATTAAAATCTCCCTTGAACTCAATGACAGTATTTAAAACAAAAGCATGTAAAAAAAGAAACTACAACAGCAAGAAACATGTTGGGGTTCTTCCATTCTCCCGCCCACATGCAACAATAAAGCTAAAATATGACAAAAACATTTTCCTTTGGCAAGAGAAGTTTGCTTTTCTTTTGGAGATACCAAGTCCCCATAAAAGAAAAAACATTTCTCTCTTGAGTTCTTTCAGTTTTAAAAATGTTTAAGTTTCTTAAATATGCAATTGGATTAGCAAATCATGAAGAAAAACACAATAGAACAGAGTGCCAGAAGGGCTGCCTGCTGCCTAGGTGTGTCTACATTTAACCATTCCATTTTACTCCAGCTCTAAATTGTAATTTCTAATTACAATAGGCTTGCCAGGTTCACTGGGTCTGTGAAAAAAGTAAACACAGAGAAGAGAATTCTAAGTATAGAATTCTGTTCAAAAAGACTTCAAGATCTCTAAGACCAGCCCTCTGGCTCTAAATCTGACTGCTTCTCAAATATTTCAGATATTGAGCAGTATGCCATTTTTTTCCCTTTTTCTTTTCTTGATTGAAGGTCTAGATGCATATATTTGAATAATAACCTCATCTCATTTAAAAGCATCCACATGTCTGAAATCTTTACCGAAAGGAAATTGTATGTTATAGTTCATGTACAGCTATTACGTCTTTTTAAAGCTTTTGTTTTAAAAAAAAATCAACACCACTATATAAGGATAACTACAATATTGTGTCCTTCTATCCTGTATACATTGTGAAAATATATTCAGGTACTACTTGTCTAGTTGAAAAAAACATCACCCCACACTTGGGCAAGCATTTTGGTAATCTGTCAGATGTACCCAGCTCAGACACAGGATAATGTTTTCTTTTCCTTCTCTCTCAGGTATTCTATATACAGTGTTCTTGAACTCCCTACCTCCAATCTCCAATATAAGCAAGAATTGATGTTCGATATTGTAAGTAGTTTAATCAGGACACAGGGAGTGCTAAGTGAATAGCGGGTTTAAGAACTGTAAGTGACTGTTATGTAAAGACAGCAAGCAATATGGAAAACTTCCAGCACCGTGCAAATAGAGAACCAGAAACATGAGAATAAACAGATGTAGAGGCATTTGCTATGGGAGTTAGCCATTGAGGAAAGGCTGGAGGTTAGTGTGAATGGATATGATGCAGCATGACTTTTAAAGTACATAGTTTTGCATGGATAAGAAAGTGAGCAACAGGCTTTCAGGAACAGAAAGTGAAAAGTGAAGCTCAGTGTGGGAGTAGTGGCAGGTGAGGAGCCCCTTGTGGTGAATTGGAGTATGTGCTTATAGTTGACAAAAGGTAACAAAAGCTGAGCAGAGGTCAGGTGGGAGTAGAATCTCTTCTATGAATTTACATTACCTCCTCTCAGTAAACCACCAACACAGGTTGATAATCACAGTTTCTTCTCCTCCTGCAACAGTAAGGAGCTGAATTACTCTAGAATATCAAGAAGACTTCCTTGATTGAATCCAAGGATGGGAACTCTTAGTCAAATATCATTTGTGAAATCCAAAATGGAGAGTAGTTCTAAGGGCAGCTGTATTTGCAAAAGGTCTTCATTTATGATGTTTTCAATAATTGTTTTTAAAAATATGAAAACAAAATAAAGTTTTATTGAATAAATGAATTTACATTTTATTAAAAATTCTAGTACTTAATGTTGCCAAAAGTAAAAGACACATTACTTAGCTTGAACAACACTGTAAGACTTAATGTCTTAAAAAAAAAAAAAAAAATTAGCCAGGATTGATGGTGCATGCCTGTAATTCCAGCTTCTTGGAAGGTTGAGATGGGAGGATGGCTTGAGCCCAGGAGGCTGAGGTTGCAGTGAGGTGTGATCATGCCACCGCACTCCAGCCTGTGCTATAGAGCAATATTGTGTCTCAAAAAGAAAAAGAAAAAGAAAAAACAAATCCAACAACATATTGTCATTTACTATTTAGTTGGCATATAATAACTGGATGACAACTTGTCAATATGCACAGTTCTAAAAATGCTGTAGCATTAATTCTTATAAAATTATCTTAAGAATTACAGATATAATTTAAAAATTGTGAATGTGACTTTTTCATTATAATAATAATAATAATTTGTATCTTTAATAACAATTACAGACACAATTTTAAAATTGTGTAAGTGACTTTTTAAATTGTTACAATAATTTAGAAACAGTCTATATGACCAATTATTAGGAATTACATATTAAAAGTGGTTTATTCATGTTTCAGAATATTATCCAAAAAAGACTGTTTCTTGTATAATAAAAAGCAGGATATGTAAATGTATATGACTTATACTCCTTTAAGTTTGTAAAACAGATTTTAAAATACAAGACATAAACACACCAAGTCAATAATATTATTTATGTACTCATTTATGTACTCAATTGTTATTAAACAACTGGAACTGAGTATATAGACTGCTTTTAAGAAGTTTACACACTAGTAGTAGGTAGGAGTGCAAAATACAGTAACTTAAGAGAGGGGGATAGATACATATATAGATATGAGTAATAAATTTTACATATGTACATGTGTGACACACAATACTTTATCTCACTGAGTCTCCCTAATAGATGTAACATGGAGAATTATCAGTATCAACCTCATAGTAAAGTGAATATTAAATAAATTAATATCTGAAAAGTACCTAAAATAGTGAATGTGCATTAAATGTTACATGTTATTAGAATTTTTCCCTTTTCTCTACCTACAGGTGAACTTTATAAATTAGGTCTTCTAGTCTTTGACTGTGGTAAGGCAAATTTGAGAAATTTCCACTTTCCATAAAAACTAGCTTTCAAACTTATTGTCTTGTTAATGTTCTAAAATCAATCTTCTTCTCACCGATGGATATGGACTTCGTGAATGAGTCAGAGAAGACTAGACTACAGTCAATCTATTTAAAAGGGGAATTGAAATAAATCAGCTTAATAGTTAACAATTGTTATACCTGGTACATACTATTAAAGTGAATTGATATATGTGTGATGGGTGAGAAAATAAGGAGAGAAATTTTTTAAAGGTTAAAATTTGGCTATAAGGAGAAAGAAGGACATAGGGAGAGATGGGAAAGATTTGCCTGTGTACTTGCTGTTTGATGATGAGTTTTTACAGGTGGAATACTGTTGTAGTATGTTGGGGTCCGCATGTTTCCTAAACAAAGGAATGAACACACAAGACAACACAAGACAAAACAAACACGGCGGCTGCGCCGAACGACATGCTCCACTTTATTTTATACAGTTGTTTGTGGAATGTTACCAAGTCACAAGACATATTGTTGTTTTTCTGACCTTTCCCTGACTTTCTGGATTTTCAAGATGTTTACACATAAACAAGCCCCCAGGGTCTGCCGTTTGCAGCTGTCTCCTTTGTCCTCCCTGCAAACAGGGAAGGAACACCCTGCTTCGGTTGCAAGAGCAAGACTTATCGGGAATGCCCTGCTTCGTTTGCAAGAGCAGGACTTATCGGGAACGTCTCATTTGCGAGCACGTAGTACTCTACAGTAGTAGATCTCTGTTAAATATACCAATCAACAACTTTCTTCCTCTTTTTATGTTTCCCCTTCTCATGCCTTCCATGAATTGACACAGTCTAGTTCCTTTCACCTTAAATCTGGGCTGGCCTTGTGACTTGCTTTGATCAACAGAGTGTGGTAGAAAAGACACTATGGAATTCCTAACATAGGCTTGCACAGACCTATAGCTTTCACTTTCACTGTCTTGGGATCAAGTCTTCATGAACAGAAACTCAGGCTTAACTCATGAAGGTGCACATGGAAAAAGAGGCTCAATCTGCCCCTATGTGTGTGGCCACCACAGATGAAGCACCACATATGTGAGTGAAGCTATCTTGGCTTTTTTTTTTTCTTTCTTTTTTTTAACAATTGAGCTTCCAACTGAAGACAATGGTATGAGTGACCCTGATTTATACCACACTAAACAGAGACTAACTGTCCATAATATATTCTCACCAAAGTTTGGAATTGAAAGCAATTAATCGTTTGTTGTTTTAAATGATCTTATTTAGATATAATTCATATAAATACAATTCATCTATTTTAAGTGTACCATTCAATGGATTTTAGTATATTCACAGATAAGTGTAACCTTCATTACAGTCAATTTTAGAACATTTAGTCACTTCAAAAAGAAACACCAGGCCAGGCACCGTGGCTCACGCCTGTAATCCCAGCACTTTGGGAGGCTGAGGCAGGCAGATCACGAGGTCAGGAGATTGAGACTATCCTGGCTAACATGGTGAAACCCCGTCTCTACTAAAAAAATATAACAAATTAGCCAGGCGTGGTGGCAGGCACCTGTAGTCCCAGCTACTGGAGAGGCTGAGGCAGGAGAATGGTGTGAACCCGGGAGGTGGAGCTTGCAGTGAGCCATGATTGCACCACTGCCCTCCAGCCTAGGTGACAGAGTGAGACTGCATCTCAGAAAAAAAGAAACTCCATACCCTTTAACTATCATTTCCATATCTCTCATCTCTCTCCAGCCCTACACAACCACTAATCTACTTTTTATCTCTATAGATTTCCTTATTTTAGATATCCTTATGAAAGGAATCATGTAATACATGGATTTTTGTGTCTGGCTTCTTTTATTTAACATATAGTTTTAAAGGTTTAATCGAGTTGTAACATGTGAGGAAAGAAAGAATAGCTCAGAAAACTTTGAGCTATGTGAGGTATGCAAAATTTATCAGGCCCAGACAAACATGATTATAGGACTTCAGTTATGCTTCCCACTCACACCCATGCTTGAGGCAATTGTTCAAAGTCATTCTGTTCCTTACTAGTTACCTCACCCATTATCTTCCATGTTCCTGGAATTTGTGATGCAAAGAACAATGTATAGTCAATCAATAGCTTATGTTATTTTATTATAAATTCTTGGTAAATAACTTAGGAACTAACTGCTCCTGTTTTGCCTTTAAAAATCCAGTAGTAACTGCTGCTAATTGAAGTGTATATTCAGGGCAACTCAAATCTGCACTCCCAGGTTGCAATCCTCAAAGTTGGCTCAAATAAACTCTCTACTTATGTTAATTTAGCTCCTTTCTTTTAGGTTGACACATGTATCAGTTCTAATAATACTTCATTGTATGTATGTAAAATCTTTTGTTTATTCATTTGTCTGTTGAGGGATATTGCGTTGTTTTGTTGAATTGTTTTCACTTTTTGGCTACTATGAATAATGCAGCAATGAACATACATGTAAAAGTTTTTGTCTGGATGTATGTTTTCAATACTTTTGTATACATAAGGTAGAAATGGAGCATCATATGGTAACTCTATGTTTAATCATTTGAGGAACTGTCAGACTTTTTCTTTTCTTGTTTTTATATTGAGATGGGATCTCACTATGTTGCCCAGGCTAGTCTTGAACTCTTGAGCTCAAGTAATACTCTTACCTCAGCCTCCCAAGTGGCTGGGATTATAGGCAAGTGCTACTGTGTCTAGAAAGACTGTTTTTCAAAGCAGCTGTACAATTTTTCGTTTCTTCCAACAGTGTATGAGAGTTAAAATTTCTTCATAATTTCATACTTCTAATTATTTGTCTTTTATTTTAGCCATAATGGTGAGTGGGAGGTGATATCTCATTGTGATTTTGATTTACATTTTCCTCAGAGATAATGATGCTGAGAATTTTTTTCATGTGCTTGACGACCATTTGTATATCTTCTTTGGAGAAATGAAGCTGCCTTTGCAAAAATTATAACAGTGAGAGAAATCTTACTTAACTGATCCCATCTTGCTTCAAACATCACAAGCTAACTGCCCATGTTCACTCTTGGGCACAGACCAAGCTCACTTTGTGAGGGATTTAGTTTACAGTTTAACTTTGAGACAAGGATAAGAACATGCCTTCCCAAAACTGACCTCCTCTGGAGACTGAAACTGTCTTCATAAGGTTAATGAAAGACCACAAAGCGAAGATTATGGGAGGGACCAAAATTCTGCTAATATGTAGGTATAGTTAAATGATAACCAGCTATTGTTCCCTACTTCCCTACTTTTCTTTTGTTTTCTCTCTGTTACCCAGGCAGGAGTGCAATGGCACAATCTCAGCTCACTGCAACCTCTGCCTCCTGGGTTCAAGTAATTCTCATACCAAAGCCTCCTGAGTAGCTGGGACTACAGTGCCCACAATCATGTCCAGCTAATTTTTTGTATTTTAGTAGACACAGATTTCACTGTGTTGCCTAAGGTGGTCTTGAACTCCTGAGCTCAGGCTATCTTCCTGCCTTGGCCTCCCAAAGTGCTACGATTACAGGCACTTTGCTTTTGTATAATTGTTTACTGCAAAAGAGTCATGTAGCCAGAATTCACAAGATTTGTAACTTCCCCAATTGCTCCTACAGATAACATCACTATTTTCAAACCTAAGATTGGTCTTTGAGATATTTTTCAAAACTTTCACATTCAGGTGAACCAACTGATGCCACCCACACCTGTGACTCACACCATTCCTGTGAGCCTTACCTAGAAACTGACTCAGCCTGCAAAGACAATTTGCATACTCTTATGATTTCATCCTAACCAATCATCAATACCCATTCCCCAGAAACTGACTTGGCCTGCGAAGAGAGTTCGGATACTCATATGACTTCATCTTAGCCAATCATCAATACCCATTCCCTAGTCTCCTGTCTGCCAAATATCCTTTAAAACCCTAGCCTCCAAGCTCTCAGGGAGGCAAATTTGACAAAAATCTCCCATCCTTCTATTAGTCTGCCTTGTGATAATTAAACTCTTTCTCTGCTGCAGTACCACTGTCTCAGTGAATTGGCTTTATCTGTGTTGTAGGCAAGAAGAGCCTGTTGGGCTATAACAGAAATGTCTATTAAGATCATTTATCCACTTTTAAATTTGGTTATTTTATTTTTATTTTCCTTTGTAGGAGTTCTCTATATTAAAAATTCCTTATCAGATGTATCACTGGTGAATATTTTCTCTTATTCTGTAGGTTGGTTTTTTCACTATTTTGATATTGTCCATTGAAGCACAAAAGTTTTCTGGTCTTGATAAGGTCATCTATATTTTCTTTGTTGCTTGTGATTTTGGATGCTACCACAGAAATTCTTTGCAAAATTCAAGGTCATATAGAATTACCCCTATGTTTTCTGCTAAGAATTTTACAGTTTATCCCTCTGTTTTCTTCTAATAGTTTTAGTGTATTAGTTCTTATATTTAGGTATTTGATTCACTTTGATTGAACATATTTAATATTTGTTAATTTTTATATATCGTTTGAGAAAGCAGTCCAACATCCTTCTATTGCATGCAGCTAGCCAGTTTTCCCAGGAACATTTTTTTTTTTAAAGACTATTCTTTCCTCAATAAATGTTCATGGCACACTTATCAAAAATCGGTTGGCCACAGGTGTTTGATTTTATTCTGGACTCTCAGTGTTATTCCATTTTAAGTTTTTGTACTAGTACAACTTTGTCTTATTATTATTTCTTTTTAAGAAATTTTGAAATTAGGAAGTATGAGTCCTCCTACATTTTTTTTCAGAATTGTTTTGGGTATTCTGGGTCACTGACAATTCCATATGGATTTCAGAATCAGCTTGTCAATTTTTACAAGGAAGTCAGCCAAAATTCTAATATAGATTGCATTGCATCTATACATCAGTTTAGAAACTATTGCCATCATAATGTTAAAACTTTCAACCCAAAAATATAAGATTCTTTTGAAAATATGAGTACATTTCTAACATTTCTTTTTACAGTGTTTTGTATTTTTGAGAGTATAAGTTTTGAATTTCTTTCATTAAATTTATTCTTAGATATTTTATTCTTTGTGATACTATTATAAATATAATTGTAATTTAGATTTAATTTTCATATTGATCATTGCAAGTGAAACTTGATTAATTTTTCTATACTGATCACATATCCTGCAAACTTGCTAAACTTATTTATTAATCCTAATAGTTGTGTAGGAAATTACTCAAGATTTCCTATATATTAGATTATGTGATCGGTAAATAGAGTTAGTATACTCCTTCCTTTACAATGTGAATGCTTATTATTTCTTTTCTTGCAAAAGTGCCCTGGACATAAATTCCAGTACAATGTCAAATAGATGTGGTGAAAGCACAACATCCATGTCTTGTTCCCGATCTCATGGAGAAAGCATCCAATCCTTCAGCATTAAGTACATTGATAGCTACAGATTTTTTCATAGGTGTTGATATGGTTTGGATTTTTTTTTGTCCTTGGACAGAAACTCTAGTACAATTTAGAATACATGTGGTGAAAACACATGTCTTGTTCCTGATCTTATGGAGAAAGCATCTAATCCTTCAGTATTAAGTATAATGATAGCTATGGATTTTTCATAGATGCTGATATAGTTTGGATGTTTGTTTGTCCTTTCCAAATCTCCTGTTACAATGTGATTCCAATGTTGGATATGGGGACTGGTGGGATTAGGTCATGGGAGCAGATCCCTCATGAATGGTTTAGTACCATCTCCTTGATGATAAGTAAGTTCTTGCTCAGTTAGTTCATGCTAGAGCTGGTTGTTTAAAAGTCTAGGATGTACTATCCCCTTGCTCCTGCTCTTGCCATTTGGCATTTCTACTCCTCCTTCAATGTTCACCATAATTGGAAGCTTCCTGGAGTCTCACTAAAATCCAGGCAGATTCTGGCACCATGCTTCTTGTACAGCCTGCAGATACATGAGCTAATTAAAACTATTTTCTTTATAAATTACCCAGTCTCAGGTATTTCTTTATAGCAACACAAAAACAGCCAAGCATAGAAAATTGGTACCAGGAGTGGCCTTTTTCTATGAAGATACCTGAGGATGTGGAAACAGCTTTGAAACTGGGTAATGGGAAAAGCCTGGAAGAGTTTGGTGGACTCAGAAGAAGATAGAAAGGTGAAAGAAAGTTTGGAATGTGTTAGAGACTTGTTAAGTGATTGTGATCAGAATGCTGTCAGAAATATAGATTGCAAAGGTTAGGCTGATGAAGTCTCAGATGGAAATGAGAAACTTACTGGGAACTAGAGTAAAGGCTACCCTTGTTACGCCTTAGCAAAGAGCATGGCTGCATTGTACCCATGGCCCAGGGTTCTGTGGAAGGTTGAACCTAATAGTGATGACATAGATTATTTGGCCAAAGATATTTCTTTTTTTTTTTTTTTTTTTTGAGGCAGAGTTTCACTTGTTGTCCAGGATGGAGTGTAATGGCCAAAGACATTTCTAAGCAGGAAAGCATTCAAGATGTGGAATGGCCGCTTCTAATAGCTTACAATCAGACTCAAGTGAAAAGGAATGACTTAAAGTAGAAACATAAATTTAATAGTGAAACAGAGAGTAGAAGTTTGGAAAATTTGCAGTCTGGCCATGTTTCTCTGTACATCAGAGAAACAAAAAGCATTTCCAGGAGGGGATACAAACAGTCTTTGAAGCAACCACTTGCTAGAGTGACTAGTATGACTAAAACAGAGTCAAGTGCTAATAGCCAAGACTATGTGAAAAAGACCTCAAAAGTATTTCAGATATCTTGAAGACTGCACCTCCCATCACAGGCCCAATAGCTTAGGGGAAAGAGTGGGTTCAGGGGCCAGACCATGGGCCCACTGCCCTGCTCAGCTTTGGTAAATACTCCCCACATCAAGGCTGTTCCAGCTTCAGCTGAGTTCATGTCTCACATCCAAGGGACATTGGTAAAAGTGCAGACTTCTAAGGCCTTGGACTGCTCTGCCTCTGTGGCTATGCAGGATTCAGCTGACACAGCTGCTCTCACAGGCTGGAATTGAGTGCTTATGAATCATAGCTTTTCCATACAAAAGGTGCAAGGTGCCAGTGACTCTAACATTCTGGGATCTGGAGGACTATGACCCTCTCCTCACAGCTCCACTAGGCAGTACATCAGTGCAGGCTCTGTGTGGGGGCTCCAACCCGTATTTTCCCTGTACTGTCCTAGTGGAGGTTTTCTGGGAGGGTACTCCCCCTGCAGCAAACATCTACTTGGAAAACAGGTTTTTCTGTACATTCTCTGAAATGTAGACAGAGGTTCCCAAGCCTTAACTCTTGGACTCCATGTACCTTCAGGCTTAACACCATGTGGAAGCCAGCTCACACTGTCTAAAGCAGCAGCCTATGCTGTACCTGGACCCCTTGGAGCCATGGCTAGAGCTGGAGTGGCTAGGATGCAGGAAACAGTGTCTGAAGGCTGCACAGGGCAGCAGGGGTGCTGGACCTGGCCCATGTAGCCATTCAGTTCCCCTAGGACTTTAGGTCTGCAATAGAAAGGGTTGCCACAAAGGTGTCTGAAATGCCTTCAAGGCTTTTTTCTCATTGTCTTGGATACTAGTATTTGGCTTCTTTTTGCTTATGCAAATTTCACAGCCTGCTTGCATTCTTCCCTTGAAAATGGGCTTTTTTTTTTTTCTACCTCATGGCCACGATGCAAAATTTCCAAATTTCTCTGCCTCCCCTTTAAATATAAGTTCAAATCTGAGGTTATTTCTTTGCTCACACATCTGAGCATAGGGTTATAGAAGCAGCCATGCCACCTCTTGAACACTTTACTGCTTAGCAATGTCTTCTGCCAGATACCCCAAATTATCACTTTCAAGTTCAAAGTTCCACAACATCCTAGGTCATGAACACAATCCAGTCAAGTTCTTTGCTAAGGCATAACAGGAATAAGCTTTGCTCCAACTTTAGTTCCCAAAAAGTTCCTCATTTCCACCTGAACCCTCATTAGCCTGGCCTTCACTGTTCATATCACTATCAACATTTTGGTCCCAACCATTTAACCAGTCTGTAGGAAATTTCAAACTTTCACTTTTGGTCCCAACCATTTAACCAGTCTGTGGGAAGTTTCAAACTTTCACTCATATTCCTATCTGATTCTGAGCCCTCCAAACTCTTCTAACTTATGTCTGTTACCAGTTCCAAAGCTGCTTCCACTTTTTCAGGTATTTCTATTGCAATGCACCACTCTCAGTACCAATTTTCTGGATTAGACCATTCTTACACTGCCATAAAGAAATACATGAAACTAGGTAGTTTATAAAGAAAAGAGTCTTAATTGGCCATAGTTCTTCAGGCTGTACA
The DNA here is from genome assembly GCF_002776525.5 of Piliocolobus tephrosceles. Taxonomy (NCBI): domain Eukaryota; kingdom Metazoa; phylum Chordata; class Mammalia; order Primates; family Cercopithecidae; genus Piliocolobus; species Piliocolobus tephrosceles. The sequence goes on along the minus strand of NC_045437.1, from coordinate 89,352,265 downwards.
AGAGGCATGATGCTAGCATCTGCTTGGCATCTGAAGAAGGCTTGGGATTACTCACAATGATGGTGGAAGGTGAAGGGGGAACAGGCATTTCAAATGTTGAAAGCAGGAGCAAGAGCATGAGGAGGGAGATGCCACACACTTTTAAATGATCAGATCTCACAAGAACTCATGATCACAAGAACAATGTCAAGGGATTGGTATTAAATCATTGATAAGAAACCTGCCCCATGATTCAATCACCTCTCACTAGGTTCCACCTCCAACACTGGGGATTACAACTTAACATGATAATTTGGTGGAGACTCAGACCCAAACCACACTGATGATGAATCCCATTTATTGAACTGCATCTGTTGAACCAGACTTGCATCTCAGAAATGAAGTCTACCTGATTGTGGTGTTATCAGCTTTTTGATTTGCTCCTGGATTTGGTTTGCTAGTATTTTGTTGAGGATTTTTTGTGACTATGTTCATAGGAGATACTGGCATAAAGTTTTCGTTATCCGTTGTGTTTCCGCTAGATTCTGTTATTAGGCTGATGATGGCTTCATAGAAAGAGTTAGAGAGCAGCCTCTACTCAAATTTTTGGAATACTTTCAGTATGATTGATATAAGTTCTTCTTTGCACATCTGCTAGAATTCATCTGGTCTAGGGCTTTTTGTGGTTGGTAGGCTTTTCATTACTGATTCAATTTCAGAGCGTGGTATTGGTCTATTCAGGGTTCAATTTCTTCCTGATTCAATCTTGGGGGATTATGTATTTCCCAGAATTTATCCATTTTCTTTAGATTTGCTAATTTGTGTGCACAGAGTTGTTCATACTATTCTCTGAGGAGTTTGTATTTCCGTGTGACTAGTTGTAATGTCATCTTTGTCATTTCTGATTGTACTTATTTAGTTCTTCTTTTTCTTCTTTTTTAATATAGCCAGCAGTCTATCAATCTTGTTTATATTTCTGAAGAACAAACTCTTTATTTCATTTTTTTTTTTTTGGTATGGATTTTTGCCTCTCAATTTTATTCAGTTACCTAATTTTAATTATTTCTTCAGCTAGCTTTCAGGTTGGTTTTAAACCTCTTTTCTTTTTAAATTATCTGGCCTCAGATATTTCCTTATAGCAATGAAAAAATGCCATAACACAGATACTCTTAATTAGTTTTATAAATTTTCCTTTTATTTCAAGTTTCTTGAGAGTTTTAATCATTAACACATGCTGAATTGTGTCAAATGGAGTTTGCCCATTTATTGAGATGAGTATGTGACTTGGTTTATTTGCTTGTTTTTGAGACAGGATCTCACTTTTTCACCCAGGCTATAGTGCAATAATATCATCATGGCTCACTGCAATCTCTACTTCTCGAGCTCAAGCAATCCTCCCACCTCAGCCTCCCAGGTAGTTGGGACTACAGGAAAGTGTCATTACACCCAGTTTTTGTGTTTTTTGTAGATATGGGGTTTCATCATGTTGCACAGGCTGGTCTCAAACTCCTTGTTTCAAGCAGTCTGTCTGCTTTGGCTTCCCAAAGTGCTTGGATTACAGGCATGAGCCTCTGTACCTGACTGATTTTTTATTTTATTTAATTGATATAATGCATTCCATTAATATATTTTCAGATTTTGAACCAAACTTGCTTTATCCTAGGCAAAATCCCACTTCGTCCTGTTGTGTAATTTTTAAAATATGTTGTTGAATTCAGTTTTCCAGTATTTTTAATTGTGGTAAAATATATATAACATAAATATTTACATTTTTACCTTTTGTAAGTGTTTGCTCTTTGCATAATATATATTTTCCATATTTTAATTTTGGTCTATTCTCAATCTAAAGTGTGTCACATTTAGATAGTATATAATTGAATTTTTTTTAACCAACTTGGAAAGCTCTGCCTTTTCATTACGTTGTTTAATATTTTCACATTTAGTGTTATAGATATAATTGGACTCATGCCAATTTACTCTTTGTTTTCTATATGCTCTGGGGTCCTTTTTGTTCTTTTATTTCTCTTTTATAGCTTTCTTTTGCATTAAGTAAACATTTTTTAAGTTGCATCTAATTTTTTAAATGTTTTTATGGTTTATATGCTTTTAGCATTTTGTCTAGGGCTTACCATATACATTGAAATTTATCCAAATTACTTTAGATTTATCTCAGTTTGATTCTAGTGATATATAGAATTGTTACTCTTATACAGCTCTATTCCCTGCCTTTTTGTAGTATTCTTTTTATATATATTGCATCTGTTAATGTTACAAACTTGACAATACATTATTTTAAGTATTATTTTACCTCCTTTTGTAATTTTAGGCCATTAAAACTTTATTCCCTTCCACCTTATTTGTGCTGTTATTGACAAATATAGCACACGTGTTATATTTCTATATGCAATAGGCTCAATGTTATGTTGCATTATATACATATCATTTTATACCATTGCTTTTAAAATCAGGTATGAGAAGAAAGGAGGAAAATATGCCACTTTTTATAATTACATAATTTTTTTACAATATTCTTTATTTTTTCAAGTTGGACTGAAAATTCCATCTGGTGTAACTTGCTTTCATTCTGAAGAACTTCATTAAGTATGTCATGTATGGCTGGTCTGCCAGCAACAAATTCTCTAAGATTTTGTTTATCTATAAAGGTCTTTCTTTTACTTTCACTTTTTGAACAAAAGTTTTCCTGAATAGAGGAGTCCAGGTTGAAACTTTCTTTGAGCATTTTAAATATATCATCCTAATGTCTCTGGTTTCAGTTATTTCTGCCAAGAAATCAGGTGTGTTAATCTTTTTGGAGTTTTCTTGTAAGTGAAGGGACATATTTCCCTTGTTGCTTTCAAATGTACCCCTTGTCAGAGAGTTTCATTCTTTTTAATATGATTTGTTCGTGGGTTACTTTGTGTTTATACTACCTGGAGTTCACTGAGCTTCCTGGATGCCTAGGTTATTGTTTTTCAATAACTTTGCGTAGTTTCAGCAATTTTTTTTGAATATTTGTTATTTATCTTCTATCTCCTCTCTATGTACTCTTAGTACATGTATGTTTGTGTGATTAATAATGCCTCACATTTCTCTGAGGCTGTGTTTATTTTTCTCCATGCTTTTTTCTTTTTCTTTTTCAAGTTCCATAATCTATATCCTTTTACCTTTGTTTGCTAGTTTTTAGTTTGCCTGTTCAAATCTCTGAGGAGCCCCCCAAGTAAATTTTGTATTGCGATTACTTTACTTTTTAACTTTGGTATTTCCATTTAGTTCCTTTTATTAATTTCTACTTTCATTGATTTTGTATTTGGTATAACATTCCAATCATACTTTCCTTTACTTTTTTAATGATTTCTATTAGTTTTTGTTTTTTTACTGTTAAACATGACATCTGTGTATTCTTCCAGGCAGTTTCTGTTTCCTGCTATTTCTCCCAGCGTATGAGTCATATTTTTCTATTTCTTTGCAGATTTTGTAATTTTTTTACTGAAATTGGTCTACGGATTAGGAGCCTTTGGTTTTATGTTATGCTTCTCCCCCAGGCAAAATCTCTGAGCCCAGGCTCTGAAGCTAGAGGTGGGGACAAAGGCAAGTTTATTCTGAGTGACACGTCAACTCTGGGAGCTGAGCACCTGGTGGAAAGGGAGGAATAATAATGATGTCCTCTTTGCTTGCATCTCCTAACTTGGGACCACATGCTTACGAACAGGAAGAAGAGCTATCAGAACTCCATTATTTTTAGCATACTGCACCTGCTTAGAACCTACCTTTCATAAATAGTCGGTGGGCACTAGGAGGAAGTCCCTACCTGTGACCACACTCAGCCTCAACAATAGGCAGCTGAGGATGGAATGAAAATGAGAATCGTTTATCCTCCTAGGAAGAAAGCCCTATACTGGGAGCTGATGGTAGAGTAAGTCCTGTGTTCTAATCTGCAACAATATTCATTCAAATACTGTGGACTCTTATCTCTCTTACTGATTTTTTGTAGATTTTTTTCCACTAGATATTTATTTACCATCCACAGATACCTATAATAAAGTACCTAATCTGTCCCCAAATTAACTGACTTCATTTGCAACAAAGCATGGAGAAGTTTTAACCTAAAGATATTCTAAAAAATATTGGACATTGTGGTGAAAGGCAATTTGAAGATTCATGGAACTAATAAAAATATAGCCTGGAATGTAAGGTGGTAATTTGCAGAAAATAACCCAGGGATAAGACAGCTGGGAGGAGCACTCCTGGGTCCAGAACCAATATGAAAACACTAACTTCAGAAAGTATTCACTCAAAGGGACCACAATCTGATTGAGTTAATTTGATTGAATTAATGGAGGTATTTAAGCCTCGGGATATTGATGAAAACAATAGAGCAATCAGTAGGTGCTACTAGTGGAGTTTAATAGCTGAATGTGGTCAGAAAAGAGTGGAAGAGCACCCTACCAATACAACTGACATCCCAAGATAACTGGGCATGCCCAAAAGCATACTTCCCTGAGTCACATCAAAGGCTTGCCACAGTTAAGGAGACAGGGGTAGACTTCAGTAAAACCATTCAGCCACGCATTAAACATACAAGCAAAGAAACACTGGAACAGGAGGACCAGTACTCAGAGTTGCCATAAAACAGTATCTAAAAGGACCAATTTCAGTAAAAAGTTATGAAATCTGCAAAGAAATAGAAAAATATGACTCATACACTGGGAGAAATAGCAGGAAACAGAAACTGCCTGGAAGAATACACAGATGTCATGTTTAACAGGTACTTTATTATAGGTATCTATGGGTGGTAATTAAGCATCTGATTTACTAGTGCTTTCCACCGACTATGAGAATTCACTTCACAAATGGAAAAAAGGATCATTAACACCTTTAATCTAGTCAGACCAGAGACCAATTCCAGAAATGTTGGAGCCAGTTCTAATAACTCATTTCTAAGGTGCTATTCTTCTTGAATATTAGCGTCTAATAAAAATTCAAGGTGAGCTACAAATGCAAGCCACTTATGTACTGTTAAAATATTTAGTAGCCATATTAACAATGTAAAAATCAGTAAAATTAATATTTATTTAAACCAATATATGAAAAAATATTATTTTAATAGGTAGTTAATATATGGCCTATTAATGAGATATTTTCATTTTTTTTCTTACTGTATTTGAAATCTACTGTGGATTTTATAGATACAGCCATTCTCAAATCTTACTAATAATATTTCAAGTGCTCAATAGCCACAGTGGCTAGTGGCTACTGATATAGAACCCCTTCCATTAGCTGTTTCTGTCTCAGTCAAGGTTCAATCAGAGAAGCAGAACAGTATTAATGATATAGAATAAGGAATTTATGTGCAGACTAGGCCTCACACAATTATGAAAATTGGAACAAGCATCTCTGCAATGTGGTTGTCACTGCCTTTGGTGTTGAGAGTCAAGCTATTAGCCATCAACCAGATTAGCAGTCAGAAAGGAAAACTAGATATGAAACACTCATGATAGGAGACCTACTACTGTTAATTGGAGCCCACATCATTCTCTCTCTGCCTTAAACTGCTGCAAGGTCGATATGTGGTGAACCTGCAGCTCTTTACCACAAATCTGCACACTCACTTGGTTCAGGACCTTAAAAAGCTGTAAGGAGGCTTTCTGATGGGGCCCATGTCATCCCAGTGAGACTACAGATCAGTGACAAGTGTGAGATGATACAATGGATGGTACTCTATACTAATCTACTGAGCATAAAAATATGGCTGCTACTTCATTTCTGCCTCCTGCATTTATGAAAATGTCTTTGGTAGCCAGTATGAACCCAGAACCTTACAGGAGATTTTGGAAAATATTTGCAGCCTGGCTAAGGTGACTAAAAATAGTATATTATGGTGACATAGTAATAAACCATTACAAATATGTTACACTGAAAAATTAAAAAAGAACAACAAAATGAGAAAAAATTATATTAAATATCACAGGACAGATTAATATTTATGATTTTTAAATAACTCTCACTAACCACTTAGAAAACAATATTACCCACCAATGAGTAAAATGAAAAATGTTTATTCTCAAAAGGTAACAGAAAGTCATAAAGGGTCAAAAGAACAGGGCCTCATTTCAAGTAAAGATTGCAAATCAAATATATAACAACTTTATCTTTTTGATGGCGAGGGTACTGGAACCTACTATCACACATTGCTAGGTGGCATAAAAACTGGGGTAAATTAAACAAATAAGGAAAATATACTCATAAAATACATTTAAAATTATGTTAAGTGATAAAAGCTAGACACATTATGTATATAGTTACAGTATAATCCCAATTAAACATTATAATGGCATTCCTCCACATGAAAAAAATACTTGGAAGAAATATTTCAAAATGTTAACAGATATTGCTAGGTGATTTTTAATAATTTAGTTATACTTTATTTTCCAACATTTTTTAAAATTTACATGTGATAGTCACTAAATTCTAAAAACTAATCAACATTATTAAAATATTTACATTTAATGGCATTTTTTTCTCAAACTGTTTGGTATACACCGTATATTGTTATAACCACTTCTGATATGTAATGGACCAATCCTTTAACTCCGTTGTAAACTTTTCATGGAAATCTGATAATTTATTCATCTCTCTCATTACTTTAGTGAATACTAATTTTTTCCTTATGTGTAAAACTCCTTTTGGAATGAATGTAAAATTGCATAGAGATTCCATATTTCACTATATGTGATCAGAAGTACGTATCATTTAACTTTTACCTGGAAACTGAAAGGGAAGGAAAGAATTCTTTTCACTAAACAAATACATAAATAAGTCTGAAGTCCTTAAGTAAATGTCTTAATTACAACTCAAAAATAAATTGTATGATTTTAAGCAATACAAAAAGCACACAGAAGTGCAAAGTTATGAGTACAGATAAATATACCAGACTATTTTGACCTCCTACACTAAATTGTTCACACGCTTGCCTCTATAGTTTATTACTCTGCCATGCCATTCCATCATGGTCCAAATGTGAGGTTTATCTTTTTCACAATATAATCTTCTTACAGACAATCTAGTTATTGAATATCTTCAGCAAACAACAATCTTGTTAATAGCTTCTTTGTATCCCTTCAAACCCATCTTATATCTGGAACCCACCTGTATATATGTACTTATATATAAAAACTTTCCTTCTTCAAGCTGATGATTACTATTTTGTCTGAAGTCATGTTTCACAAAAACACTTGCTCAGCTGGTATAGCTTTCTGAAGTCTTTGTTGTTATTTTTCCTTGAAAAGGAGATTGACAGAGGATTTATTCCAACAGCCAATGTCTTTCTCAGGCAGAAGCACAGAGACCATTTTTATAGCATTTCTTGAACAATGTTATTCTTTATATCAGACTGATATGAAAAAGTAAGAATTTTCAAAGCATCTCCTACATGTAAACTTAAATGCTACTTACTATCATCACTCTCATGTGTTTTCTACCTGAAATGAAAAGGTACTTTTTAAGCTTGCTCAAGGAAGAAAAAGACCAATGTTTGGTATCAAAGGAGAACTTAAAATTTGATCTTTCAAATAATCCAAAAGACAAACTACAGTTCCACAAGGAATACTTCCCGAGATAAGTTTACTTACTGTGAAGATAAATGGTGTATTTGAAGGAGAGGGTAATAGCAGGTGTGAGTGTGGAAACTGTGAGCTTGATTCTGTGTCAAGGGACCAGCGAGAAGGTCTGCAGTTAGTACACAGCAGAGGCAATCAGTTCAAGTTCCAGAGAGTGGGAAAGAGAAACACAAAAGAAAACACTCTAATAAGTAGAGAGTTTCAAAAAAGCATGGTGCATGACATCACCAACGCATGTTGCCGAGTCTATTCTTTTTGGAGTAAAAGTCTGTGTTATTGACATTGACAGGGGCTTCCTACTTCATGCTCTGGAAGCACTTTGAACACGTGTGTTGCCCCATTGATCTTAGTAGTTTGTTTAATGGTCAGTTAAAAAAGTCAGACATGAAAATAATTTCAGTGAAATTATCTTGTCCTTCTCTATATTCTTAATTCCTAATTAGTAGTATATTAAACAGCTTAATCCTTAATATTTGTTTCAATTTGATTTTCCTTATTTTAAAGGATATGTGTGACTTGAAACTCTTGAGATTTTATCTATTCTCCTAGATTAGGTTGGAGGGATGGGATTGGGCATATCTAAGAAGACAGGAAGATTATTTTAATTAAGGCTACCAGACTTTCCATTACCCAAGTAATAGATACTTGGTGAAAATGAGATGTTAATGGTTTAGGCAAGAGAAGGGATTTTGGAGGCTGATTAGAAATGATAAAACAGATGACATGACAGAACAAATTGGGGGAAAACTGGGAATTATAACATGGAATTTAATTAAGTTTCTGTTGTGTGGTGTAGAGTATAAGTTATCTTGTCTATTGCATTAGGAAACATTCAGTAAGATATTTATTTTTATTGAGATATTTTGAAACTGGAATTGCTTTAGGAGCTGTATCCAAGTGCTAAGTCTGGAGTCAAGATAGGTGTTGGGTAAGAACAGAGGCAGTTCACAGGAATGTTGGTAAAAACCAGTTTATAGTAAGCAAAATAGTTTCTCAGTAAGACTGACAGTTATATAAATATATAATCATTAATGTCATTACTAATTTTTAAATAGTAGCTAACACTTACTGAGTGCATATTATGTACTAGGCATATGCTAATAACTTTCTGTGCATTATTTGATTTAATCCACACAATAGGTCATCATAGTATTTTGTTACAGTAATGTCCTCTAGTGAATTATATCACTGTCTTTTCTAGTCCCTTCTGACACTGACTCTAGCTTTGATAGTATAGCTTATTTGAACAATACGACATCAGCATGAAGGATGAAAACAGAGACTTCATAAGCACTTGGACATTGGATCTTGCCTGCTTGAAATGCTGCTATTATCACAAGGTGAAGAAGTCTTGCCTAGCCTCCCTAAGGATGAAAGACCCCAGAGAGAGTGAGGCCCAGCCACCCTAGCTGAGTCCTCATCCAATCCATCATTTGAAAGCAGCTACATGAATTGAGCCCAGACAAGATTAGCAGAATTTAATCTACAGAATTGTGAGAAATAATAAATTCATGGTGCTTTAAGTCATTAAATTTTGAAATGATTTGTTACTTGGCAATAAAAAAACTGATACAGAAATGTGTACCATAAATGGAGTGCCCTCTTAAAAAATCTAAATCTTATAGTATTGGCCTTGGAATGAAGTGGGCATAAAGACTGGAAAGGAAAAAGGAGATTGTTATTGGAAGTGGTAAAATCAGTGGAGTAAACTACTGTTGGAGGATAGAAAGATGATGGCCCATGTTTTGTAGTCATGAAACAATTGGCAAAATTGTCAGCTCCTATTAAGTGGAAGATAGTGGTCTGACAAAGGAGATTGCTGAGCATTGTGTTGAAAATGCAATTGACTTTCATAGCTGCATAGTTATAAATATTTGATACAATCCTATAGATAAATACCACTATTGTGTCCAATTTACAGATGAAGAAATTAGGCTTAAAGAAGTAAACTTACTCAAGGGCACTGCAATGCTATCTCTTATATCACAGATTCAGCTTTTTGTTTGTGAATTGTTGTTATAGGGTCTATTATAGTAAGTATTTATTTATAAAATTATATGAAATAGTTATATATGGTTAAAATTTTGTGAGTCATCAACCAAAAAGATGGTATAGTAGCAAAATTTGAATATAAATTAAAAAGATTGAATATTTCTTAGGTATTGTGAAATATTTTATGTGTTATATCCAATGGCATATGTTGCTTTGTCAAGTTCTTATAAGAAATATTAAAAAATATATTCCTGACACGTACAAGTCAATAAGATTTAGTCTTACATTTACTCATACTGTCTTATATTGTCTCTATTCTTTCATTAAACTAACACAGTCACTCAACCACCTGTAGTCTTCTCTATAGCAATAACTACTTAAGAGTTTCCCTCTGCTCAAGTCTTCCCATGCTAGTTCTGGTTGAATGTCTTTAGAGGAACCTCTGAAAATACAATTTCTTAAAAGTCATATTTATGTTGAAATATTTTCAACACTGACAAAATTTATTTATTCTAGCATTATATCACTCCTTAACCTGTCCTTGTCTCTCACTGTCGTTTAAGTAAGCTATGCTTGTTTGCTAAATTGGTCTATTCAAAGTTCCTTGGACCCATTTCTCATTTCCATGTATACTGTGTTCTCTTATCTAGAATGCCCTTCCACATCCTTTGTTAGGCCTTATTCGTCATTATTACCTGCTAGTATTCATAAGGACATAAGAGCTACCAAATTGGTTTTAATTAGAACACTTCCTACAATCAACTGGTGTCTTTTCTTGGAGTAATGCTTTGAAATTATTTGCTATTATCATACCTATGGTGAAGGCAGATTCCCAAGAGACTCTAAAATTTGCTAAGAGCCCTGTGAAGAATAAAAACTATTGTCTTCATAGTGGTTAGTCTATTGACAGGTTCTGCTACAATATGATTTGTGAAGTAATTCAGAGAAAAGAGAGTAAATTTTTATGAATAAAAAGCTTGCTTCAAATCTTCTCTGATTATATCACTACAGATACATGGATGCAAATTAAAATTTTTACCTTCTTAGTATTTGGATGTTTAAAGTTACGAAGATCAAACATTCAAGATTTCTAAAAAGTTGACATTGATGAGATGCCGTCAGACATTATTTAAAACGTTAGTATATATTAAATAATTATTGCTTGTTCAATGGTTAGGTAGAATTAGGTGACAATACTAGAAAGAGTTATAGAGAAATTTAACTTTACATTCTTATAAATATAACTCAACTGAAAAAGGAAGTTTATTCAAGAGAAAATAGAGTTAATACTCTTAAAACATTTCCACATTAAAAAGTAGTTACTAAAATATTCAAAACAACAGAGATTTAGAATGGTACCGGTTTGTTTTGATAACAAAATATTAAGTTGAAATTAAATCAAATTTTAGACTCTAGAAACTTCACCTTTCAGTTACCCTGACGATTTAAGATAACATCATTTGGAGGAATAAAATCTTTTTTTCACATACAAGATAATTTTGATAATAGATTTCTATTCTAACTATTCATTTATTTTATATCAAAGCAACGGTAATGATAAAAGTATAATGGTAATGATAGTAATGAATTTCCTTATTTAATTACTGTCACAGATATAAAATGAATTAAAATTAGCAAATATATTCTGTGGTGTTTTTTAATGTCATGGTTGAAGAGAACAAGGTAAGAAGGGGGGAAAGTAATGGGAGAGGCAGGAGCTCCAGAGAGAGGAAGAGAGTTAATTTAAAATATATCATAGCCAAATATTGCTTCTGAGGGTCATGTTTTAGAAATGAAAATAAACCATTGGTCAACTTCATGAGTCAGGTACTATAGGCAATAGAACATACTGAGATGACATTTGAAATATTGATCTGTATTAAGGAGTTCATAGGTCTTTTGGAGAACAAAAGGTCATTGTGTTTCACATAAAGGCAAGGACTCTGCATCTTACTTCCACATCCTTGCCCCTACCACAATGCTCAACTCAGATATGTATGTGCTCCCATATTTTGTGAATGAATGAATGATATTTGTAATATTGCATATAACATCCAGTCCAAATAAAAATGAATATTTCTGTTCAAATACTTAGCATAATTCAAGGACTTTTTATGATACAAAATGATTGATAAATATTTGCCCTCATTACGCACCAATATAGGAGCCACAATGCTCATTTAAATATATATCCACAAGTATATGTGTGTGTCTGTGCTAAATACGTATGGATTAATCTTCAGAGAACTCTTTATTACTCAGATCCATCTGGCATATGCACACCTTTCCCAGATTATCTGCTGCTCTCTTTTTTCTTACTTTCATCTCCCTCTGCAAATAACCAAGAAATATCATCTAGAAAGAAATATAATTTAGTGTGTAGTTGCAAGCACTGCCTGAAAACCTGGATGCTTTTTTTTTTTTTTTTTTTTTTTTTTGTATTTTTATTAGAGACAGGGTTTCACGGTGTTAGCCACGATGGTCTCGATCTCCTGACCTCATGATCCGCCTGCCTTGGCCTCCCAAAGTGCTGGGATTACAGGCATGAGCCACCACACCCGGCCCTTGGATGCTTTTTTAATGTTAAAGTTTTTTTTTTTTGAAGTATTAACATAGATGCAGACAAGTTCACAAATAGTAAGTGTACATATTGATTAATCCAGCAAATAAACACACCCAACATGTAACTGGCACCCATATGAAGACATAAAACAGTGGCAGAATCCCAGGGCTCTCTTCCTGCCCAAATCACCCCAAGAATCACCTCTGTTCTGGTTAGGTAGATATAGGTCTGAATTTTATATAAACAGAATCACTCAGTGTATATGTTTGGCTTCTTTGGCTCAACACTATGTTTGGGAGATTCGTCTATGTAACATGTATAGCTGCAGTTTCTTTATTTTCATTGCTATGTGGTACTCCGTTGGATGAATACATGATACAATTTATCCATTCTAGTGTTGATCAATGCTTAGTTGTTTTATTTTATCTATATTAAAAATAGTATGCATACATGCAATTGTTCATATTTTATCACATTTTTCTTGCCTTTTACAAGTGGTTGTTTAGGTTCTTTTATGTCTTTTGGAGAATGCACACCTGTGTATCTTTGGGAGAGGAGTTGTTGGTTCATAAAGTGTGTGTATAATCATCTTTAGTAGGTTTAGCCAAGCGTTTTCCAAAGTGTTTGTCTCAAACTGTACACCCACCAGCAGTGTGGGAGGGTTTGGGTTGCTGCAGAACTTGGATATTTTTTGTAAACTCTAATCTTGATCCTTAAGTCTGCCGAGCTACAATTATCTTCTTTCCTCTGGTCATAAATTAGAAAAGTGCAGCTGGGCAGATGTGCATAAAGGAGGGGTACTTTAAACCTCACTAAATTCCTGAAGTCAATTAATAGAAATGTGCTATTTGCTCTGAAATTGGCTGCCTTTTAATTTTAACTATTTGATGAAAACAGATCAGATCTAATTAATTATTCAAAACAATAACAAAATGATTATATTAATTATTCTATTTTTTCTCTGTGAAATACCACACACATATCTTTATCTAGATCCTCAGCATTCACCAAGTAAATAAGAGTCATTTTTAGTGTTTTAAAAGTCCCCACAAGATAAATAATACATATTCATAAACAAACAAAATTAGAAGTCAGTGTTCTGAAAAAAGGAGTGCTTGAAAAACACCATGATTTTAAGCTTTACAGAACATATCATTGTACTCAGTGTAGGAGGTGAAGACAAGAGGCAATTTATTCTGCAGCTGGTTTCGAAATAAACACAGCAAAGAAAGATAAGGAGTGAAAGAGGGATAAATCCGCCGGTAGCAAACTTGATGGACAGACAGGCTGCCATTAACAATGCTGTTGCCTTTGTAAGTACAGAGTGATGTGGAGATACCCTGGCATTTATACTGTAGACGTGGTCCTTAAAGATTTTACACCTCCAATTCCTTAGAATTATCAGCTATCTCCAGCCTGTCAGTCATCCGAGCAATCTTAGATTTTTAGCTTGCAGGCCAGGCAGATTATTGACATAGCAATCTAGGGTGATATAACACACCCTGACAAACAACAGTGAGGGGATTGTGTTTACCACTTTCACTGCACCCATTCAGCTAAATTAATTCTTAACACTGAAAGTAAACTTTCTCTTGATAACCATTCACTCCCTACCAGTGTTGTTTTGCTACACAGCGCTAGCTCAAGTGGAGGCGTAATAGAGACCTGATGCAAGTAATTTAATCTGGTGGGGACTAATAGAAGCAGAAGGTATCTGTCTCCACAGCAAAAGGGTTAATAAGGGCATCTGTAAATATAAAGCTCTATGTTAGAATAAAGCTAAGGATTTGACTTAAGAATAAAAAAAATTGGAGATTTCTAAATTAAGTCTGCCACTCTGTCCTTAGTTCACTCCAGGATCTATAGAAATTGAGCACACATAACTCCTAGATTATGTTCCAAGTCTAATAATCAAAGGTAACATAACAAACACCACAAAACCAACAGACACGCAAACAAAAATGATTAAACAAAATGTATCCTAAGCAACTTTAAAACAACAACAACAACAACAAATATAAGCAGTTTTAGCATTTGAGTAATAAACTCTTAAAGTAGGAGCAAGGAGAGTTTGGAGGGAGCAAAAAATAATACTTGAAGGCAAAGCATTGACACACCCTTAATTTTAGTTGTTGTTTGGGCATTGCTAACACTTGGAGCTAATTTTTTGGACTATGTTAATTTTTAAAAGTATGTTACATGTTAAATGACTTATGCAACATAACTGCCATGTGTAATTGTTATGCTGAAATTACTTTTCTGGCCTCATACTTAGAATTTTTTAAGTGAATTTTAAGAGCATTAGACTAAAATTCACATAATTTTAATGGATAACTCTAATGCTGTCATAATTATATGAAAATATGTCTTTCAAATGCTTTTGAAATATCTTGAGATATATATTTATGTACAGATGTTCCTCAGTTTTATAAATCTAACATGAACATTGGCTTCTTTGAATCTAGAACTTGAACATAACTTTCATAAATGGTGAATTTTTATAGAATACATGAATACATTTGGTTAAAATTTATATTTTATACACAATCCCAACACAATGCATAATTAAGTTTTAGAGTCAGCTAAAAATCAAGGTAATTAAAAATATGAAAATCAGAGAAATCAAGTGACTTGCTAAAATTTTATCATTTTAGATCCATCTCATGCTCATTACATTTTTGGTGACATCTAGGATTTTTGTTTGTGCATCTATACCTGATTCCACTTACTCTTTAAATCTAACCTAGACAAACACCCACATAATTGAGTAACCTTCAATACTATGACCTCACTGCTCTTTCTTATAAGTGCTAAGTCCATTACCACTTTAAAGCTGTTATGTCTGCCCCCTGTCATTCCCAGATCTTTGCATGGTTAGGTTCTTCACAGAAGGGAGATGGAATTTTGCCTTGCCTAAGACATCTTTACCAATACACTAATTAAAATGCCATCTTTTATTCATCTTCTATCCCCTTACTCTGCTTTATTTTCTTCATGCATATATTATTACTCAAAATTATACAATTTATTAATCTATTTACTTGTTGATTACCTATTTACCCCACTAAAATACAAGGCCCATGATGACTCTGTCTTATTGTCACTGGAGTGTGTCTATGACTGAGTGAATGTCAGCAAAACTCTGCTGAAAGAATGAGGAACTGATTCTGGTAATGTCAGTGGGAATGCACAAGGGATAAATGGTGAGAAAATTGGGATTGCATATTTAACACAATTTACTAGACTAAC
The DNA here is from genome assembly GCF_002776525.5 of Piliocolobus tephrosceles. Lineage (NCBI taxonomy): Eukaryota > Metazoa > Chordata > Mammalia > Primates > Cercopithecidae > Piliocolobus > Piliocolobus tephrosceles. The sequence goes on along the minus strand of NC_045437.1, from coordinate 89,336,866 downwards.
TGTAGAAAGCAAGGGGGAGGAAAGTCAAGATTACTATGTGTTTTCCATTATGGCTACTTAGGAAAGTAGATAAAACAGTATACAAAACTTGTTTATTGAGAGTATGATACATTTACCTTTGGCCATATGTTGAGGCATCAAAGAGGCATCCATATAAGCATATCCTTAAAAAAGATTAGAAGAATGGTTCTCAACCAGGTGCGCTTTTGGACCCCAGAGGACATTTGGTGATATTTGGAGACAGTTTTCATTGTTGCAACTGGGAGTTGCTACTGGCATCTGGTGGGTAAAGGCTAGAAATATTGCCAAACATTTCACAGTGCACAGGACAGCTCCCCACAACAAAGAATTATCTGGTTCCAATTGTCATCTAGAAACTGAGTTATATAGTGAGATAATGCTGATATCAAGGAACTGGGTTAGAAATAGATATAGATATAAGATTGTATAAAGATAAAATGAGATCAGACAAGCTATCCAAAAGAACGACTGCAGATATGTGATAGGAATAACTGACAATTTATCTAGCATTACTGACTGTCAGACACAGGTCTAGCTATTTTGCATATATTATCTCATTCAATTCATAAAGCAGAAATGTGATGTAATGGTCATTATTATCATTATTTTTGAGAGAAAAATATTAGAGCTCATAAAGTGAAGCAAACTTGCTCAAAGTCAGAAAGCTAGAAAATAGTAGTGTGTCTATGAGTGAGTGCCAGCAAAACTCTGTTGAAAGAATGAGGAACTGATTCTGGTAATGTCAGTGATTTAAAACCAGAGAGTTAGACCTCTGATTTCAAACACAAGTTTACAAATTACTTTTACAGTAACTTTTTTTAAAGGTAGCAAGGGAGATATAAAGAACAAGAAAGAAGCTCAGAAAACCTATGAGAACAATCTGAAATTGAAAAAGCTCCCGAATACTTCTAAAAGCAGCTTTCTTACTGTGTCAGATACTTAAGAAAGCAGAGAAAATGCCATTCGAATTGGAAATTGATCATTGGTCACCTTCTGGAGAAGAGTATTGGTCAAGGGTAGGTAGTAATAACCACTCAGCATTTAGTGAGCGTGTGCATAGTTCTGAAGGAAATGCGATGTGCAGTAGTTTGAGGGAATATCAGGATGGGGGAAAGATATTTTGAGTTCAAGAATCTCAGTCTTGAGAAGCAGAAAATAAGATCAAGTGCTAAATGTTTTGGAATAAAATATGACCTCTGAGAGAGAAGAAAGGTTGGAACAATCCTGTGGAGAATGTATTAAGGGTCAATATGAAGTACATTTTTAAAATGTGAGTGGGCAGGTAAGAGCCTAGATGAAACACAAAAGCATGGATTTTTACAAATCCAAAGCATCGATTTTCTTCCCTTTTTCTAGAAATATGTAATTGATAGTGCATACTACCTAATGCTTGGGTTGACATGGAGTATGATAAAGTACAACTGGCAGAAGAACATCTCAATTGGATCCAAATTCATTGTTGAAATCGCAGGTTATAGAACGACGTGATGAGAGGATAGTCTAGATAGAGGACTTTGCTGAGCAAGGTGTAGTTCTGGAGGTTGTTAAAATATATATGAGTTAGATTAAGGGGACTGAAGGATGAGGTATGGAGAGAACCGTAGTTTAAAAAACTCAGTTTTCACAATTTTTTCCAACTCACCAACTGTGAAGGATTTTGACTGTTGCTATCGAAGTAATAAAACCTATTAAAAAGAACAGCAAACTTTCCTCTATGAAACGTACTGACATGAGAACAGTTTAACATCTGAGCTAGATCCCTCCTGCTTTCAGTGTTTTTCTCTGACAAGCAACATCTTCATCTCCTAGGATAGGCATTACTCATCATAAAAGCAGAATTTCAGGCTCCACCCCAGAACTACTAAATCAATATTGGCCTTTAAAGATGTCCTGTGATGTGTACACCCATTGACATTTAATAAGCACCTCTCTAGGTTACTGATTTTTTCATCCTGATTTTCTTGTATTTTTTCTAAGCCATGGATTCTTCTTGTGAAATAAAATATTATGCCAAATTGGGGATAGGTGCATGGCTAATGCCATGTCTTCTCACTCATCCATACTGTTATCTGAGAAGCTCCTAGTGTTCTGCACAAAAGAGTTTGCAAAACAATGGCCAAAGATGTTTCAAGATCCTTAATTGTAGATTCACATGTTGCAATCTGTGACACAATACTTGTGTGACATTAGTTTGGCTATTGGAGCGCTAAGTTTCCCTCATTCTTGACAACTGGATAGTTTTTACTTGATCTGCTGTTGATACAATTACAGTTTATCTTTTCTACTGTAACAGACCTAATTGTTAGACTTTAAAGTTATATGTAAATTGTTTCATTTTTCAACAGAACTCCAGACTTTATTTACATTTCACCAGTTAGTCCTTAATGTCCTCTTTATGTTCCAGGTCTAATTTGGAGTACCACCTTGCATTGGGTTATCTTGGCTCCCCAAGCTCCAATGGCTTGTGAAAGATTCTTAGGCTTTCTTTGTTTTTCATAACCTTGACAGTCTTGAGGGTTACTGGCTAGGTATCCTGTTGAACCGTCACCCAATCTAGGTTGGTCTAATTTTTTTTTTCTCAGATTAGTCAGGATATAACTTTTTGGAAAGAATACCAGAGAGGTGAAAATTTCTTCTCATCACATTATAGCAGGGGAACATGATAGCTGCATCAATATGACTGATAAGATTAACCTTCATCACTTGGTAAAGGCAGGTTTATCAGGTTTCCCCACTAATAAAAAACTCCTTTCCCTAGTCTATTATTTGGGAATTACTCGTACCTCAAAGGAGGTAACATTAAGCTCCACTTCTTAGAAGGTGAACTATCATGCATGTAAGTTTTTAATTTGGTTGCTCACAACAGTTTAATACTAGGAAGTGAGCTCTGTAGTTCACAGGTGGCCTCTTGAATGTAGGGACCTCCCCTTAATCTCTGCATCCCTAGCTTTAAGCAAAATGTTAAGAATGCAGTAGGTATTTCATAATTCTTTGTTGTTTGAATAAAAAAAAGGTTTTTTTAATAAAGTAAAAGTGTCACCGATTACACAGCATTTCAATTTCCAAAAGAATAGTTCTCCTCAGGTGGCAAATTTAAAAGGTTCCTTGTGTGCCAGAAATGTTTAGAGTCCATGCTGAACATATTGACCAAATGATTCTATTGAATCCTGAAAACTTGTCTAAGTTAGCTTATTTATCACATCTATAGTTTTGTACTTGCTGTTTTATAAAATATACAACATTAGAAAATTGATCTAATGGTGTGTTGCTACAGCAACTAAAAATCTAAAATGTTTGTCAAATTATTTAGTATAAATAAACACAGAGGAGTGATATTTATTTCCCAAAATACTGCGTCTCACTATATCTACATTATATATAAATTTACATCTATATATAGGGAGATCTATGCAATTAACTTTTTGAATAGTATATTGCCTTTGATTCACTCTTAGATATAATAGTAATTTAATTTACAGAATAACTCAAAGGTTATTAAAACGTATTTTAGTGGTGGTAGGTGTTGGAGTTCTAACTAATATTTTCCTTACATTCACTATATTTTCAAAAATGGAATCATAGTGTATGTGTATATGTATGTATAAAAACATGTTTATATACATATAGTAATATAGATAATGACATATTTCTTTAGCCATTAGTATGATAGATGTAAATATATATACTCATATATACATGTAAACCATTGTACAAATAAAACTGAAAGACATTATGCCTTTCTTTATGATACATTAGAATAAAGAAAATCTGTCTGTGTGGCACAAGGTTAATCTAGGGGAAAGTTTTCTATTACTTCTGACCTGTGAAAAATTTTCTAGTATTACTAAGAGCAATGAAAAATGCTATAAAATTCTTTGAATCAATATATTTTTGAATCCATCACCAATGCTCACAGAAAAGGAAACTGGCTGTATTGTAACAATGATAATTTGTATGTTTAATTATTTATAAAAATACAACAGTCAAGTTTCTAAATATCTTTCCATAAATACTTCTCAATATAAATCTCTGTTATATACAGTAATGCTACTTCATCCTTGTTTCCAGCCGTGTAGCATAAACCTTTTCATTAGTATATGCCTTCCCTTAAGGGGATTGCTTTAACAAAGGGATCTAGCACATCATAATGACTTTTAGAGTTAAGAGAGGACTGTGGCAAAACAGTAAATACTCCATCTTATTAAGACACGTCAGTTATGGCAGTACCGAACTGTTTTATATTTGGTTTCCCCACAACACATTTCAGTTCAGGCAGAAACCCAGGGATGCACTCCAGAGAAACACATAATGAGGTCAGATGGAAAATCTTGTCTTGTTTCAGATATGTATTCAATCCATCCTTCCTTTCATGTGAGACAATATTCACAGAAGCAACTGCTGCTGACATGTTTTAACTTCACTGACACTGAAAATCTTTTCTCCTCAGTTGGTGCTTTAGTCTTCACCTGAAGAAAAAAGAAAAAAACCCTACGCAGAATATTATTAGAAATAGCCACAGATTTTTAAAAATCGGGTTGTGTCAGTTTATTCATTTTTTATATTCACTACACAATAATCTTGACTACCATGCCAGTTAATTTTTGCCTTATAAAATATAAATAATGTAAATGGATGCTAGTTAAGGCCATTGTTGTTGTTGTTGTATTGTCTTTCAAAGTCTAGATTCTTGTAAATTGGGCAGGAGAAGCAGAAGATATAATGGTATGGAAGGGGATAAAGAATAAAATAATAATGGTTTTATATTTTCAAAACCACAACCTTGGCATTTAGCTGTCACAAGGAGGCTCTTCATTTTAAAACCAGTGCCTAGATGCATGCTGTGTGATTGTGTGAAGCCAGCGCAATGTATCAAGACCTAGTTCTCTGGTCTTTTCTGTAACTATTTGAAAAAGAGCTAAAGAAATAACTTAGCATTGTTTGAATTAAAATTACTTATATTAACATTCTAATAAGGCTTCTCTTGCACATTAAATGTAATTTTGTCCTTAATAATAAGGAAAACTAGAGCAACCTGAATCCAGTAATCAAGTCGCCCATAAGAAAAGAGAGGAGATACTTGGCGCTAATATGGCCTTTGTTAGAAATTACATAGCCTGGTATGGAAAGATGGTCTAAAAGGTAAAAAATATTAGTGTTCCTTTGAATACACATTCCACGGTTCAGAAGAGATCTGTGTATGAAGATTTTGCCCTGTAAAAAAAAAATACCAAATTGTAGGTTTCTTTTGTGATATATCTGCCTCAGCTTTGCTGTGTCTTTCCTGCTTTGTGGGCAACATGTTTACAGGGATAGAATAAAAATAAGCAAAGGCTGGAATATTAGTGTGGTTCCTACATTCCTACATTGAGTCTTAGAGTCCTAATTTAGCCTTCAGGAGACAGCTGTTCAAGTCCCACTGCAGGGAGCCAGTCCTTGCCCTCTTGAAGTTTTTGCTTCTTCATTTGAAAAAACATTCTTTGTAGTGTTCTTTCTAGAATTAGTATTCCATTTTTTAATTTTAAAAGCATCCTAACTCTAGTGGTAGAGTTTATTCTTTGAATGGAAAACAAAAGTAGAAATCATTTTTCCCCAAACTCCAGTCTGTATGTATAAGTATTGATGGTGACTTTCTTTATCTCTGTATTCAAAACCACTACAAGACCTATTTTAAAGGGCAGTGCTATAGTTTGAATATTCCCACCAAAACTTACATTGAGATTGAATTGTCATTTTACTAGTATTGGGAGTGAGGTCTTAAGAGGTGATTAGTTCATGAGAGCTCAACCTTCATGAATGAATGAATGAATGCTATTTTCACCAGAGTGGGCTCTTGATAAAAGGATATATTTGACCCCATTTCTCTCTCTGTCTCATATGCTGGTTTGCCCTTCCATCATGGGGTGAGGCCCTTGACAGATGCTAGATTCATTCTCTTGAACTTCCCAGCCTCCAGATATGTAAGCCAAATAAATCTCTTTTCTTTATAAATTATCAACGCTGTGGTATTTGTTATAGCAGCAGAAAATGGACTAAGAGAGATTTACTATCTCCTGAACAATATGCCTTGAGTTTCATAGAGAATGTTGCAAATCATCTCAAGTTAATATCAAGTTCTCATGTCGTTCCAAATATAATTTTGAAGATGTAAGTTTTATCTAACATTCTGAATGCTTCTGACCAAGTGGTTCAATTCTAATACTTCAGTAAAATTAGTAGCATTTGAATCTGTCTACCTTAGTAGAGACTGAGTCAAAATAAAAATATAGCCAATAAATGACAAAGGAATGGAAGTGTCTACTAATGTTGGGTAAAAAATCTAGTTTTAGGTATATATCCAACTCTTTCTACTTAATGAGTGACCAGATGAGAAATTTGTCAGTGCAGAGGTTGGCCTTAAGTTAGTACTCAATAAGCATGAGATGAATGAATACATGCTGAATACAATAAAGAACATATATTAGTAAATAGAAAATTACAATAAAACTAGGAAATATACTTTTGTAGAAAATAGAGGACACCCATTATCTATGAGATCATCACAAAAATGTCAAGTTAAGCTGTAATCAATCTTTACAAATTGTATTTATACTTTTAACTCCATATTTTTATCATTAAATTTATGGTATGAGACCATTAAATAATCCACGTAATGATTCACAAAATTATGAAATAGTCTAGTTTGTTCTTAAATTACAAATTGTAACATTTTCTTTGTAAACATTCAAATAGTTAAAAAATCATAAAACAAAAACATACATCCACTTGACACCCTAATTACCTCTGGCTCACTGCCTAGAAGTTTCTTCTCTAGTCATTAAGATTTGTTTTATATATACAAGCATATTTTAAATGATATTACTTTACACATTTTATTGTAGTAAAATATGTACAACAAAAATTTGTATTTTAATTATATTAAGTTGTAATTCAGTACACTAAATTGATTCAACTTGTGCAACTATTACCACTGTCTATTTCCAAACCTTTCATCACCCAAACAGAAACTCAGTACCCATTGCCCAACACTTTCTCTTTCTTCTCTACTCCCAACCCATGCTAACTTCTCATCTACTTACTGTGTGTCTATGAATTTGCTTATTTTATATAATTTATATGAGAATCATATTATAATTATCTTTTTGTTTCTGGCTTATTTCATTTAGCATAATGTTTTCAGTGTTCATCTATATTGCAGCATGGATTAAGAACTTCATTTTTATGGTTAAATAATACTTCCACTATGTGTAATTGTCACATTTCTTTGTTGCTCATGCTTTTGCTCATGCCTCTTTGTTGCTCATCCTTTTGGGATCATACCTAAGAATTTGTTGCCAAATCCAGGATCATGAACATTTGCCTATGTGATTTTCTCTAACAGTTTTGTGTTTTTCAGCTCTTATGTTTAGGTAACTGATCCATATTGAGTTAGTTATGTGTATACTATGAGGTAGGAGTCCAACTTTTTTCTTTTGCTTGTGGAAATCCAGTTGTGCTTGCACCAACTGTCAGAGACTATTCTTTACTTATTGAATAGGCTTAGTACCTTTGTCAAAAATAAATTATTTATGAACTCTCAATTCTAGTCCCTTGGTTTACATGTTTTTCCTTATGCCAGTGCCTCGATGTTTTGATTTCTGTAGTTTTATAGTAAATTTTGAAACTGGGAAGTACAAGTCCCTCAACTTTGTTCTTTGATAATACTCTTTTGTCTATTTGGTGTATCTTGATACTTCATATAAATTTGAGGATAGGATTTTCTATTTCTGCAAAGAAGGCTGTTATCATTTTTTTTCAGCTTTATGAAAGTATAATTGACAAAAATTGTACGTATTTGAGGAGTACAATGTGATATTTTGATACATGTATACATTGTGAAATGATAAATACAACCAAGCTAATTAACACATTTATCACCTCACATAGTTACATTTTTGGTATGATGTAAATACTTAAGATCTACTTAGATGTATTTCTTAACAAATTTAAAGTATATTGTACGTTATTATTAACTGTAGTTACCATGCTGTATGTTAGATCTCTGGAACTTAGTCATTTAATAACTAAAAGCTGGTATCTCTTGACTAACATCTCTTCATTCCCCCAACTCCTCTGTCCCTGGTAACCAACCGTCTACTCTATTTCTATGAGTTTTACTATTTAAGATTCCACATATAAATGAGATCAGGCAGTATTTGTCTTTCTGCACCTAACTTATTTCACTTAGCATAATGTCTTCCAGGTTCAGCCATATTGTTACAAGTGACAGAATTTCTTTTTCTAAAGGCTAAATAGTGTTCCTGTGTGTGTGTGTGCGTGCGTGTGCACACGCACATGTGTATACACACACATGATGGAACAATAGTGTAATTTATATAAATACACACACACACACACAGAAACACACCACATTATCTTTTCTCATTCATCTGTCAACAAACAGATTGTTTCTATATTTTGGTTATTGTGAAAAATGCTGCAATGAACATGAGTGTGCAGATATCTCTTCAAGAAACTGGTTGCATTTTCTTTGAATCAACAATGAGATATGCAATTACTGGGTCATAGGATAGTTCTACTTTTAATATTTTGAGAAACCACCATACTGTTTTCTATAATGGCTTTACTAAACTATAATCCCATCAATAGTGTATGGAGTTCTATTTTATCCAGTTCCTTGCCAACAATTGTCTTTTGACTTTTGAAAATAGCCATTATAATAGGAATGAGGTGATATCTCATTATGGTTTCATTTTGCATTTCTCTGATGATTAGTGATTTTGAGCACCTTTCCATACACCTGTTGGCCATTTGTATGCTTTCACTGGAAAAAAAATAGTCTATTTAGGGTTTTGCTCAGTTTTTAATAAGCTTGTTTTTTGCTATTGTTATTTTTAATGTATTTTGTACATTAATTCCTTTTTATAGATGTGGTTTGCAAATATTTTCTCTCATTCTGTGAGTTTCCTTTTCAAATTGTTTATTGTTTCTCTTGCTGTGCCACAACTTCAGTTTGATGTAATTCTGTTTATTTTTGCTTTTATTGTCTATGCTTTTGGTGTTATACTAAAAAAAATTATTGCCAAGAGCAGTATCAAGGACCTTTCCCCCTGTATTTTCTTATAGAAGTTTTACAGTATCAGAATTTATGTTTAAAACTTCAGTCCATTTTGAGTTGATTTTTGTGTGTATGATAAGGAATACAATAAGAGTCCAATCTTAGTGTTTTTCATGTGAATAGCCAGCTTTCCCAAGGTGATTTATTAAAGAAAATGTCCTTCCCTCATTGTGCATTCCTGGCACCTTTAAAAAAGATTAGTTGACTTTATATGTGTGGGTATATTTCTGGGCTTTCTATCTTGTTGCATTTGTTTGTGTGTTTTTATGCCAGTTTCAACACTATTTCAATAACTATAGCTTTGTACCAATAATATAATTTTGTAATCAGGAAGTATTATGTCCCCAGCTTTGTACTTTATGCCCAAGGTTGCATTAGCTATATAATGTCTTTCGTGGATCCATACAAATGTTAGTATTGTGTATTAGTCCATTCTCATGCTGCTGTAAAGAACTGCCTGAGACTGTGTAAGTTGTAAAGGAAAGAGGTTTAATTGACTCACAGTTCTGCAGGGTTGGAGAGGCCTCAGGAAACTTACAATCATGGCAAAAGGCACCTCTTTACAGGGCAGCAAGAGAGAGAATGAGTGCTAAGCAAAGGGAGAACTCCCTTATAAAACGATCACATCTGGTGAGAACTCACCCACAATTCATTCTATTAATGTGACTAGAATTTTAATAGAATTTACATTAAAGTCAGGAGACTTTTTGGGTTGCATCAACATCCTAATAACATCTGATAATAGAACATATTTTCCAATCATAAAACATGGATGTCTTCCCTTTTATTATGTCTTCTTTAATTTTTTATTACTAATGTTTGTGAAGTTGTCTGTGTACATGTCTTTCATCTCTTTGGATAAATTTATTCCTATGTATTTTCATCTTTTAGATATTATTCTAAATGAGATTTCTTTCTTAATTTTCCTTTTGGACTGCTTATTGGTAGCATATAGATACACAACTGATTTTTGTGTCTTGGTCTTGAAACCTGTAACTTTGCTAAATTTATGTATTAGTTTTAGTATATTTCTTGTTTTTTTTTTTCATTCTTCCTATCTATAGGATAGTATCATATGTGAACAGAAATAGCTTAACTTCTTCCCTTTTGGTGTGTGACTTTCATGTGTTTTTTCTTGACTAAGTCATTCTGGCTAGAATCTCTAGAGCAATACTGAATAGCAGTGGTGAAAACAGGCATCCTTGTCTTGTTCTTGACCTTAAAGGGAAAGCCCTTTTTCTTTCAGCATTAAATGTAATGTTATCTGTGGATTTTTCATAAACACCCTGTATAATGTTGAAATGGTGTCTTCTATTCCTAGTTTCTGGAGTGTTTTTTCTTTATCACGACATGGTGTTGAATTTCTTACATGACTTTTCTGCATCAACTGAAATGATCATATGTTTTCTTGTCCTATTAATGTATTGTATTAAATTAATTGATTTTTGTATGTTGATCTATTCTTCCATTCTTGAATAAATATCACTTAGTCATGATTTATAGTTCTTTTAGCATGCTTTTGCAATTGAATTTCTACTATTTTATTGAGAATTTTTGTGTCTATATTAATAAGGAATTTTTTTTTGTAAATATTTTCTTCTGATGTCTTTATGAAAGACATCTGGTGGCTTTGGTATCAGGGTAATGCTGGCCTCACAGAATGAGTTAGGAAGTGTATTCTTCTCTTCCATTTACTGGAAGAGTTTGAAAAGGATTTTTATTAATTCTTCTTTAAATGCTAGATATAATGTACCAGAGAAGTTATCTCATCCTGGACTTTTCTTTGTTGAGATTTTTTTGATTACTGATTCAATCATTTTGCTTGTTCTAGATATGTTAATATTTCCTGCTTTTTCTTGAGTCAGTTTAGGTAATTTGTGTATTCCTAGGAATTTGTGTATTTTATCTTGGCTGTCTAATTTTTGGGCATATAGTTGTCCATAGTACTCTGTTATAACTCTTTTTGTTTCTCTAAGATCAGTAGTAATGTCACCCCTTTCATTTCTGATTTTAGTTATTATCATCTTCTCTCTGGTTTTGTTGGTATAGTTAGATGTTTGTCAGTATTTTGTACCATTTCAAAAAGTATCTTTTGATTTCACTACTTTTTTTGTGATCAAAGAAAATACTTTATATGAGTTTAGTGTTTTAAAATGTATTAAGATTTATTTTGTGGTCTAATATATTGTCATTTCTGGAGAGTGTTACATGCACACTTGAGGAAAAATCATGCCCTACTATTGCTAGCTGGAGTATTGTATATGTGTCTGGTATGTCTTGTTGGTTTATCATGTTGTTCAAGTACTCTATTTTCTTATTGATTTCCTGTCTACATTTTTCCATTATTAAGAGTGATGTATTCAAGTCTCCAAATATTAGTGTAGACTGTCTGTTTTGGTCTTTGATGCTATTAATTTTTGTTTCATTTATTTTGAGGTCTTGTTTGGTACATATGTTTGTAGCTTTTGTATCTTTTTGATGAATTGGCCTTTTTATCAGTATATGTAATTTACCCTTACACAACAGAGGTTTCAACTGCACAGATACACTTACACATTTTTTTTTTGCCTCTGTTACACCTGAGACAGCAAGATTAACCCTTCCTCTTTCTTCTCTTCTGCCTACCCAATGTGAAGACAATGAGAATGAAGACATTTATGATGATCCATTTCAACTTAATGAATAGTAAATATATTTTCTCTTTCTTTTGAGTTTCTTGTAACATTCTTTTCTCTAGCATACTGTATTATAAGAAAACCATATAGAATAAGTTAACATATTAAGTAAGTGTTGCCAACAGTAGGCTGTTAGTAGTTTAATTACTGGGGAGTCAAAAGTTATATTTAAATTTACAACTCCATAAGGATTGGTTCCTCTATCTCCAATGTTGTTTGAGGGTCAATTATAATGTCCTTCTTTGTTTCCTGTAACAGGTTTTACATTAAAATATATCTTGTCTGATATTACTATAGTCACTCAAACTCTCTTATGGCTACCATATGCATCCAATATTTTTTTCCATCCTTTTGGTTTCAACCTGTTTGTGTCTTGGATTGAAAGTGAGTTGCTTGTAGCCATTATATAGTTCAATCATATTTAAAAATGTCATGCTGTCAATCTCTGCTTTTTGATTGGACAGTTTAATCCATGTACATTTAATTTACTAATAAAGAAAGACTTACTTAGCTGAAGTCAGGAAAATAAAACAAAATTACAAAAACAAATAAGCAAATAAGTTAACTGGTAGATGAAGATCAGAATCTATTTTCTAAAAATAAATTTGAGTAAATCAGTTTTTACAATATGTGTGAATACATTTAATATTCCAATTTTTTTAAATTGAACTTCTCACATGAGATATAAAATACACAGCAAACAGCAATCATGTTGGTTTTCCATTACTGCTGTAATGAATTACCACAAACATAGCGGCTTAAGACAGTACAAATTTATTATCTTATAATCCTACAGGTCCTAAGGCTAACACGAATCTCATCGTTCATGGTATAGCCTTGTTTCTTTTGGAGGCTCCATAGGTGAAGTCGTTTTCTTTCCCTTTCTAGCTTATAGAGGCTTTCAATATTCCTTGGCTTATGGCCTCATTCCTTCATCTCAAAAGTCAGAAATGGTGAATTAAGTCCTTCTAATGTTGCATCTCTTTGATCCTCCTTCTACCGCTCTACCACTCCCTGGCCACAGCTGGGAAAGTTTCTCTGCTTTTAGGAAATCATGTGTTTAAATTGGACCTAACCTGATCATACGTATTAATCATCATATCTCAAGATCCATAATTTCTTAATCACACCATGGAATACTATGCAGCCATGAAAAAGGATGAGTTTGCATCCTTTGTAGGGACATGGATGCAGCTGGAAACCATCATTCTTAGCAAACTCTCACAAGAAGAGAAAACCAAACACCGCATGTTCTCACTCATAGGTGGGAACTGAACAATGAGCTCACTTGGACTCGGGAAGGGGAACATCACACACTGGGGCCTATCATGGGGAGGGGGGAGGGGGGAGGCATTGCATTGGGGAGTTATACCTGATATAAATGATGAATTGATGGGTGCTGACGAGTTGATGGGTGCAGCACACCAACATGGCACATGTATACATATGTAACAAACCTGCACGTTATGCACATGTACCCTAGAACTTAAAGTATAATAAAAAAAAAAAATCCATAATTTCAACCATATATTGTTTTGCTATGTATGGTAGTACATCCATAGGTTTTGGAGATTTGAATGTAGAAATATTTGGGGCCATTATTCTGTCTACAACAGTCATATACTGTATATGAGAGGGTAACTAAAATATCTTGACAGAAAATTTGAAGGTAAAGAATAAAAAAACTTATAGTGTCCCAATACTAAGCTAAATAATATTGGTGTCAATATAACATTTTTAGATAAAATATTCTTTCATCTTAAAGCATTATTAAGGAAAAACATATATTTTCTTCATTTGATTGAGGGTACAGTTTAAATAGAGGTCAGTTACCTCTGTCACCTGGTTGAGAATGTCCAAGGCCTTACTTTCCATTTTTATATAAATATAAAAGCTCAAATATAAGTCATTGATGCCCATTTTAAGGACCTTATGCTTTTCTGATCAAATTAAACCTTTACTACACTGGTTTCACTGCTTGGCCTATAAATTTGTCCTAAGGAATGCCTATTCATTGAGATTGTTTTGTTTCTAAAGTAATTTGGGTGTCATTTGCACTGTAATATCAAATCCCTCAGCATAGGGTCTAGAGAATGCCAGTTGCAAATGGGATCAGTGCTACCTCCGAAGGTCATACAACACAAGGTGAAAAATCTGGGATTTGTTTCAGAACACTAGTTTAATTCAGTAAAGTAATCTTGTGAAAGTTAATTTCTCTGGAAACTCACCTTATTTTTCAGTATGGTTAAAATTTGTAATGCAAATCAAGTAGCCATCATCAATATTAAAGATGTTAAAGGAAGAGACTATAATGTTAATAATACAGTTAATAATACATGAGAGATATACCACCTAGTATGGGAATATATGGGGCGCATATTTTAGTGTTTAAGAGCATGGCATTTGGAGCTAGAGAGCCTGACTTTTAATCCTTATTCTTCTCCTTAAGCAGTGTGACCTTGGGTAAGCTACTTAACTTCTAAACCTCAGTTCCACACCTATAAAGTGGAATTAACAATAGAACATAACTCATCGGATTCTTATAACAACGAGGTATGTTACTATTTGCACAGCACTACTTGCAAAATAAGTACAATATAAATCAATACACTTTCATACTTTGATCAAAATGGCAGGCAAGCAATAAGTCTTTTTTGAGCCCAGTACCTATTACTGCTAAGAACTGTGCTGGCTAAAGTGAAATATATATATATATATATATAATATTGTATATATATATGATATTTCATATAAAACTTGTCCTATAAAATAACAGATATGCTTTAAGAAGATTAGAAATATTCAGTTTACGCACTGTATAGCCCCAGATGCAATAGAATCCAGAAATTTAGAGATTAGCTTAAGTTTTATTATTTTATAAGGAGAGAACAATTTAACAGTATATGGGGTCAGGGGGGGTGCCAAAGGAAGGATAGATCACCGTAATAAATCTATGGTACATTCCTTTGCTCTTTTAATGTTTCTCAGGTGCTATAACTGCAGAGGTAAAAGGCAAAAAAAAAAAAAAAAAGTGTGCTGTCAGACCCACAATGTATTAATAAGCCACATGTACTTAAAGTAATAGCTGAGGCCTTTTTGGTGTGGGCAGCAATGCATCCTTCAGACTACAAGCAAAGAGTTGAACCTCTTACATTTAGAATACACTTGTAGGACCAGTACTCCATGCTCAAGAATTTGAGGTATTATATAATAAGGAAGGAAAGCACATGGTTATTAACGTTGAGAAAGGATAACAAAATGGCCAGAAGGAATTTTTAGGGGTATACCAACTATGTGTTTGAAACAATACAATGGTAATATTAAGTGCTTAGAAATGATGGTCCAGATAGACATCAATGATATCTGACGATTTCATCAAAGCAACATGAACAGCCATAGCATCCAACAAGTACAATGTCAGCAACATTCAGCAGCTGCAGTATCCTAGTGTTAGTCCCTATAGATGATCATTCTTATGCAATCCAATTTAATTATTAAAGTTCTATATATTTGTAGATAAAACAGTACACGTTTTCTTGAATTTATCATTGATATCACTATCATCTATCCATGTAATTAGCATATCAATATATTTAACCCAAGATCCTAAGGGATATGCATTCTCTCATTAGGTTTCCTAATTGGAAAACCTCCCTAACCTTAAGATTTAGTAATTGCAAAATAATAAGGGAAAGGGAAACTATTTGGTGAAAGCTTAACAAAGTTATCTTCTTTACCATTTTAGATTTTTTTTTTTTTTTTTTTTGCATTGTGGAAATGCAATTTTAAAATAAAATCAAACTCCTCAAGAGTAACACACAATTACAAAGCCTGTGTGAAATGGAAGATCAAGATGGCTACCCTGTGCTTCCCTTGTGGAAGTAAATCCTATTATCTATCATTTTCTATCAGAAACCCACAGAAGGATTTCCTCAAAGCCCAAATACTGCTAGTGTTAAAAGCTCTTTTAATTCACTGGAGAATATATGGATCTTTACAGTTTTGTGAGTCCATCTCTTTTTCCCCTTTCTGTCTACTCATGTGCAGAAAGTTTTTCCTCTATTCTCTTCTTCTCTCCTTTTATCCTCTTCTCTTGTCTCTCTGTATGTATACCTGTACATATGTATATATATTTACATACATTTACATAATTTCTGTACATATAGATAGTATATATACACATTTGAAAATATCTCTGTCAATTTATGTAATTGAAAAGTTCTAAGGTTTAAAGACCAATTTTTTAGATCTTTTGTAAAGTCAAGGATGATATCAGAATATTGAAGTCAATTCAATGCTTTAAAAATTTTTAAATAGAATACTTAAACTTCTTTCACATTATCCCTCTTCTAACTTTAAAAAGATATTTTACTATATGCTTAGAAACTATTTGAGCATGATAAACATTTACAATATAATTTAAGATCTTTTAGTCCATTTAGTGTTGCCATAACATAATACTTGAGACTTGGCAATTTATAAAGACAAGAGGTTAATTAACTCACAGTTCTACAGGCTGGAAAGTTCAAGGGCATGCTGCTTCAACTCACGGCAGAAAGCAGAAGATGAAGATGGGTATAAGATGGATACATGAAAACAGATCATGTGGCAAGAAAGGAAGCAAGAGAGAGAAACCCAAGAAGCCAGAGTTTTCAGACTTTTTTTTAAACAACCCACTCTTTCAAGAACTAATCCATTCCTGTGAGATCACTAATTTACATATCCCTAAGAGAGGACGTTAATCTATTTGTGAGGAATCCACCCCCAAGATCAATTATCTTTCATTAGGCCCCACTTCCCAATACTGCCACATTGTGGATCAAATTTCAACATGAGTTTTGGTGAGATAAACCACATGCAAACCATAGCATTCTGCCCCTGGCCCCCTCAAAACTCATGTCTTTTCATATACAAAATACCATCATTTCAAATCCAATAGTTCCAAAAGTCTTAACTTGTTTCAGTATCAAGTTAAAAGTCTAAAGTCCAGCTATGAGCCTATTAAAAAAAAAGTTTATTTACTTCCATGTTACAATAGTGGAATATACATAGGATAGGCATTTCTATTCCAAAAGGAAGAAGTAGGCCAAAGAAAGAAAGAAGTTATAGGCTTCAAGCAAGTCCTTTACCCAGCAGAGAAGATGTAAATCTTAAAGTTCTAGAATAATCTCTTTTGATTTCATGTTCCACACGCTACGTACACTGATGCCAAGGATGGGCTCCCAAGGCCTCAGGCAGCCCTGCCCCCATAGCTTTGCTGGGCACAGTCCTCTTGGCTGTTCTCATGGGCTGAAGTTCAATGCCAGCAACCTTTACAGGCTGAGTTTGCATGCTGCAGTGGCTTTACAATTCTAGGATCCCAGTGATGGTTCTGCCTCTGTGTTCATTGGCCATTGTCCCAGTGGAGGCTCTCTTTGGCAGCTCTGACCCCCATTTCCACTTGGCATTGCCCATTAAAGGCTTTCTGAAATGGTTCCACTCCTGCAACAAGTCTCTGCCTGGGTCTACAGGCTTTTCTATACATTTTTTTGAAATCTGGATGGTGGAATTCACACCTCCACAGCTCTTGCATTCTATGGGCTTGTAAAGTTAATACCCCATGTGGAAGCCATCAAGGCTTACTTCCTGTGTTCTCTGGAGCAGCAGCATGAGCCACACTTGGGGCTGCTTGAGCCATGGCTGCTGCAGTTACAGTGATCAGGATAGGGTGAGTAGTAGCACTCTGGGCCTGTCCCTGCAAACCATGCTGCCTTCCTAGGTTTCTAGGCCTGTGATAGGAGAGAAAATCTCAAAGATTTCTGAAATGCCTTTAAGGCCTTTTCCTCATTATTTTGACGATCAGAACTTGGCTTCCTTTTTGCCGTGCTAATCTTTTTAGCAAGTGGTCTCTCAGCCAAACCCTTGGATTCCTTTCTTGAAAATGCCCTTTTATTTTCTACTACATGGCCAGGCTATGAGTTTTTCCAATTCCTTATGCCTTGCTTCCCCTTTAAGTATAAATTTTGCTTTTAGGTATCCTTTTGTTGCCATAACTTAGCATAAGATGTTAAAGGTGACCATGTAGCTTCTTGAGCACTTTACTGCTTAGCAATTTTTTTCCGTCAGATACTAGAAAATTACTCAAGTTTTACATTCCATAAAGCCTTAAGGCATAGACACATGCAGGCAAATTCTTTGCTATAATGTAGCAAGAATGGCCTTTTCTCTAGTTCCCAACATCCTGTTCCTCATTTCCATCAAATACCTCATTAGAATGGCCTTACTACATGTATTTCTATCAAAATCTTGGTTATGACAATTTAGTCAATCTGTGAGAAGTTCTGAACTTTTCCTTGTCTTTTTGTCTTCTTCTGAGCCCTCATCAGAACACCCTTAATGTTCCATTTATGGCAATGCAGACTTTTTCTAGTCTGCGCCTCTAAATTTCTTCAACCACTGCTTATTGCCCACTTCCAAAGCTGCTCCTATTTTTTTAGGTATCTGTATAGCAACACCCCACTTCTGGTACTAATTTTCTATCTTATTCCATTTAGTGTTGCTATAACAGGACATATGAGACTGGTTAATTTACAAATTAAAGAGGTTTGTTTAGCTTACAGTTTTGCAGACCGAGAAGTTTATGATGAAAGTGAAAGGAGAATACAGGTGTATACAAGAAAATCACATGATAAGAGAGGAAGTAAGAGAGAGAAACCAAGGAAGCCAGACTCTTCTAACAACTGACCCTTATGGAAACTAATCCATTCCTGTGAGAGCAAGAATTTACTCAAAGCCATGGGTCAGTAATCTATTCATAATGGGTTCACCCACATGATCAAAATGCCTCTCACTTGACTCCCATATTCCCCAACACTGCTGCATTGGGGATCTAATGACAACATGAGTTTTGAGGGGAACAAACTACATCCAAAACCATGGCTTTCTTCAGAGAATTTTTGCTGTAAGATGAGATGCAGAACTAAGATATAAAAAGAAATGCTGAAACAATAATTTAATGTATGATATTATATAAAATTCAGTTTACTTTTATTCTGTGTAGCTTATTCATTCAAATAACTTAATATAATTACTTCTTTTACCACTTTTTATTAAGCTTTGACTTGTGCTAGACACAATGCTCATTCCAAGAACACAAAGTGAACAATACATTGTCCCTTCAAGGAATGTAAAGTCTAGTAGAGAGAACACAGACAATGAACCAATTATAAAATTTTAAGTTGTTAAAATGAAAGAGATGCTTAACACAAAAGTGGAGTGGGATCAGGTAGTCTAAGAAAAAGTGACACCTAAATGACCTTAATATTGAGGGATAAGCTAGTAGAAGAGGTGAGCATGCACCAAGTGCAGATAAAGAAAATATTTTATATGGGAAACTGCAAATAGATGATCATAGTTTAAAGAGTATATTGAGGACTGAGTGATATAATTAGAGATGAGGCTGGTGACAGGTGCAAGATATAATCTTCCAAGAAAGATATGACCTCAAAGTCATTGCTAAGGAGTTTTGGGTGTATCCCATTGGTAATGATAATGGGGAGCTATATCCAGAAAAATAAAGTCCAGGAGAAATAAAGCAGACACAATCGCAAGGCATACAATTAAAGTGCCTAAGGCCATAAAAGGCCTAATGTAAATAATAGTGCATGGAAATATATATTTTTTTCTGAACTGGAAAAATATATTTGTTTCAGTCACTTACAGAAATATATCTTGTGTTATAAGGAATCTATAGTTATGAAGATAGAATGATATTATGCATTCAAAATGACCCTAGAGTTTTTCTAATCCCATGAAAAACAAAGATGAGAGTGAATCATAGTTTCCAGACAACTCAGTATGTATAGAGATTACCTAATGAGCATAGTAGTGTAAATCTAGGCAATAAAACAGCGCTATGTATGGGTCTTTTTTATACTGGTAAACTATTAATCTCAAGAGTATCTTTGCTTTAGAGATTTATGTAAATGCATGTTTTATCTGGGTTTATGAAGTTTATGTTATGAAGACTGAGTTCAGCACAAATAGCCCTGTTCCCACCACTTATAAATACCTGTACCTGTCAACATCTTTTCAAGCCCATTTCCATGAGACCTCTCCTGATTTCCCCAGCTGGATGTTGGGGAAACATCTCTGCTACCACCCCTAAGTCCTAGAACTTAGGTGTTAGCTCTCTTAAAAGTATGTATTTTACTACTCTTAAAAATATGTATTTTACTTCATTTAAAAATATATTTGCACATAAGATTTTAAATTTATACCCAGGTCACAAGATGCACTAGATGTAAAATACCAAAGTGAGATACTAGGCAGAAGTATGGATTCTTCAAAGAAAATGACCTAGAACTGTTTAGTGTTTCTCTGTTGGTGGCACCTTTTTAGGTGTAATAGAATTAGCCCATCTTTTCAGAGCATTTAGACTCAGATTCCTGGGGAAATGAATAACTCCAACACCACTAACTCTTTGTGATACCTAAAATATGCTCTTGTCCATTTACTGTCACTTCCTCAGAGCCATTGTGTAGGGTGACTGATATCCACAAGAAAGATTTAAAAGGGTTGGGAGAAAATTTGTGAGTAACATTTTTATAGAGAACTACTGAAATGGCGTGAGTCTCACCCATTCAAGTACGGAGGAGTAAGGGACAAGTGCCCCTTTTAACAAGAATACACTGAGAGCTTAATCAATGATATCTGTGGGGTGACATAGTGGACTGGGCTCTGACTGCCCTCCTCCTTAAGACATCTAAAGATTGAATGATGGGCTGCTTTGAGGTGAGAGCAGGCATCAGGAGAGTTATGATGTGGGTATGTCAGGCTTCAGGAGCAGGCTTTAGGAAACAGAATCTCTCTGTGTTTCCTTGCCCCTCCTTCTGCCTGCCCCTAGGCAGGACTCTAATCTTCCCCCTCTTTTCTGATTGTGGGTCTTAAGACCCTCTGGAGAGAGGGTTCCATCCTGTGCCCTGAGGGAAAGAATGCTTATGTCTTGAAGCTTCCATAAAAACTCAAGAGGACCAGGTTCATGGAGCTTTCAAACAGGTGAACATGTGGAAGTTCCTGGAGGGTGGCATGACCAAGGAAGGCAGGAAACCTCCATGCCCCTTCTCCATACCTCCATACCTACACGTCTCTTCATCTCTATCCTTTGCAATATGCTTTATCATAAGCTGGTAAAAGTGAATTCTAGATTCTGGGAGCCACCCTGAGTTCTGGGACCTGCCCCAGCAAATTAATCAAACTCAAAGAGGAGGTCATGGGAACCCCAACTTGAAGTTGGTCGGTCAGAAATTCTGGAGACCCAAACTTGTGACTGGTGTCTGGGGCTGGGAGTGCAGTACGGGGGACTGAGCCCTCACCCTGTGGGATCTGATGCTATCTCCAGGTAGATCATGTTGGAATTGAATTGGATGACACCCAGCTGGTATCTGCTGCTTGATATGTGTGTGGGAAAACCCCTCACATTTGGTCACAGAAGTCTTCTTCTGAGTTGATAACTGTTGTGGTGGTGGTATGAGAGTAGAGGAAAAACACAGTCTGAGTGTTTTTCCCCAAACAGTGGAAGACATCCAGCCTCTGGTCATCTGGATTCTGTATGATAGCACTGCCTAGAGGAACAGATTGACCCCAATAGCAATTTTTAGAGACTGTGGAAAGAGGTATGAGCAACATCTGGAACAGTGAGGTACACCGTAAGTAATCAGAACTCCAAATAGAAATTTTTGAGAAACCGCTGAAAGCCCCTGCAAGGGTCAGCTTTAATTTGCCACCTACTTTGTTAAGAACATGTACTTCCCCTATGTCCCATATTTTATGAGCTTAATGCTGGGGAGTCAGAAACCTAAATTATCAGCTCATAGTAAGTATGGAATGAAAGAAGGACCATATTCTATCCCATTGCTAGCAGCTTGAGG
>NC_045437.1:89282647-89310147 GCF_002776525.5 Piliocolobus tephrosceles | reverse complement strand
TGAGACAAATCTAAATACCCATTAATTTAAAAGACTAAGGATATAATGAGATTCTAGATCATTATGAAAGGGGCAGGGGCTTGGCAACAGATAGTATCCTCAAACTGAGCAGTTGAAGAAAGTTTAATAAAAGGACTATTGAAAATGTGTGGATGTAATTTTGGAAAACCAACAAGCAATAGTTCAGTAACCTGAGGCTTGAAGAGGAGGGGTGGGAACTGGGAACAGTGGCTCACGTCTGTAGTTTCAGAACTTTCAGAGGCTGAGGCGGGTGGGACACTTGAGGCTAGGCATTCAAGACCAACCTGGCCAACATGGTGAAACACCGTCTCTACTAAAAATACAAAAAATTAGCCAGGTGTGGTGGTGCCTGCCTGTAGTTCCAGCTGCTTGGGAGGCTGAGACATGAGAATCCCTTGAACCCGGGAAGCGGAGGCTGCAGTCAGCTTAGATTGCTCCAGTGCACACCAGGCTGCAGCCTGCAGCCTGGGTAACAGAGTGAAACTCTGTTTAAAAAAAAAAGAAAAAAAAAAAAAAAAACGAAAGAAAGAAAAAGAAAAGGAGGAACGAGGACCTAGGAGGCCTTTGCCAAAAGCTACTCTGATGGGATAAGGGGAAGGGAACTTTACCTATATACAGAGAGGATAGCTTGGAGGGGGTTACTTCATGGCAGCTGTGGCCTTCAGCAGAGATGCAGCCAAGCCACAATACCCAGAGAAGAGGAACCTGGGGAGTAAATGTCTCCAGGCACCCATCCTCCTCCTTTCCTCCAGATCTCCTGTTATGGCCTCTGCGTGACTGAATCCAACCAGAAGCAGAGGGAAAGCGAACCTTTCAAGGCAATCTGTACAGATCAGCATCATGGGGCACCATTGTGAGAAGAAAAGAATGGAAAGCAGACCTTGAGAAAAGATTTGGCACGAAGTGTTTTCCAAAGTATGTTCCAAAGAATACTACTTCGGCAAAAGGAGCCCCTGTGCGAAAGGTCTAAGAGCACATGAGTTTGGGGAAATGCCACATAACTTAACCCCTATATGTCCATATACTTTGTTCCAGGAAGTTTTTGAAAGACAGCAGATACAGCACTAAGAAAAATAATGACTGTCTATACCTTGATGAAACTTACAGCTTACTGGGAGACACACGTGGATTATTTCATGGCTGTATAACACAAACCTAAAGTCCACTGCTATGAAGAATTTTAAAAGCTTATTTTTACATTTACATTTATTTGTTTATTTATTTTAGAGACAAGGTCTCGTTCTGTGACCCAGGCTGGAGTGCAGTGGTGCTATCATGGCTTACTGCAGCCTTAACCTCCTGGCTTTAAGCCATCTTCCTGCCTTAGGCTCCTCAGTAGCTGGGACTACAAGTATGCAACACCACACCCAGCTAAATGTTTTTGGAGAGACAGAGTCTCAGTATGTGTACCAGGCTGGTCTTGAATTCCTGGCATCAAGAGATTTTTTCCACCTTCGCCTCCTGGTATGGTTTGGCTGTGTCCCTACCCAAATTTCTTCTTGAATTGAAATTCCCATAATCCGCACATACCCTGGGAGGGACCCAGTGGGAGGTAATTGAATCACAGGGGCAGTTTCCCCCATGCTGTTCTTGTGATAGTGAGTGCATTCTCACAAGATCTGATGGTTTTATAAGGGGCTTTTCCCCCTTTGCTCGGTACTTCTCCTTCCTGCTGGATGTGAAAAAGGGTGGATTTGCCCCATCTTCCGCCATGATTGTAAATTCCCTGAGGCCTCCCAAGCCCTGACAAACTTTGAGTCGATTAAACCTCTTTCCTTTATAAATCACCCATTCTCAGGCATTTCTTTATAGCAGCCTGAGAAAATACTTGGATTACAGGTGTGAATAATAAAAATTTATTTTTGATATGTTAATGTTCTAGAATACACTATTCTATTAAATATAATTTGGGAAAAATTGATTTAATAAAAATATGATATTGTAATGGGGAAATGATGACACTGTCATAATTAATTGAGACATTAAAACATTTTAATTATATATGGTTTCATCTCATGTGCAAATAGATAAACCAGATATCATATTAAGTAATTTGAGCAATTAATAGGACCTATATTAAGAAGAATAAGCTATAAACTCAAGACCAAAATTACAATGTGAAAATCCACAAAATGATAAAGTGAAAAAGGTAAATTAAAAATTTAAATTACAAATGACAGAAGATTAAACAATATGATATTCCATGAAATTTGGGCTAGAGTTCAAATTTTGTTTATCGGTGTAATCTTACAAACCTGGTGTCCTTAGATTTGAACATAAAGCTAAACTGGAATCGTTTAAAGCATTTTTTTTTTACATTTCTCTCCTCCCTTTATTAGACTATTATATATTATTCTCTAGTATTTCTTGCTTTTCCTCAAAAGTGGCCATACATTATTCACCTTCATATCTGCAGTGTCTGGGCCCATGTTTTGCCTGGTGAGTTTTTCAAAATGTATTTTTCAAATTTAATTAGTTTAATAATTATAATAATAATTTGCAGTAATAATGATTATAACAACAACAACAAAAATATATATTTAACTTTATTACATGCTTGCTTTGTGCCAGATGTTGGTCTAAGTGCTTACGTGGATTATTTCATTAGCCTTCACAACAACCCAATGACATGCATACCATTATTTTCCCTACTCTATAGATTAGAATACTAAGCCATTAAGAGTTTAAATAACTTGCCCACTGGCACACAGGTAAGAAATAGTGGAACTAGGAAATCTAAACCCGGAGGCTGAACAGTGAATCTTTTGTGTTATAATTCAAATAATTTTCAGACTAAATCTAATTAATTTAGGCCTATCTAACTAGGTAACAATTTTTGACACATTAGCTTCAACCTTAGAAAATTGGATTATAAAAATATACTAGAGTTCAGTATGTTAGAAAAATGAGGGGATATATGTTAAAGTAATAGAAATAAAGAAGCAGTTGAAATTCAGAAGTGAAAGATTAAATACAAGTGAAGTAAATACCTTTGCAGTTCATAAGAAGAGGAAGGTGTGGATATTATATTCAATAGAATTTAGAGGCAATTGTGGGATAAATTACACTGGAGCATTATAAGTGAAGGCAATGCTTTTTTATATCAGATGCTATGACATTTACAGAAAAATAAAAATTTTAGTGGCATACTAGTATTTTTACATAAAATAAATACAAAAGCCTAGTTAAGGCATAAAAATTCCATGTACCACCAGAGATGGGGGAAGCATATTTAATTCATATACTTTCAAATGTGAGTACCATGGGACATTTTTATCTGAGAGTATTTTTCTTCTACGATGCATAAGTTTATACATACTCTATTGTGGCTATATGAACCATTTTTTAAAATAATTATCCAACCTTAAAGTTTAAACAGTTTTATTCACTTAATTATGCCATTAAAATTAAAAGGTTTGTGTCGAATTAGAATAAATCTTAAATAATCCTTTGAAAAGTTTTCACAAAATGTAGGTAGCTTCTACCAGCTTAAATATATTTACCACTGACTATTCTAAAAAGTAAAAAAAGACAGCACAATAAAATGCCAGAGAATAATTGAAGCTATATGATAAACTTAAAGCAATATACTATTTAGCTCCATGTACACTGCCAGCACAGAGCAAGGCTCACTAGAGGGTCTTTGTTGATGACTATGATTATTGTGATGGTGTTGACTCTTTCTTTCAACCTTACACAATCTAGTTGTTACGTAAATCACTAAGAAAATATTACTAGGGTAATCTATTTCATTATCTGTATATGTAGAATGAATTAAAATTGATATACTTCTTTTTTCCTGAAGACACTATTATATATAGAAACTATGTACTGTCAAATATTTTCAGTGAAAAATATATAACATAAAGAGTAGAGACTGTAATGAAAGTGGATTACATAGATATAGAGATGAAATGTCATGATAGTGACAGAATGGTGATAATTTTCATGTTACTGTAACCATGGTAGAAGCATAATTAGCAAGCAGAGTTGTCTTTATTATAAAACTGGAGCACTTATTGGTTAAAAATTATTTTACAAAAATTCTTTCTCTGTTTGGTCTAGATTAACATAAAACAATGACTAATTTCAACAAATAGACTACTGAAAATCCCCTGAATGGACCCACTCACTGCCCTACCGAAGCATGCATGTCTCTGAACTGTGTTTACTTGATGACAGTAGAAGTTCACCTGTTAAAAAATTCACTAGGGGCCGGGCGCGGTGGCTCAAGCCTGTAATCCCAGCACTTTGGGAGGCCGAGACGGGCGGATCACGAGGTCAGGAGATCGAGACCATCCTGGCTAACACAGTGAAACCCCGTCTCTACTAAAAAATACAAAAAACTAGCCGGGCGAGGTGGCGGGCGCCTGTAGTCCCAGCTACTGGGGAGGCTGAGGCAGGAGAATGGCGAAAATCCGGGAGGCGGAGCTTGCAGTGAGCTGAGATCTGGCCACTGCACTCCAGCCCGGGCGACAGAGCAAGACTCCGTCTCACAAAAAAAAAAAAAAAAAAATTCACTAGGTTCTTCTCACTGTGACTCATAAGGATGTTGGCTTTGCTAAAACTTGGGGAAGCTACATAGACTGGCTAGGGTGATAGAATGCATGAAATTTTTCTCTGAGGCTTTAGACACATAGAACTAACCAAAGAAAATTGGATTTGTCTAGAAAATCAATTGGATAATTCAAACTCAATTGCTCTTTTCCTTAACAGAAATAATTTACCTCTGCACTACCTGGTTATGCAACCTTCTTTATCTTTATAGAATATTTCTATGGTCTCTATATATCATACTATCTTCTCTGGAAACCAGTAACCCTTTTCTTGAATTTCCCTTAAGGACAGATCACTTTGTACACAAGGCCAAGTCATAATGGGTGGTTTGGAGCCATGTTGGAGGTTGAATACCATCTCTGCCATTTAGCTATCTCGTCTTGTGTAAATACTTAACCTCTCTAAGATTTGGTTTCTTCATCTGAAATTAGGTTACTTATGCCTACTTTCAATGTTACTGAGAAGATTAAATGAAGTAATGTAAATTACTGTTATTTGTTAATAACCCATAAGTCAGTAAAATACTGATTTGTATACAAAATACTATGACTTTTGTCTATGACACCTTTTCTACCAGAATAAAATCTGAAGACATGTCCACATTTTATTTTGCTTTGCAATTCTCACAGCTGCTGGCTCAATGCTGTATACAAAGGTACTCAATAAATGCAAGCTGCATGAGCATATGAATGGATGAATAATGCAGTATTGGTGTCACTGTTCTGTCTGACTTTGCCTTTCAATACTCAGAGATTTTTGCTGCAGGCCTGGGTGTCATCAGGATCAAGAAGGCAGAGGCAGTCAGAGCACTTGCAATTTTTCCTGGGTTGTTTTGGATATTCATGTGCCTCACTGCACAGCAGTCCTGTGCAAAAGACATCTGCTTTGAATAATCTCATTGGACTTTTAAAAAGATGTATCACTTACTAGTATGCTGCCAATATAAAACACAAAGCTATATGCATAAAATTTGTAACACTGGTTTTAGCAAATTTTGTTAGAAGAAATAAAGTTTATTTAACTATTCTTCAAATTCTAGGAAGAATCTTACAGAATATTCATTTGTTTTTAAAATTATGATCGTATTGAATATTTCTTATAATCTTAGGTAAAAATAGTTAGAAGACATATTATGAATTCAAATAATGTAACATGTGTGCATCTGGGAAAAAACTCAAAGAGAATATTCAAAAATGAATATGCTAGTAGTGAGACTACAGATATCTTTCATACTCTTGTTAACGAACATTATCAATTATTATAGGAGTCACAGGGGAAGGAGGAGGGGAAGGGCAGAAGAATTTTCAAGTAGAAGCACTTGTGACACCCCCAGAGAGACCTTTATGAAACCCGATGTTTAAATGAAAGTTTTTAGCTCAACTACATTGCAAAGTGAGGTGATGGCCCAAAATGTAAATAATTTCAAAGACCAAAATGTAAATAATTTCAAAGTAAGAATTCCAGAATTAATAGAAAACACGTAGATCTCTCACCTACTTCCAGAGTGTAAACACAGGCAACTGGGGACAGAATCTTAAAAAGAGGCTTAGGTTCCTCAGAGTTATTCTGAGTCTCAACTCACTATTTGCAGAAACACAGTACACTGGTTTCTGAATGATGCATGAGGAACCTAATGGGTTAGATGCTGGCTGCCTTGAATTGTGGTAACTGAGTAAAAAAAACGGTGTTTTGAGAAATAACTGGATCCCTAGAGCTTCTGGAGAAAAGGAAGATTGGTTTTTCCCTCTGACAAAAGGGCCATTCTTGAAAGGGAGCTAAGAGCACCACCACCAAGAGGGGCTAGGTACTTCAGGGGAAGAAAGCTGGAGGTAGACTTCCAGATAGCACAGGGCTTCTAGTGAGGACAGCCAGAGTGGAGTTACATTTCTCTACTTAAGGGAACTGCGGATGAATTAATGGGGAAGGAACTCCACTGATGCCCCATGAAAGAGAGTCAGCTTTAAAATCCTGCTCAATGCAGAGTACCAATGGAGAGTACAGAAGTACTTTGACCCTGTTCTTTTGTATTTTTTATTTGTATTTTAATTTTTTAAGAGGGAGTCTCAATCTGTCTCCCAGGCTGGAGTGCAGTGTCACAATCTTGGGTCACTGCAAACTTCGCCTACTGGATTCAAGCGGTTCTCCCACCTCAGCCTCCTGAGTAGCAGAGATTACAGGCACCTGCCACCACCCCCAGCTAATATTTGTATTTTAGTAGAGACGGGTTTCACCATCTTGGTCAGGCTGGTCTTGAACTCCTGACCTCAAATGCTCTGCCCGCCTCGGCCTCCCAAAATGCTGAGTTTACTGGCATGAGCCACTGTGCCCGGCTGGCCTGTCCTTTATTTGTATTTGCTGCCCTTGCCACTCCTCCAACACTGAAAGGATTAATTGAATGAGAGAGGTGAGGAAAGAGAGAAGCAACTAAACCAGCCATCTTCTCCCCTTAGTGTTGCTGGCAGCAGGCCTGAGTTTGGGGGTAGGAAAGGAGGAGAAAGCCACAACTGACAGGTAGGTAAAGAGATTTGATTTGCACAGAATGCTGGAAATCGTAAATACTGAACTGCATTTTGGTTTAATTAGTAAACTGTGACTATAGAAAGTTAATTACATAAGCATGATAAGAAAATTCATGGGGCCTACATAGGATTCTATCCAGCCAAGGTGGGAGGACCCACCTTACTGAGAAAATATAAAAGTACGGTGGAAACAAAATTATTGGTCACTTTATGGTTACATCCTAGAATCACTCTGTCAGTGTAATAATTGTGCTACTTAACATATTTGGATTGGATGTAAGTATAAGTATTTATATCACAAATAAGGGTTTTGATCATATACCATTTTTGTTACATAAATTTTTAAAAATTATCTATTCTTATTTTTATTTTTGAGATGGGATCTCACTTAGTTGCACAGATTGGAGTGCAGTGGTCTGATCTCTGCTCACTGCAACCTCTGCCTCCCATGTTCATGATATCTTTCCACCTCAGCCCCCTGAGTAGCTGGTTCCACAGGTGTGCACCACCATGCCCAGTTAATTTTTTTTTTTTGTATTTTCGGTAGAGATGGGGTTTCACCATGTTTCCCAGTTTCATCCCAAACTCCCAAGCTCAGGCGATTCAACTGCCTCAGCCTCCCAAAGTGCTGATATTACAGGCAAGACCCACCACGCCCAGTCGATGAACATATTATTTAGTCTGAATTAGGTTCATAGTAAATTCAAAGGTATGCTTATTTAGTTTTACAAATGTGTAACTGAATGGCATGTGATATAAAAACAAAACTGTGCGATTACTTGAGCTCTTTGTCCTAGCGATGGACTGATAAAATGTCCTTATGGATGATAGTATAAAATTAGTTAATGGATAAGATGCTATTTTATATTTTTTCCTTTAACTTTAAAATGAAGCCTTTTAGATAGAAGCATAATACTCTTAGATTTGAATATCTTTTTGTAGAGGATAATCTATCTCCCTTTCACATAACATCATTTTATAACCGCAAAGAGTTACATATTCCTTGTCTTTCCATCTTACAGTCATATTATGTTTGGCCCACTTATATGATTTCAATGTCTTCAACATTCACTGATTCTTTTTTGTTTGTTGGTTGGTTTGTTTCTTTTGTTTTGTAGTCTTTCTCTGTCGCCTTGGCTGGAGTGCAATGGCGCCATCTTGGCTCACTGCAAGCTCCGCCTCCCGGGTTGGTGCCATTCTCTTGCTTCAGCCTCCCCTGTAGCTGGGACTACAGGCGCCTGCCACCTCGCCCAGTTAATTTTTTTGTATTTTTAGTAGAGACGGGGTTTCACCGTGTTAGCCAGGATGGTGTTGATCTCCTGACCTCGTGATCCGCCTGCCTCCACCCGGCCTCCCAAAGTGCTGGGATTACAGGCATGAGCCACCACACCCAGCCAACATTCACTAATTCTTACAGTTGTAGGATTGATACACAATTTATCAACTACTATTGAACAATGATACTTGGACTTCAGATTTTTGAATTTTTCTCTTTGATATACTATATATTTAACACATTTCAAGTATATGATCAGTGACATGATATATTAATGTGTGATACCTCAAGGAATTAAGGAACTTACATTGAAAATTTGTACAGCCCTTTAATAAATACATACATACATAACATTGGGGGCTTTAGGAAGCTGTATGTTCAGCTAAGAGGGAGCATTTCTAATCTAGCTAGGAAACTGAAGAATCATAAATGAAAGGACAGACTTCTTGTATCTGTGGGCATGTATAACTGGCAGAACTCAGAACAATTGTTTGCATTCTAGTTTCAAGGGAGGCTGTGCTTTGTAAGCTTAAGAGGCAGATACACTCAACTGAGACTAAATCAGAATTGAGAAATATGAAGAAACTGCTCTTTTGAGGAGCTTCCTATGTTTTTGGTAGTGTCTGCTTTTCAGGGGTGTTAGTAGATGCATGGTGGAGTTCCTGGGGCAGAAATGGCATGGATGGTAGTGGCTATTGCAGTCATGTGAAGACCGTGACTTTTCAAACTTGGTGTTGAGTATACCAGTGGTAGCAGCTTTATCATCAGGCCAGTTCTGCAGAATGGATTTTAGTGTTGTTCCTAGAAGCTCAAATATCTTCTGTTCCTAGAAGTCTCAAATATCTTTCTCGAGCTCCCTGATTATTGTGTGAGCCATTAACTAGATGACCTTATAATTAGTCATCCACCAGGACAGTTTTGAGAGTGAAAATAGGATGGCATTGTGCATTAACCTCAAAACAACAACCTTAAAAACAAGAATGACCCAACTATATAATCACTTTACCTATTGACTTTTAGTAAATTCAGTTTCTGCTTAAATATACCAGAATGTATTCATTTATATAACGAAGAACCTTTACCAGAACCGAAATGAATTGTGGTATATCCACGGTACGAAATGTTGTATAGACATTACCTAGAATTAATAAGGCTAAAAAGATTTTCTTTGGAGGGATGTTCATGTTGCACTATTCAGTGATAAATGAGCACAAGTTTATAAGCTCATGTAGAATAACATAGTGGCCTTTTAGATTTGAATGTCCCCCAATTTTCTTCTAAGTTATTTGTAAATACGGGACATATACACTCAAGACCAGAAAATTTAGCTCCAGATGCCAGCCAGAAGTAGAGGACTTGGGACATGCATGGCACCAGAGATAGTGGCCCTGAAAAGTCAGTGCTTTCAGGGAATAAAGACATCTATGAAGATGAAGGGATCCTTAGTGTCCTGAAGGGTGAAAGAAAATAAAAGGACAACTGAAGAGGATAATTCTACTGAGACAAGACAAAAACAAAGAATTAGAAGATGTTAAACAAAATAAAGAATTGTCACATATTTATAACAAACAAACAAATGAACACACACATACACACACACACACACACACACACGCACACACGCACACACAAAGCTGTCCTTTATGGACATAGTAGAGGAAGGAACGCTTTAAATCAACCACCAAGAAAACCACCTCCTCAGTGGTGGTTCCTCAAAAGTATATGCTGCAATTGCCGGTACAGGAAAATCCACACCAAACAAATCTGACAAAGAAAAGTAAAACCCATCAAAGCAAAACCCAGAATCCACTTGAAGATACTCTAAAAATAAAAATAATAATAATAAAAGCTCTTTGCCAGGTGAAAGCACATCAGTTAAGGCAGGTCAAGAAGCATAAGAAAAGCATAACAGAAAACTAAGGTTGAAATTAAGGAAAATTAAACAAAAAATTGCAACTGTGACATAACCATGTGAATCAGAAATTTTAAAAGTGAAAGCAAATGAACAAAGTAAAATGATTATAAAATATAACTAGCTGATCTAAAAGAATATCTCAGAATGTATCTCATAAATGAAGACAGAATTATTAGTTATCTACAAAAGAATAATACAAATGAAAATACAGTGACAAATACACAGAGAATAAATGAGAAACCACAAGAAAATAAAACAGTAGCACTAATAATAATAATAAACAGAATCAGTGAGAAAGTAATAGATGTAGAAGATAACAAAGATCAGCATAAGATTCGTAGTATCTGAAGCAGAAAAACAACCAATGAAACTAAATTAATATTTCAAATTAGGGTTAAAACACGTGTTAAATAAGACAATACAATACGAAGATTCAAATTTGCCCACTATGTACCTGAGAATATTAAAACAATTTTTTTTTTTTTTTTTTTTGAGACAGGGTCTCCCTTTGTCGCCCAGGCTGAAATGCAGTGGCAGGCTCATGGCTCAATCATGGGGTTGAGGCTGCAGTGAGCCATGAGCCTGCCACTGCACTCCAGCCTGGGCGACACCTCAGCCTCTCAAAGTGCTGGGATTATAATTGTGAGCCACCGCGTTTGGTGACTGAAACAGAATTTTTTACTCTGAGACATGTCATTACTAAGCTTTTATCCCTTCCTTCAAGATAAAGACTAAATCACTTCTTTTACATTCCAATTGATCACTGCTAGTATATACAATAGCAATTTACTTACGTATATTAACCTTGTATCCTGTGATCTTGCTATAGTCACTTATTAGCTACAAGAGGGATTTCTGGGTCAATTCTTTGGAATTTTCTACATAGAAATGATGTCATCTATGAATAAAGACTGTTTCATTCCTTATTCCTAATCTTTAAAATGTTTATTTCTTTCACTTATGTATCTTACTAGCTAAGACTTCCTATACAATATCACTTAAAGGTGATGAGAAATAACATCCCTGTATTGCTCCCAGCCCTGGAAGGAAAGTGTCCTGTGTGGCAACCAGGAGGCACAGACTGAACAGTTGACATGGAGTTAGTTTAAATTGAGATATACTGAAAGTAGAAAATACATACCAAATTTCGAAGGTTTTGTATAAAAAAAGAAAATAAAAAATCTCATGTGTATTTTTTATAACGATTACATGTTAAAATGATATATTAACATAATTTTACTTGTTAGCTTTTAATGTAGGCTAGTTAACACTTAACATTATATATGTATAACAGTTACATAATGGCCAGGCACAGTGGCTCAAACCTGTAATTCTGGCACTTTGGGAGGCCAAAGTGATCACTTGAACCCAGGAGTTTGAGACCAGCCTGGGTAACATGGGAAAACCCCATCTCTACTAAAATTACAAAAATTAGTTGGATGTGGTGGTGCATGCCTTGGTCCCAACTACTGAGGAGGCTGAGGCAGGAGGATCATTCGAGCCCAGGAGTTCAAGGTTGCAGTGAGCTGTGATTACACCAACCCACTCCAGTCTGGGCAAAAGAGCAAGACCCTATCTCAAAGAGAAAAGAAAAGAAAAGAAAATCAAACCAAAAACATATAGATATGGCTCTCATTTTATTTTTAGTGGTTAGTGCTAAAATCCTACTTCCTAGAAAGTTGATGTGATAGCTCATTTTGGCTTATGAGGACAAAAGTCACGTACTAAGCTTGGATAAACGATGAGCTAGAAGGACCTTTGTGCCTAACACTTTGAGGAACGGTGCCTTACTGGACTTACGTGAATGAAGCTAAAATTCAATTCTATTTGTGTCACATTTATTTTCAACTTTCTGTCATAGAAGTATCTCATTTTTATAATTGTGTGTGAATGAATGTATGCATATATACGTAGGTAAGTAAAATATAGTCACCTAAATCCCATGTTGGTGAGGTGAGTTTTCCTTTTGAGTAGTCATGCTTTAAAAAAATACATGAACATCAATTCATTTGTTAAAAATTGAGGTCTGAATAGCAATAGAAAATCTTAAAAGTTTTGTAAATAACCTCAAAACAATGGGCTCTCCAATTTATTTTAAAACTGAGAACTGTTTAATTACCCATGATTTAAATGTCATTCTTGACAAACTGAGAGCAGTGTTGATAGCAGGATGGAATGAAATTACAGAACTGTGAAGGTATTTTCGGTATTTATTATAATTCTGACTCAGTTTTCGTTGAACGGATTCCTTTTTAAAATATTTGAAATCACTCAAAACCCTATAATGCTATTTTAACAGTGTTTTCTTAAAGTAGTCTGGGAGACAGAAGAGGTCACTATCAAAACTCTATGCTGAAACTCATAATGTTAAAATAAAGGATCTATTATTTTTTTTTTCTTAGGGAAAAAGCCTCTGAAAAGTCACATCATTATTAATGAAATGTCTAGCAGTCAAAAGCCATACTATATTGAACAATTAATGGGTGTTTATAAAATTTCATGTTTGGAGAAAGTTTGCTTTTTCTGCACGGTAAAATTTATGACCAGATATGTTCAGCACTATAATAAACCTGCTTTAAAATTCCGGCACAAAATTGACATTCAACCATGTTCTAACAGTTCAGATACTGGCAAGGTCTACAAAGATGCCACTGAAAAATATATATAGTGCATAATTTTCATTTCTTTGCTGTCAGGGTAACATGTGTGCTTCATATGCTTTAGTGAAGTCTAGCAGTACAAATGTGTCAAAAAATCATAAAAATTTGTCTTCTATGACTAACATATAGGATTTAGGACCCTAGTCTTTTGGATATTTATCTCTAAGTAGGAAAAGAAGAATTTATTCTTGGACAAACATATATACTTTATGTTTAACACATTTTCCGTGTGGGATTTAATGAAACAACTTTAGCAGAAGTCACCATGTTCCTTGTAGAGTTTCTTTCCCCATTGCTGTAATGGCCTAAAAATGAGCATAAGGTTTTATGTTCAAGGATTTCAAAAATGGCATCCAACAAAAATTAAAAAGGTATTAATTAAACTTATGACCCAGGAAAGGAAACTATCTTCTACTAAATTTGCTTTATAACTCTATTAAGGTGTTTGCCATAGAAGATAAATAAAATGAATTATTGTATTAGTCTGAATTCCTTTATTGCAAGTGGCAGATACCAAATCCCATTTACTTGAAGTAAAAATTTAGTAACTCCCATAAATGGGAAGTTGCAGATGAAGGCTGGTATGAGATAGATCAGATAGGACAAGAGTTCTGTCATCTATTCCTGTGGTTGCTCTGCTTATCTTTTCTTGTCTGTGTTGGACTTTATGTTTCCGTCTCATTTTCTCCACATGGTAGGCAGAATCGTCATGGCCATAAAATGCTGCCAGCCTCGGAAGTCCGGTAGAAGGAGTCTATAACTAATAAAAGATATGGCCTCATTTGTTTTCTGAAATATGAAGGCATCTGCTATCTCGGTTTGTGATGTTTGAGAGCATGATACCTCTGTAATTAGGCCTTTGCTCTAAAACTGTGATGGAAAAAAATAGTGAAGCCCTGATGCCACAGCTTACAGGACAAAGACTTTCTCAAGAAAAATAGGCACTGTTTTTTTCTTCCCTCTTGACTAATGAGCTTCTGCTGAGGCTCATACTTCTTACTAAATTTCTCGTATCTTTGGTCTGTGTTATTAAATGTATTATTAGTAAGAAACTACAATATACAAACATATTTGTAGTTATATAATTCTTCTTGGGAAATATGTTTACCTAGGTTCATACAAAAATATCATATGAGTTATTAAGGGATCATTCTCTTTGCTTTCTCTTTATCTTGTTCCTACTTTTTCATAATTTTTATACTCATTCTTGTCTTTTGTCACTTTCTTTTTTCTTTCTCTTTCAAAATTTATTAAAACTAGTCCAGGTCATTTATCATTTTTAAAATAGATATTTTCTAGCAAATACATTGTAAAACATACTTCTATAAAATGAATACTATGTACCATTTTATGAAATGACTTCATAAAAATAAAACTCCTGTTTTATTTTTTATGTATTATATATATTATGATTAAGGATATGTTAATCTGGAAAAAATATCACTTGTAGTTAACATTAACTTGCATTTAAGAATGTAGCAAATAATTTCATGCTTCCTTTTTTAAAGTAACTGAAAAAGTCAAATACAGTTTTCAATCCTTTGTGTTTGGATATCTAAATGTTTGTTTTGCATCATTGAACTAGTTCTTATCTTGAGCTCAGTGTGGGAATATTTAACACTCTTGTGGTATCAAATTTTTATATTTTTAAAGAAATACACAATATGGAGGATAAGTGAGAATAGATATGATAAAAGAAATGAGTACAAGAAATAAAATCTTTATTTTTATTCAACTATTTAGAGTAATATTTCCAAAAGGAAGATCCCCATGACCTTTACAGGGGTCTTCAAGGTCAAAACTATTTTTATATGTAGTATTACTAAGATGTTATTTGTCTTCTTCATGCTTATTCTCACGTGATTGTATGGTGAAGTGTTTCAGAGGCTGATATATGATAACATAATTGCTCTGATGGCATAGAATGTGTGCTCATATGCTCTCGTGTCTTCAACATTTTTCTAAGGTGGTAGGTAAGGTAGGTAAGGTATAATATGTATATTTTCAGAGATTAACTTGGTTTGTTCTTGGTATTTTGATCTAGTTAGGCTTAGTTATACTTTTTCTAATCTCTGTATTCTCATATAATCCCCTCAAAAATCATAATTTTGAAATCCTGAAGTTTTCCTTATGCCTATGTTGAAACACAATAATTAATTATTAATTGTATTTGGTTACCTTGTTTTGCAGTATATTTAAATTTTTTCTAAATTTATCTAAAACAGTTATCTTAGAACTTTGGAATATTTTATTTAAATAAAATATTGCCATATATTTGTTCTTATATTGAATAATAGATCATTTACTTAACACTAGGGAGATTAGAAGACACATTTTATCAACACATAACTGTTCCAGCTACCTCTAAAGATGTTGAAAAAGGTGAAACTTTAACATCAGAGAGATATCAAACTCATAGGAGGGAGAAAATGATTCAAAAGAAACTAGTGAAACTATAAATAAGAAATAAAAATATGATGAAATTTTTATTTCATTTGGGATTATAGATACTAATACTTCAGCTTATTGTGTTTTATGCAACAGAATATTTTTGAATAGTGTTACAGTGTCAGTTATGATGTGATGCAATATTGAAATCAAACATTTATAATTTAGGGAAAAAAATTTAATATTTTAAACAGACATGATAAGCTCCTGCTACAGCATTTCAAACTAGAAAAGAACAACTAAAGACTCTTAGAGACTAACTTATTGTAGTATGCTGGCTGGAGACCTGTACACAATAGTTAAAAGACTAAAAAAAAAGCAAAAAACTTTGTACAGTTGATATTAATGAATGCCTTCTTGGTGAAGAGTCAGTAAAAAGAATTACAAAGTTCCACTTTCTGATGATTCAGTAACTTATTGAATTAAAGATTCATCTATGAACATGAAGACTGTCTCACTTGCAGAACTGTAACTACAAATGAATAAATCTCCAAATGTGGCTGGGCTTTATTATCAACACCAGCTAATCACTGATTCTTTATGTAAATGTTTGATAACAAACATAAAAGGAGCAAATAGCTGAAGTGTTAAATAACCTTTTTGACTCTCATGGCTTATCCTGCAATCCTGCAATAACTGTGTTGACATGTGCACTGATAGGACCAATGCAATGGTAGGTGAACTGTAGGTGCTTCAGTGTAATTCAAAGCATTAACCAAACACTATACTCACTATACGGTTTTATCACCATACATTCACAGAAAAATAAGAATTCATTTCCTTTAAAGATGTCCCTGATGATACAATTAAACCATATTAACTTTGCTACCTCTCAAACCTGGAGTATAGACTTTTTAATATCCTGTGTGAAAAATGGGAACGATATAAAACACTTTGCCGCATACCAAAATACAATAGTTGTCTTAAAGAAAA
Organism: Piliocolobus tephrosceles; assembly: GCF_002776525.5. NCBI lineage: Eukaryota > Metazoa > Chordata > Mammalia > Primates > Cercopithecidae > Piliocolobus > Piliocolobus tephrosceles. The sequence continues at coordinate 89,293,818 of NC_045437.1, read as the reverse complement.
ACCTTTGTTTAATTGAGGTGTGAGCAATAGTAGTAGATACTTTTTGTGTGGAACACATTTTTATACCTAAATGAATGGCTGACAGAAAGCTATGATTATTCAAACTTGAGCATTTGGCCTACATTTCTTCAAGAAATATCGATATTACATTTACCTGTGACTCCTCAGAATTTCTTTGCATGGTTCATAAATTTGCCACATACAGATGAAACTTCTCATCTTTCCATGTAAGACTCCCTTCATGCACCATCAGTCATCACACTCACCTCTGCTCATCATATTATCACTTTCTCAAGTTCATGTAGATTTCAAACTAAGTAAAATAAGATCCACACCATCAATAACTTGATCTTTTAGCTTTAATAAATAGCCAACAACACAAAACTATTTTGTTCATGATCATTTATAGACATGAAATGAGAAAACAGCATCAGTGCTCCAACTGATAAACAAGTAAGTGGACCAATATTTGTTTACATGGGATCTTATACTTTCTCAAACAACTCTCTAGAGCCTAACGGCAAAAAGAATAACAATAATTATATCTGGTTGTTAAAGCATTTGCTTTAAGAGGAAGGTGCAAACAGGGAAAATGACTTCTGTTAGTCATGCCTTTGTTAGTTCTTTCATATCACTGACTCCCTAAGAAGACCTCAGGTGACAGCTGTCTAACTGGTATGTGAGCAGAGTTCCTTTTATAAATCCCCCCCTCATTCTAGTTGGGCTACGGCAGTCTCAAAATATGTGGATGTCAGAAAATGATCACCATGTGAAGTTTTGAGTGGTCTTTGTAGAAAAAAATATGAATATATTCAATATGATACTGAAAATAAACATTGAAACATGGCAAAGTTGGCATGACATTGATTTAGCTTTTAGTATTGTTTTGATAAAGGCTATTATCAAACCCACAAATTGCAATTAAATTTAAACTAGATCCAGCTATTTTTTTTTTTTTTTTTTTTTTTTTTTGCAGCCGAAGCAACTCTAATAATTCTATGGATATGGATGGTAGAAAGTTCTTTTTAAAAAATGTTATTCTATAACAATGCCTCATTAAAATCACATCTAAAAATGATTTGTTGCGATTTTAGAAATCTGGAAGACAGTAAAATTTTTTGCAGCGGAGGTTTTAGTTTATGAACATCTATTCAAGGAACTGAGATAGAGACATAGTATATGTCTTCAATGCTAATAGTAGGCAAGGATTGAGGAAGATTGTTATAACTGTTCACTTAGAATATTCTTATTAACTTGAATAATCCCCTATTGCCTAGAAAACATCATTTCTAGCTGTGCAGACTGTAACCTATATGACAAATGACCTATGAGGTTTCAGAGATAAAATGAAGTTATATGATTAATTGCATATTCACATAGTCTTATCATTTTACAGTAAAGCAAAATGATGTTTGTGATTGAGTGGAATGGTAGGATGTAGAGGCCAGCATCCAACAATTATGGACATGTACTATGTGTCAGAAACTTTTTATGCATTATCTCATTAAATCTTCACACAATTGAGGCAATTTGATCATCTGCACCTTTCTTAACTTATCCATGTATTCACTGTGTGACATTTAACAAATTATTAAACTTCTTTGGACCATTGTTTATTTGAAAATTTGGGAGTAATTTAGAATCACCAGGATTATCAACACTAGTCAACCAAATTACCTAAAAAATAGTAATAATTGAGCAATCTGAAAATAACTTTAAAAAACTAGTATGTTTAGAATTCTCTATGAGATAAAGCAGAATCTAAGCGCCCTAAATGAGAATAGGATATTATTGAGCAAGATTACTAAAACAAAATTTGAAAATTTTGAGACAAACTAAAGAAATAACTATAAATTTCACAAAAACATTATAAAAATAGAAAGGAATAACTCTAACGTCATAGAAAAGGCCATAGAAAACATCAAAAGTATGTTAGGATATGGAAGACAGATTAAAAGCCTAATTACATAAATAGCATTTAAAGAAAAGTGAATAGTTCAAGACTATTAAGAATTCCAAACATGATGAAGCCTGAAATGTTTCCAGACCTAAAGAAAGTTATGTGACATCATATTGACAGAACAGAATAAATGAAACTGTAAAATCTACACCAAAATAGTTCTTTAAAGTTAAGTTAATGAGGATGAGAGTACCAATTGAAAAATGAACAAAGTACATGAACCAAAAGAAGAATAAGCATATACAATAAACCACTGTCAATCTCACAAGTTTTTAATAAAAAGAGATTAAAACATTACTGAAATAATTTTTAAACTAATTGATAGGTTAAAAATATCATTATGATATCCAGTATTCGTTAATGTGTTGGGAAGTTGGTTACTCTCATAGACATAATTAAGGATGTTATTTGGTTCTATCTAATAAAATAATTGTAAATAATCATATAAGAAAAGAATCTGAAAAGTGTAATATATATATTCATTGTATTTCCGTAATAGGAAATCATTACAAATAATCAAAGTACAACTATGAAGAAATGCTTTAAAATTAAAGAAATTATAGTATATCTACATAACTGAAAAAAATTAACATTGAAAACAATCCAAAAGAATATTCACTGACATGATAAAATCATCAGGCTACACTACATAAAAGCAGTTTACAAAATCTAATGTATGTGTGATACTAATCTGTAATTTATTTAAATACATATGTGTGTATGTGAATCTGTGTGTGTGTGTGCTGTGTTCATATGTGTATAGCTCTATGTATGCACATTTAAGAATGGGTACTCTGTTTTTCAGGAAAATATACTGAGATGGGAAAGGTCAAAGTGTTCATACCCTTCTAGATTTGCTTTTATAAAGGACCAGATTCAATAAATAACAATTACTTCTTCCAATGCTCTTATAACTGATGTTATAACTGAGCTATTAGCAAATGAACAATTAGAATGTGGACAATTAAAAGATGATACTTGAACATATGTCCTTACTCAGCTATTTTGGATTCTTTATCAACAAGAAATATATTCTCTGGATTAAAAATATTACAGCGGAATGCTTTTAATAAACTCAGAATGGTCTGTGCTTAATCATTTTGCTCAGTTTTCACATATTCAGGATTTATTTCCATTTCTGATTACAAAAAAGGCACTTCTTTTCCCTGATTAAAGGAATAAGAAAGAAAAAGGGAAAAACAGAGGAGGAGGGGATGAGTGGTGAGTTAAAGGACAGATTGAGTGTATGTATTTTAATCTGGCAGTTGTCTTGTGTAATTTTTTTTGCCAAAAGACTGCTAATTTCATACAAAAATTTAAATATTGTAGCAGTCACCCAACTTAAACATTTGGCAAATAGTTATCCTATTTTAAAAATGGAAAATATTTCTCAAGTGCTTCTGTTTTCAAAATACTGTCTCACGCTATTCTTTATGTTTGTTTAATCATTCTTTTGGAGGAAATTCTTCTCTAAATTTGGGATGAGAGAGATATATATAAATGTATATAAATATATACATTTATATATATTCACACATACATACACACGTACATTTTTTCCTATCACATTCAATCAAGACTATCTCAGTTTAATCAATTAAAGGTGAAAGAGACTTTTTTCCTTCCTTCCTTCCTTCCTTCCTTCCTTCCTTCCTTCCTCTCTTTCTCTCTCTCTCTTTCTCTCTTTCTCTTTCTTTCTTTCTTTCTCTCTCTCTCTCTTTTATTTATTTATTTATTTTATTGATTATGCCCACAATCTTTTAAAACACATAGGAGTTGTACAGAAAGGAACATCACATTCCTGGGGTGTGAAATACATTTTTAACAGAAAAACTTGAAAAAAATTGTACAATTTCTTTTATGTTTGCCTAAATTTGAAACACAAACAAACCAACAACAACAACAAAGAAAAACACAAAACCCACCTTTCACAGATACAGATGTGAATCATTTCAAGGGAATATTTGCTAGATTCACAGGGCTTCAGGCACCATATTCTCAATCCCAGGAGTGTCTTTTGTTATGTCTTCTGTTCTCAAGCTGACATTTGTGGGAGCAACTTTTTTTTAATGAAAAATGAAGTTGGAGTGTAAAAGTTACACAATCTGCTCTGCTCCATTTGACCATATTATTGTCGAATCTAAAATAGTTTCAGAATTCCTAAGAAAAACCTTCTAAAATTCTGACTTTATATAGTTAATATGGAATGGTGGACCTGTTTGTTATTTTTCATTTAAACAAATGGACATATCACTTAGTTTAAGAATAGAGAAAATATTATGTAAAAGTTTACTAAAACTTGGAATCATTATAACTTACTATGTTAGGAAGAGGCAATGATACGATAGATATGTAAAAAAAAGGCAGTTGGATTTTTTTTTTTACTCAGAATCTCATGCCCTCCACAAAATATATAATTTTGAGAAGTACCCAAGTAATTCCTCCCAGCACTAAAATATACTATTGTTGATCAATTTAGCTCATTCAGAAAGAGCACTAAATTAAGGTAGTATGTTCTCCGACTGTGCTAATAATCTCAATTAGCTATTTCACCAATACTAGTCAGAAGGATGATTTAGTTCTCATTTATCCCCGCACTAAAATGACAGCTCATCAAAAATATCAACTGACCGTAAATCTTTGAAAGAAGAATGATTGCATTCTAATGTAGTAAGGAGCCAATATTCCTTATTTAAGCTTCAGGGATCTTCATTTGCATTGACCATTCCAAAGCTATGGGAGGAACTCCGTAATATAGTCTTTTGGTCATGTACTTCTGTAATATTTAGAAAAGCAGACAATTTAACTGCAATCAATTAAGACTGCTGTCTCCTTTCACTCTGCCCTTCCCTGTGTCATAATTGACATTAGAGGATGGGAATTTAGTGTGTCTTGCTAGGGAAAAGTTGAGTTGGATACATTCATTTTTTGTTTGTTTATTTGTTTAATGGGCATGTGTAAGTAGTTTTCAGTCATTTCTGTGTATGGTTAAATTATTGCTAGTTTTTCCAATTTCATGACCTGAAGACAGAGAGACCAGAGTTCCATTATATGATGATATAAACATGTTCTTGGCACCCAGTACCAAAATTATCTGGGTAATAGAAGACAGCAAAAATGTTTTATATGCATGGAGGGAGACTCTAGTCTCTAGAAAAATCTTTCAAATTGTATGCAAAAGACTCATATACAATAGGCAGTTGATAAAGTTTTCCTGTAATGTGACAGGAATCCTAAAAAGTCATATAATGATACCAATAATGGTAACTGAAATGTAATTTTCTATGGTATCAATAATAATAAACAATCTATCAGACATTCTAGGGAAAGTAGTATCTTTCCATCTCTCTATAGTAAATATTATAAAATTATTTTTACGAGAAGAAACAAAGGGCTTACATCTTAACAATTTTTAAAATGCATTACAGAGGTAGAGTCAGAAATTATTTAATAAAAATAACTGTGATTTATTGGAATACTTTGTTGTAGGGATATTTTTCAACTTTTTGACTTTTATGATTTTCATTTTAAATTAATATATTCTTTTACACCTGATGTGGTTTGGCTCTGTGTCCCCACCCAACGTTCATCCTGAATTGTAAACCCCACATATCATGGGAGGGACCTGGTGGGATGTAACTAGATCATGGGGGTGGTTTTCCTCATGCTGTTCTCATGATAATCAGAGAGTTCTCACAAGATTTGATGTTTTAAAAGTGGCAATTTCTCTTGCGCACCCTCTCTCTCTCCTCTGACACCTGTGAAGAAGGGACTTGATTCTCCTTCACCTTCTGCCATGATTGTGAGTTTCCTGAAGCCTCCCCAGCCATGAAGAACTGTGAGTCAATTAAACTTCTTTATTTATAAATTACTCAGTCTTGGTTAGTAACTTTATAGCAGTGTGAGACCAAACTAACACAACATCTAATTTTGCAGTTATAATTTTGTATTCATTTTGCTAAAAAGGATTATAATATGTTATGATCTTTGGATCACACAGAAACTAGATTCTTCTTGAATATTTTAAGGCAGTGTTGACTACTAGATCTGGAAGTTAATCTAATAAACTCCAACTTAATGGTTGCAGTTTTCCAGAGGTGCCTCAGATATCACATACAGGGAAGAAACAAATTGAGTGCAACACTTTGTCTTTGTTTACTTCCACTGAATTACAACTCAAGTTTTCTTTTGAAGAAATGCTTTCATGGCTTAAGTAAAGTATGGACGTACTTGTTCAACAGTCAGCATATGATTAGAAAAAACATGAAAGTACTTGTGTTAGTTTTCAATTGCTGCTATAAAAAATTTCCACAAACAAGAACAAAAGCCAACACCCACTTTTTATCACATGGTTTCTGTAGGTTATGAGATACAGTGTGGTTAATCGGTGGCAAAAGACAAATGAAGGTTTAAGTGGCCTAGGCGCTTATCTAAAGGTTTTTGAAGGGAATCTGCTTCCAAGGTCATTACATTTATTGGCAGGATTCAGTTCCATAAGGTTGTAAGACTCAAATTCCCATTACCTTGGATGCTGTTGACTAGATGTTGTTCTCAGCTTTTAGAGGCAGCCCACACTCCTGGACTTGTAACTATATCCTCTATCTTCAAAACCAGCAATGGTGGCTGGACTCCTCATAGTTTAAATATTTTTGACCTCTTCTTCCATCTCATCTCTTTGCTTTTCTCTTCCACTAGAGCTCACTGACTGACCCTTCTGTCTTGTTTTTCTACATTTAAGTGCTCGTGCAATTACACTGGCTCCTTCTGGGTGATCCAGAATAAACTGCATATTCTAAGGTCAGATAACTATTAACTTTAATTCTATCTGCGAAGTCCTTTTGCAGTAATACGTAGATAGGTGTTTAATTGAACAAAGAGTTTGAGGTCTTTGTGGAGGAACATTTTTAGAATTCTGGCTACCATAGTAGTGATTTAGTCCAAACATTTGATTTTAAAATTTGGGTAGCTTAGGTTAAAGTGGTTTATCCAGGGTTTTATCCACAGTTTTAAAATAATATTAATAGATAAATAAGACTACTTTTTAAATTTTTCTTATTTAAAAAAGGGATACGGGTGCAGAATGTTCAGGTTTGTTACATAGGTATACATGTGCCATAGTGGTTTGCTGCACCTATTGACCAGTCCTCTAAATTCCCTGCCCCATCCCCCACCTGCCAACAGGCCCTGGTATGTATTGCTCCCCTCTCTGTGTCCATGTGTTCTCATTGTTCAACTCCTACTTATGAGTGAGAACATGCAGTGTTTGGTTTTCTATTTCTGTGTTAGTTTGCTGAGGATGATGGCTTCCAGCTTCATCCTTGTGCCTACAAATGACATTATCTCATTCCTGTTTATGGCTGCATAGTATTCCATGGCATATATGAACCACATTTTCTTTATCCAGCCTATCATTGATGAGCATTTGGGCTGGTTCCATGTCTTTGCTATTGTAAATAGTGCTGCAATAAATGTATGTGTGCATGTCTTTATAGGAATTTGTATGTTTTATCTAATTTTCCAAGAGTATTGGCAGAACATTTTTCAAAATATTATCTTAGTGGCTTTTAATTATTGTAGAATCTATAATTATTTTATCCTTTTTCATTTCTGGTATTAGTAAATTGTGCTTTTTCATCTCTCTTGAATAATTATGGGTTATCATTTTATTATTCTTTTCAAAAATCACCATCAGGCAATATATATTTGCTATCTATAACTTCACTTTTTTCTCTTCTTAATTTTCCTTATGTTTATTTTGCTGTTCTTTTGTTAACTGTATGATATTATATAATGTATATGAAATCTATATATCACTGAACTTCAACCTTTTTTAAAAAAAGTTTCTATTATATACTTTTATTGGTTACAGATTTCTTTGTAGGAGAACCTTTAGCTTTATCTTACAAATTTGTTATTTCATATTCATTATAATTAAGCTCAAAGTATTTTAAATTTTCCTCATAATGTATTCTTTAACCATATGACCATTAAATAAAATGTATTTCCAAATATTTGGGAATATTCTAATTTTGAACATTTATTATTAACTTTAATTTTGCTGAAATAAGACAGCATATCTTACTGAAGTTGCTAGAATTTTCATTAGATTTTCTGTATATTCTGGCATATATTGGATTTTCAGAAAATTTTGATGTAAAATGTATGTTCTGTTGCGGTTGGCTGCATTGTTTTACAAATGTCAATTACCTAAGATTGGTTAATTCTGTTGCTCAGATCTTTTTTCTTAGTGACATTTTTTTGCCTGGTTTTATCAGTATTGAAAGAAATATGGAAGTATTTCACCTAGATTATGAACTTGTCTATTATTCCTTTTAGTTCTGTTACTTTTAGCATTATATAATTTTTAGCTATGCTTTTAACTACGTATACATTTACGATGGTTATATTTGCTGGGTGAATTTACCTTCTAGTCATTATGAAATTATCATCTTTAAATCTGACAATACTTTTTAAGTCTATTTTTTTCTGACATTAACACATCAGCAAGAGTTTTATTTTGATTTGTATTTCATTTTTTCTCTGTACTTTTATTTCAATGCTTCTTCATTCTTATATTGGTTATAGATCTCTTGGAACATTGCATAATTAGACTTTTTATTTTAATTGAGTTTGAAGTTTTTGTATTTTAATTTGAATATTTAGCCTATTTACATTCAGTGTAATTATTGACATATTTGGTTTCATATCTCAAACTCACTATTTTCCATTTATCCATCTCTTTATAGTCTCTTTTCTTGTTTTATAATTTATTTTCTTTCCTTTTAGAATGTTAAATTATTTCACTACAGATTAAAATGCATCAATTATACATTACTATTTTACATTAGAACTTATACTATGTGTCAAAAAACATAACAAACTTAGAATATATTAATTCTACTTACTGCCATTTCAGTATTTGTGTTCTTGTTATATGAATTTTAATTCTTTACATAATTTGGACCAATATACTATTTAAAATATTATTTTGTATAGTCAATTTCTATGCATATTTACTCATTTACTTACTTTATAAATTGCTTTTCATTTTTTTCTGTATTTCCATGCTTATTTCCAGCACTATTTCTCTTATGCTTAGAGATCTACACTAAGCTTATTTTTGTGTATGTGTGTGTGGTGGTAGGTGGAGGGGGAGTTCTGGTGACAAATTATCTAAATTTTTGTTTGTCTGGCAAAGTCTTTACATTGATTTCATGTTTAAATGACAGTTTCACCAGGCGTAGAATTGTAGGTTGGCAACTGTTTTTCCTTAGTACTTTCAAGATGGCATTGCTTTGTCTTCTAGCCTCCATTGCTGATCAAGTGGGCTTCATCCCTGGGATGCAAGGCTGGTTCAACATTCTCAAATCAATCAATGCAATCCAGCATATAAACAGAACCAAAGACAAGAACCACATGATTATCTCAATAGATGCAGAAAAGGCTTTTGACAAAATTCAACAGCCCTTCATGCTAAAAACGCTCAACAAATTCGGTATTGATGGAACGTACCTCAAAATAATAAGAGCTATTTATGACAAACCCACAGCTAATATCATACTGAATGGGCAAAAACTGGAAAAGTTCCCTTTGAAAACTGGCACAAGACAGGGATGCCCTCTCTCACCACTCCTATTCAACATAGTGTTGGAAGTTCTGGCTAGGGCAATCAGGCAAGAGAAAGAAATCAAGGGTATTCAGTTAGGAAAAGAGGAAGTCAAATTGTCCCTGTTTGCAGATGACATGATTGTGTATTTAGAAAACCCCATCGTCTCAGCCCAAAATCTTCTTAAGCTGATAAGCAACTTCAGCAAAGTCTCAGGATACAAAATTAATGTGCAAAAATCACAAGCATTCTTATACACCAGTAACAGACAAGCAGAGAGCCAAATCAGGAATGAACTTCCATTCACAATTGCTTCAAAGAGAATAAAATACCTAGGAATCCAACTTACAAGGGATGTAAAGGACCTCTTCAAGGAGAACTACAAACCACTGCTCAGTGAAATCAAAGAGGACACAAACAAATGGAAGAACATACCATGCTCATGGATAGGAAGAATCAATATCGTGAAAATGGCTATACTGCCCAAGGTTATTTATAGATTCAATGCCATCCCCATCAAGCTACCAATGAGTTTCTTCACCGAATTGGAAAAAACTGCTTTAAAGTTCATATGGAACCAAAAAAGAGCCCGTATTGCCAAGACAATCCTAAGTCAAAAGGACAAAGCCGGAGGCGTCACGCTACCTGACTTCAAACTATACTACAAGGCTACAGTAACCAAAACAGCATGGTACTGGTACCAAAACAGAGATATAGACCAATGGAACAGAACGGAGCCTTCAGAAATAATGCCACACATCTACAACCATCTGATCTTTGACAAACCTGAGAAAAACAAGAAATGGGGAAAGGATTCCCTATTTAATAAATGGTGCTGGGAAAATTGGCTAGCCATAAGTAGAAAGCTGAAACTGGATCCTTTCCTTACTCCTTATACGAAGATTAATTCAAGATGGATTAGAGACTTAAATGTTAGACCTAATACCATAAAAACCCTAGAAGAAAATCTAGGTAGTACCATTCAGGACATAGGCATGGGCAAGGACTTCATGTCTAAAACACCAAAAGCAACGGCAGCAAAAGCCAAAATTGACAAATGGGATCTAATTAAACTAAAGAGCTTCTGCACAGCAAAAGAAACTACCATCAGAGTGAACAGGCCACCTACAGAATGGGAGAAAATTTTTGCAATCTACTCATCTGACAAAGGGCTAATTTCCAGAATCTACAAAGAACTGAAACAAATATACAAGAAAAAAACAAACAACCCCATCCAAAAGTGGGCAAAGGATATGAACAGACATTTCTCAAAAGAAGACATTCATACAGCCAACAGACACATGAAAAAATGCTCATCATCACTCGCCATCAGAGAAATGCAAATCAAAACCACAATGAGATACCATCTCACACCAGTTAGAATGGCAATCATTAAAAAATCAGGAAACAACAGGTATTGGAGAGGATGTGGAGAAATAGGAACACTTTTACACTGTTGGTGGGATTGTAAACTAGTTCAACCATTATGGAAAACAGTATGGCAATTCCTCAAGGATCTAGAACTAGATGTACCATATGACCCAGCCATCCCACTACTGGTATATACCCAAAGGATTATAAATTATGCTACTACAAAGACACATG
>NC_045437.1:89268695-89282547 GCF_002776525.5 Piliocolobus tephrosceles | reverse complement strand
TCCCACCAACAGTGTAAAAGTGTTGGTGGGATTGTAAACTAGTTCAACCATTATGGAAAACAGTATGGCAATTCCTCAAGGATCTAGAACTAGATGTACCATATGACCCAGCCATCCCACTACTGGTATATACCCAAAGGATTATAAATTATGCTACTACAAAGACACATGCACACGTATGTTTATTGCGGCACTATTCACAATAGCAAAGACTTGGAATCAACCCAAATGTCCATCAGTGACAGACTGGATTAAGAAAATGTGGCACATATACACCATGGAATACTATGCAGCCATAAAAAAGGATAGATGCAGCTGGAAACCATCATTCTTAGCAAACTATCACAAGAAGAGAAAACCAAACACCGCATGTTCTCACTCATAGGTGGGAACTGAACAATGAGATCACTTGGACTCGGGAAGGGGAACATCACACACCGGGGCCTATCATGGGGAGGGGGGAGGGGGGAGGGACTGTATTGGGAGTTATACCTGATATAAATGATGAATTGATGGGTGCTGACGAGTTGATGGGTGCAGCACACCAACATGGCACAAGTATACATATGTAACAAACCTGCACGTTATGCACATGTACCCTAGAACTTAAAGTATAATAAAAAAAAAAAAAAAAAAAAGAATTGAGCTGGCTGTTAGTCTTACAGATCTTACAGATGCTGTTTTGAAGATAATATGTCTTTTTCTCTCCAAGATCTTTGGCTCTTCTACTTTCTTATCTCTGAAAATCCTGATTGCCTAAGCAGCTCTGAACTACAATATTGTCTTTCAGAAGCTTCTTGAGATTTCCAAATATATGCTAATTTTTTACCTTTTAGTTTAGTCACCTGAATAGATTATCTGTTTCTTATCCATCACCAAAAAGATTAGCAAAACTGCAGGGGAAAAGATTATCTTAAAAGGTCTGTTTCTAATATTGTAATTCCTTTGTCTTTGAATTAATGGACTCTCAAGTATTGGTTGCCTCTGTAGTTTTCACGTATCTTTTAATATCTTTTATCTGGACTTTTAGTTGTAGTAGTTGGAGTGTCTATTTCTTCAATATTCCTAATACTTAAACTTTTGAATTAAAAAATATTTTGTTGATTGAAAAAAATTACTTCTCTTTTAGTTTTTGTTTTGTTTCTGAGACAGAGTTTCACTCGTGTTGCCCAGACTGGAGTACAATGGCGCAATCTTGGCTTACCACAACCTCCGCCTCCCAGGTTCAAGTGATTCTCCTACCTCAGTCTCCTGAGTAGCTGAGATTACAGGCAAGCATGACCATGCCTGGCTAATTTTTTGTGTTTTTAGTAGAGATGGGGTTTCGCCATGTAGGTCAGGCTGGTCTTGAACTCCTGACCTCAGGTGATCCATCTGCCTTGGCCTCCTAAAGTGCTGGGATTACAGGCATGAGCCACCACACCAGGCCTACTTCTCTTTTTAATTTCCTGATAGCATTTCCAAATTTAGGAGCTTAAGATGTCAGTTGGAGATAACATAAGTTAATTGTGAATTATAGTATCTTCTTACATCAAAACTTTAGGGCCTGTAGTACTCATTTGAGGCCAGGCTTTAGAGTAGTTACACATGCATAATCAAAAGTCTTAAGACAACAAAGTGACTTAAGACAACAAAGATTTATTTCTCAACATATAAAGTGCGCTGTGTATTTGTATACACTCCAGGCTGTCTCCAAGACATGACTCTGGAAGCGAGGGTGCTCTATGCTGTGATGCTATCATATCTTTATGGATTTTTCCAGAATCCTCAAAGCAGGTGATGATAAAGGGTGAACCACTCACATTTTCTCTTAACTTCTCTGGCAGTGCCATGTGAAACATGCACTTTCAGCACATTAGCAAGAACTACACACATGGTCACAGGCTAACTGCAAAGGAGGTTGGAAAATATAAGGAAGCACATAAAATATTTGGCATTAGTATCTGTGCCAAAGTAATCATCTATGATATGTTGGCAGTAAAATGTTAGTGATATTTCTAATAGATCAGACAAAACAATAATAAATCTGTGTGGTCATTTATTTTTAGGGGGAATATTTTTATCAAACAAAGGGACCTGAGAAGACATTTAAATCTTTATTCCCCAAAATGTTGTTTCTCACATTGCAGATTGAGCATTTATAATCTGATAGAACCATAGCAATTGAATTTCTATAGCAGTAACTTATTCTTAGGCAGGTAGTAAATGTGATAATACCTGGCTATTCCACTTTCTTAAGCTTTTTTTAATTTTTTTTTTTTTTATTTTGGAGAGACAGGGTCTTGCTTTGTTGCCCAGGCTGGTCTCAAACTCTTGGCTTCAAGTGATCCTCCGGCCTCAACCCCCCAAAGTGCTGGTATTACAGGCATGAGCCACTGTGTCTGGCCCCTTACCCAATTCTTTAATAAGCTATGGAGAAAAACAATTTGGTATTTTTGATGTTGCTTTCATATGGAGAAAATTGAAGGTGAGTGGAAGTGCAAATTGAGGAAATGACATAAAATTATTTATAGTCTCCTAAGTAATTTTGAGAAGAATAATTTGAAAACTACTAGTCTGTTGAAATACAAATAAATATTTGAAAAGCAATACAGAAACAATTTCTTTTGTATTCAGTTTTATGTGTCATGAGCTTCAGGAGTTGCTAAGTAGTCAAAAACATGCCATTCATAAGTCACCCTTGTTTCTGCAGAAAAATTTAAAAAGTAATAAAACAAACAAAAAAACACAGAAAAGCACACAATAACATGTCATTCATTGAAACATACTAGTGCTTCAAAGATAAGGAAAATGAGAAAAATTAATGTAATCATTCATAGGCTGCAGTAACTTTATGCATAAATAAAGTCAATGCTTAATCAAGAGTAGATAGGGCTAGCGACTTGTTTGAAATTGTTTTTCAAATGTTGGTAATAAATGTTTACTAATTTATTCATGCATATATTGATACCACATGACTACTCTTATGAAGAGAAGAATACTTTTCTAACCCATCTCTTGGTTTAAAGAAGTTTATTTTGAGTTATAAGAGAGAAAAATTATCTAATGTATATATGGATAAAAGGTATGACCTTTGCAATATTAATATCATATTTTAGCCTAAATCTGTTGGACCCATCCAATGCTTCTATATATATATTGCAATTAGGAATATTCTCACCTCTTAACAAAGGAATGGGGAATTTAATATTCTGGAACTTTTCCCAAAGTCCTTTACTAAGTAAATATTTAAGACATACATAGGTATTTTCTGGGTAACGCAAATTACAGAGCTCATTTGACTTAAAATTTTTCAACCAGTTCATTTCACTTTGTATTATGTGGATAAAAACACTAGTTGCAATCACAGAAATTGGTTAGAACAATGTTACTTATTTAAAAAGACTGTTAAAAATTATGCTCTTAGAAAATATTTGGCAGGGTGCGGTAGCTCACGCCTATAATCCCAGCACTTTGGGAGGCCGAGGTGGGTGGATCACAAGGTCAGGAGATTGAGACCATCCTGGCTAACACGGTGAAACCCCGTCTCTACTAAAAATACAAAAATTAGCCGGGCGTGGTGGTGGGTGCCTGTAGTCCCAGCTACTGGGGAGGCTGAGGCAGGAGAATGGCGTGAACCTGGGATGCGGAGTGCAGTGAGCCGAGACCGTGCCACTGCACTCTAGCCTGTGTGACAAAGCAAGACTCCATCTGTCTCTCTCTCTCTCTCTCTCTCTCTCTCTATATATATATATGTGTATATATATATATTTGAAAGACTCTATACAAATTATTTACCAAATATATGTATGTATATGTCTGTGAATGTATATATGTACATATTCATATAAAAGCAAGAGTAAACATACATACTTTTAAAATAGGTATCAGATATAAATAAGTGAGAAATCTAGGAGTTCAAGTTTGCTAACAGATTTATAGTTGAATAATTATTTCTTTGCAAAGTCTGTATTATGCTCCTCCTCACGTGTGTGCATAAAAGTATGTGTTTCCAACTCCCAAAACAATCTACAAATGTTAAAGATAAGATGATATAAAAACTTCATACATTGTTTTATGAAAACTGTGAAAATCTTTTAAGACTCATGAGAATAAATCTGTTAAGATGAGACTGGCACTAGAAAATGTAAGGAGATGATCAGGGTCATAATTGAAAAAGTGTAATAAAAGTGACGTGTCATTTTTTATGTCATAATATAGGATTCTTATATACCCCTACTCCCACAAAAACATAAAACCCACTTAGTTCAGAATATTCTACCGTTTCTTAATTGTCACTCTGGTCACATTTCCCACCCTTAATCCTATTCTTTGAATCTTAAAAAAAAATCTGCTGAACACTAATTATTTAACCTTGCCTCCTACCTACTTTCCCTCTTTATTCTGAGGTTTCTTAAGGACTATAATGAGCTGTCCCCACACAAACAGGCCAAATTAGTGGATAATTACTGCTGGGCCCATGAATGTTCTCACTCCTCCTTTCTTACAGTTTCACAACATTACCAGAATGGTCTGTCGCCTCCCTACCAATTAGGAACAATTACTACTTTATAACATTAGTGGTGGCAGGCTTATTATGTTCGAGGATATGTAAAAGCAAGGTAAGGGTAGGAGAGAAATGCAAGGCCAAAAGGGGTCACTGTCACATGAAGGACTTCAAAAGTTTGATACTTTTAATTTCATTTTTTTAGGAATACAGCTGCAAAGATTTATATTAACTCTATTAAATGAAAGTGAACATCATATATTGCCAAGGTTGTGTTTTTCTCCTTTTCCCCTTTTGCTCAGGATATCTCATTTTGATGGCTTGAGTTTTCAAAATCATGGAAATGATTCTAGATCCTTCTATGGGAGCAAAAAAGGTTATTTTTTTTTTTGGTTTCCTAGTAAACATGTGTGTGTGTGTGTGTTTGCACGTGCGTGTGCATGCACTCACACGCACGTGAAGAGTATGGTCTTGGCATCTGAATTTAGTTTTTTAAGCTACGTCAAGGATGCCATTGAAAAGTAAGGTACTGTGATCCAGAAATGTAGGTAACAAACATTCCTTTTCAATCTGTATTTAAAGAGGAAATTGTAGGTCAAGATAAACCTGCATCAAATCTTCAGAATGAAGTGTTTTGAAAGATTTTTAAGACTGCTCAATGAGTACTAAACTACAGTTGTATAGGAAGAATAAGTTCCAGCATTCTGTCGCACAGTAGGGTGACTATGGTTAATAATATTGTATTGTATATTTCAAAACAGCTATAAGAGAGGATTTTGAATGTTCTCACCACAAATAAATGACAAATGCATCAGAATATGAATATGCTAAATAGCTTGGTTTGAATTGTATACAATGTATACATGTATTGAAACATCACACTGTACCAATAAAATAGGTACAATTACTATATGTCAACTATAAACAAAAGTTTTAAAATGTCTGCTATACATGCAATTGACTTTTCTCTTTCTGGAGAGATGGAGCATAAAAAACCTGTTCATAAATTATTTCTTTTTTAGTGCAACATTCTTATTACTTCTGTAAAACATTTTTTTTGAGGTTGTGAGTGATATTTATTTGGCAGTAAGAGGAATAGAAATGAAGTCAGGGTTTGCCCTCTCAGCAAAAATAAATAAATAAAATAAAAGGCTTGCATGGTGCTGGGTATGGGTGCTCTCTTTCATTCAGGGTATATGCCAGAAATTCACTGAAGTGTGATGCATGTTAATGCATCTGGCCTTACTGTCCCTTTTGGCACTGGGTTCCTGTTAAGGCCTCTGCTCCATGGTCAGAGAACATAATCCTAAACCTTTCTTTCGATGGCATCTTAATTAATCTGGCTGATTCATGCTTCAAAAAAAGGAGGAATGTGGAAACCCTCACAGGATGGAGAAGAAATCATCCAACTTGAATATTTATTTCAAGTAAAACAAGAAACTATTCTAGATACCCCTGACAGGAGAAAATTTTTAGATGAAATCGGTAACCAACTTTGACAGTAGTGTCAGAAAGCGTGACAATAGAGAGACTGTTATTATTATTATTATTATGGAATAAAAAGACTACTGTTGTCAAAGTTGGAATTGTCATTTTAGCTGAGTGGTAAGAATGAAAAATGCATTTCAGAGAGTTAATAAAGGATTAGCTTGAAAGAAAGTGAAACCTGAGGTTATGAGCCACACATATAAAAGGTTTGATAATTAAAAGAAATAAACATCTTTAAGAGTACTAAATAAAATAATTTTGCAGTGAGGTTTTGTATATTTGAAGGCAGAAAAGGAGAAACTAAATAAAGAAGAAGGGTAAAGAATTATAAAGGTATGCAATCTAAGGTGTGTATTACCTTCCACAATTGGAATGTATTTACATACACACATTCTTTTATACTGGTTAAAAAGTGATAGAAAATGAGAACAATAATAGAAGTATCTTGAGATAAGAGGACATAAATTGAATGGGCTGTTTCTTTTCAGTGAATTAGAAAGCAAAACTATGTCTCATTTAGAAAATTGAAGCACATTCTGGAGAAAAAAAGGGAGAAAAAAGTGTTGCATAAAGGATGTAGCCTTGACTGACAAGCAACTTAAAAAAATCAAGATCAATAGTAACTCTTTGGTTGCCTGGAACTAATAGACAATTCAGTTGTTCAATAAAAACATCAAACATTATGTTCTTTGTAATGCATTGCAAATAATTAGTTGATTGCATTTTTTGATTGTGTGTGGGCATCAAATGTCCATGATCACAATATTGTCTCTCTAGATAGAACCAAAGTTGATCGAATCAAATGTTCATTATGTTGTAGTTATTAAACAAGTTCTATACATTACCTAACAACACAATACTTATCTTTCATGGAAACTCAGTTTCTTAGAGACTAAAAGTTTCCGTTTCTGCCAACATTTAATCTTTTAATAGTTCCTTAATATTAAATTTTTTTTTATGGCAAGTATCTCAAAGAAATACAAACTTATGTTCACACAAAAGCCTGATCATTAATGTTCAGAACAGCTTTTTCATAACAGCCTCAAATGAGAAACAACCCAAATGTCCTCCATGTGTGAATAAACAGACACATTCATGCCTTGGAATATTATTGAGCAATAAAAAGGAATCACTATTGCTACACCCAATAACTTGGATAAATCTCAAGAGTATTACACTGAATAAAAAAAAAGTCAATCTCAAATGTTTACCTAGCCAGTGATTTCATTTATATTACATTTTCAAATGACATAAAATGCAGAATAAATTAGTGGTTGCTGGGGATTAAGGAGTTAAGGGGAAAAGGATATGGCTATAGCAATAAATAGTAGCACAAGGAGTAGTTAGGACAGAACTGTTCTGTATCTTTATTATGGTAATAGTCATAGAAATGTGCAAATGTGATAATATTACAAAGAACCAAATGCACACACAAACACAAACGAGTGCAGCCAGGCACAGTGGCACATGCCTGTAATCCTAGCAATTTGGGAGGCTGAGGCAGGAGGATCACTTGAGCCCAGGAGTTAGAGAACAGCCTGAGCAATGGTGAAACCAATCTCTACAAAAAATTAGCTGTGCATGGTGGTGTGTGCCTTTGGTCCCAGCTAGTGGAGAGGCTGAGGTGGGAGGATTGCTTGAACCCAGGAGGTTGAGGCTGCAGTCAGCCATGATTGTACCACTGAACTCCAGCCTGGGCAACAGAGTGAAACCCTGTCTCAAAAATAAATAAATAGAAAAAAGGCATCCAAATGGCCAAATAGGAACAGCTCCAGGCTACAGCTCCCAGCATGAGTGACACAGAAGATGGATGATTTCTGCATTTCCAACTGAGGTACTGGGTTCATCGCACTGGGGCATGTCAAACAGTGGGTGCAGTGGAAGCAGGGCAAGGCATCACCTCACTGGGAAGCAAAAGGGGTAAGGGAATTCCTTTTCCTAGCCAAGGGAAACTGTAACACACAGCACCTGGAAAATCGGGTCACTCCCACCCTAACACTGCACTTTTCTAAAGGTTTTAGCAAATGGCACACCAGGAGACTATTTCCCGCACCTGGCTCAGAGGGTCCCACACCCATGGGACCTCCCTCATTGCTAGCACAGCAGTCTGAGATCTAACTGCAAGGTTACAGCAAGGCTGGGGGAAGAGTGTCCACCATTGCTGAGGCTTGACTAGGTAAACAAAGTGGCCAGGAAGCTAGAATTGGGTGGAGTCCACAGCAGCTCAAGGAGGCCTGCCTGCCTCTGTAGATTCCACCTCTGGTGGCAGGGCATGGCCAAACAAAAGGTAGCAGAAACCTCTGCAGATTTAAATGTCCCTGTCTGACAGCTTTGAAGAGAGTAGTGGTTCTCCCAGCACGGAGTTGGAGATCTGAGAATGGACAGACTGCCTCCTCAAGAGGGTCCATGACCCCCGAGTAGCCTAACTGGGAGACAACCCCAGTAGGGGCAGACTGACACCTCTGAGACGAAGCTTCCAGAGGAATGATCAGGCAGCAATATTTGCTGCTCAGCAGTATTCACTCTTCTGTAGCCTCTGCTGCTGATACCCAGGCAAACAGGGTCTGGAGTGGACCTACAGCAAAAACTCCAACAGACCTGCAGCTGAGGGTCTTGACTGTTAGAAGAAAAATTTACAAACAGAAAGGACATCCACACCAAAACCCCATCTGTATGTCACCATCATCAAAGACCAAAGGTAGATAAAACCACAAAGATGGGGAAAAAACAGAGCAGAAAAGCTGAAAATTCTAAAAGTTGGAGTGCCTCTCTCCCTCCAAAGGAATGCAGCTCCTCGCTAGCAATGAAACAAAGCTGGACAGAGAATGACTTTGACGAGTTGAGAGAAGAAGGCTTCAGATGATCAAAATTCTCCAAGCGAAAGGAGGAAGTTCGAACCAATTGCAAAAAAGCTAAAAACGTTGAAAAAAGATCAGATGAATGGCTAACTAGAATAACCAATGTAGAAAAGTCCTTAAATGACCTGATAGAGCTGAAAACCATGACATGAGAACTATGTGACAAATGCACAAGTTTCATTAACCAATTCGATCAACTGGAAGAAAGGGTGTCAGTGATTGAAGATCAAATGAATGAAATGAAGCGAGAAGAGAAGTTTGGAGAAAAAACAGTAAAAGAAATGAACAAAGCCTCCAAGAAATATGGAACTATGTGAATAGACCAAATCTACATCTGATTGGTGTGCCTGAAAGTGACGGGGAGAATGGAACCAAGTTGGAAAACACTCTGCAGGATATTAGCTGGGAGAACTTCCCAAAACTAGCAAGGAAGGCCAACATTCAATTCAGGAAACACAGAGAACGCCACAAAGATATTCCTTGAGAAGAGCAACTCCAAGATACATAATTGTCAGATTCAACAAAGTTGAAATGAAGGAAAAAATGTTAAGGGCAGCCAGAGAGAAATGTCGGGTTACACACAAAGAGAAGTCCATCAGACTAACAGCAGATCTCTCAGCAGAATCTCTACAAGCCAGAAGAGAGTGGGGGCCAATATTCAACATTCTTAAAGAAAAGAACTTTCAACCCAGAATTTCATATCCAGCAAAACTAAGTTTCATAAGTGAAGGAGAAATAAAATCCTTTACAGACAAGCAAATGCTGAGAGATTTTGTCACCACCAGGCCTGCCCTACAAGAGCTCCTGAAGGAAGCACTAAACATGGAAAGGAACAACTGGTAACAGCCACTGCAAAAACATGCCAAAAGGTAAAGACCATCTATGCTAGGAAGAAACTGCATCAACTAACAAGCAAAATAACCAGCTAACATCATAATGACAGGATCAAATTCACACATAACAATATTAACCTTAAATGTAAAGGAGCTAAATGTTCCAATTAAAAGACACAGACTAGCAAATTGGATAAAGAATTAAGACCCATCAGTGTGCTATATTTAGGAGACCCATCTCACATGCAGAGACACACGTAAGCTCAAAATAAGAGGATGGAGGAAGATCTACCAAGAAAATGGAAAACAAAAAAAGCAGGGGTTGTAATCTAGTCTCTGATAAAACAGACTTTAAACCATCAAAGATCAAAAGAGACAAAGAAGGCCATTACATAATGGTAAGGGGATCAATTCAACAAGAAGAGCTAACTATCCTAAATATGTATGCACCCAATACAGGAGTACCCAGATTCATAAAGCAAGTCTTTAGAGACTTACAAAGAGACTTAGACTCCCATACAATAACAATGGGAGACTTTAACACCCCACTGTCAACATTACACCAATCAACAAGACAGAAAGTTAACAAGGATATGCAGAAATTGAAATCAGTTCTGCACCAAGCGGACCTAATAGACATCTACAGAACTCTCCACCCCAAATCAACAGAATATACATTCTTCTCAGCACCACATCACACTTACTCCAAGAGTGACCACATAGTTGGAAGTAAAGCACTCCTCAGCAAATGTAAAAGAACAGAAATTATAATAAACGGTCTCTCAGACCACAGTGCAATCAAACTAGAACTCTGGATTAAGAAACTCACTCAAAACCGCTCAACTACATGGAAACTGAACAACCTGCTCCTGAATGACTACTGGGTACATAACGAAATGAAGGCAGAAATAAAGATATTCTTTGAAACCAATGAGAACAAAGATACAACATACCAGAATCCCTGGGACACATTTAAAGCAGTGTGTAGAGGGAAATTTATAGCACTAAATGCCCACAAGAGAAAGCAGGAAAGATTTAAAATTGACACCCTAACATCACAATTAAAAGAACTAGAGAAGCAAGAGCAAACACATTCAAAAGCCAGCAGAAGGCAAGAAATAACTAAGATCAGAGCAGAACTGAAGGGGAAAGAGACAAAAAAAAAAAACCCTCAAAAAAATCAATGAATCCAGGAGCTGGTTTTTTGAAAAGATCAACAAAATTGATAGACCACTAGCAAAACTAATAAAGAAGAGAAGAGAGAAGAGTCAAATAGATGCAATAAAAATTGATAAAGGGGATATCACCACCGACCCCACAGAAATACAAACTACCATCAGAGAATACTATAAACAACTCTACACAAATAAACAAGAAAACCCAGAAGAAATGGATAAATTCCTGGACACATACAGTCTCCCTAGACTAAACCAGGAAGAAGTTGAATCCCTGTATCGACCAATAACAGGTTCTAAAATTAAGACAATAATTAATAGCCTACCAACCAAAAAAAGTCCAGGACCAGACGGATTCACAGCTGAATTCTACCAGAGATACAAGGAGGAGCTGGTACCTTTCCTTCTGAAACTATTCCAATCAATAGAAAAAGAGGGAATCCTCTTTAACTCATTTTATGAGGCCAACATCATCCTGATACCAAAGTCTGGCAGATACACAACAAAAAAAGAGAATTTTAGACCAAAATCCCTGATGAACATCAATGTAAAAATCCCCAATAAAATACTGGCAAACCGGATTCAGCAGCCCATCAAAAAGCTTATCCACCATGATCAAGTGGGCTTCATCCCTGGGATGCAAGGTGGGTTCAACATATGCATATCAATAAATGTAATCCAGAATATAAACAAAACCAAAGACAAAAACCACATGATTATCTCAATAGATGCAGAAAAGGCCTTTGACAAAATTCAACAGCCCTTCATGCTAAAAACTCTCAACAAACTAGGTGTTGATGGAACGTATCTCAAAATAATAAGAGCTATTTATGACAAACCCACAGCCAATATCATAATGAATGGTCAAAAACTGGAATCATTCCCTTTGAAAACTGGCACAAGACAGGGATGCCCTCTCTCTCCCCTCCTATTCAACATAGTGTTGGAAGTTCTGGCCAGGGTAATCAGGCAGGAGAAATAAATAAAGAAAGGGTGTTCAGTCAGGAAAAGAGGAAGTCAAATTGCTCTGTTTGCAGATGACATGATTGTATATTTAGAAAACCCCATCGTCTCAGCCCAAAATCTCCTTCAGCTGATAAGCAACTTCAGCAAAGTCTCAGGATGCAAAATCAATGTGCAAAAATCACTAGTATTCTTATACACCAATAACACACAAACAGAGAGCCAAATCATGAGTGAACTCCCATTTACAATTGCTTCAAAGAGAATGAAATACCTAGGAATCCAACTTACAAGGGATGTGAAGGACATCTTCAAGGAGAACTACAAACCACTGCTCAACAAAATAAAAGAGGACACAAACAAATGGAAGAACATTCCATGCTCATGGATAGGAAGAATCAATATCGTGAAAATGGCTATATTGCCCAAGGTAATTTATAGATTCAATACCATCCCCATTAAGCTACCAATGACTTTCTTCACTGAATTGGAAAAAACTACTTTAAAGTTCATATGGAACCTAAAAAGAGACCACATTGCCAAAAAATCCTAAGCCAAAATAACAAAGCTGGAGGCATCATGCTACCTGACTTCAAACCATACTACAAGGCTACAGTAGCCAAAACAGCATGGTACTGGTAGCAAAACAGAGATATTGACCAATGGAACAGAACAGAGCACTCAGAAATAATACCACCACACATCTACAACCATATGCTCTTTGATAAACCTTACAAAAAAAGAAATGGGGAAAGGATTCCCTATTTAATAAATGGTTCTGAGAAAACTGGCTAGCCATATGTAGAAAGCTGAAACTGGTTCCCTTCCTTACACCTTATGCAAAAATTACTTTAAGATGGATTAGAGACTTAAATGTTAGACCTAAAACCATAAAAACCCTAGGAGAAAACCTAGACAATACCATTCAGGACATAGGCATGGACAAAGACTTCATGTCTAAAACACCAAAAGCAATGGCAACAAAAGCCAAAATTGACAAATGGGATCTAATTAAACTAAAGAGCTTCTGCACAACAAAAGAAACTACCATCAGAGTGAACAGGCAACCTACAGAATGGGAGAAAAGTTTTGCAATGTACTCATCTGACAAAGGGCTAATATCCAGAACCTACAAAGAACTCAAACACATTTACAAGAAAAAAACAAACAACCCCACCAAAAAGTGGGCAAAGGATATGAACAGACACTTCTCAAAAGAAGACATTTATGCAGCCAACAGACACATGAAAAAATGCCCATCCTCACTGGCCATCACAGAAGTGCAAATCAAAACCACAATAAGATATCATCTCACACCAGTTAGAATGGTGATCATTAAAAAGTCAGGAAACAAAAGGTGCTGGAGAGGATGTGGAGAAATAGGAATACTTCTACACTGTTGGTAGGACTGTAAACTAATTCAACCATTGTGGAAGACAGTGTGGTGATTCCTCAAGGATCTAGAACTAGAAATACCATTTGACCCAGCCACCCCATTACTGGGTATATACCCAAAGAATTATAAATCATGCTACTATCAAGACACACGCACACGTATGTTTATTGCAGCACTATTCACAATAGCAAAGACTTGGAATCAACCCAAATGTCCATCAGTGACAGACTGGATTGAGAAAATGTGGCACATTTACACCATGGAATACTATGCAGCCATAAAAAAGGATGAGTTCATATCCTTTGTAGGGACATGGATGCCACTGGAAACCATCGTTCTCAGCAAACTATCACAAGAACAGAAAACCAAACACCGCATGTTCTCACTCATGGGTGGGAATTGAACAATGAGAACATCTGGACACAGGAAGGGGAACATCACACACTGGAGCCTGTTGTGGGGTATGGGGAGGTGGGAGGGATAGCATTAAGATAAATACCTAATGTAAATGAGGAGTTAATGGGTGCATCATGCCAACATGGCACATATATACATGTGTAACAAACCTGCACATTGTGCACATGTACCCTAGAACTTAAAGTATAAAAATAAATAAATAAATAAATAAATAAATAAATAAATAAATAAATAAA